>NC_049240.1:15851375-16180625 GCF_011100685.1 Canis lupus familiaris
CTGCCTTCAGCCCAGGGCCTGACCCTGGAGTCCCGGGATCGAGTCCCACGTCAGGCTCCCTGCTTCTCCCTCTGCCTGTGTCTCTGCCTCTCTCTTTCTCTGTGTGTGTGTGTGTGTCTTATGCATAAATAAATAAAGTCTTTAAAAAAAAAAACCTAATACCCCAAAGATACAGATGCAATGAAACGCCAGGACACCTGCACCCCGATGTTTCTAGCAGCAATGTTCACAATAGCCAAACTGTGGAAGGAGCCTCGGTGTCCATCGAAAGATGAATGGATAAAGAAGATGTGGTTTATGTATACAATGGAATATTCCTCAGCCATTAGAAATGACAAATACCCACCATTTGCTTCAACGTGGATGGAACTGGGGGATATTATGCTGAGTGAAGTAAGTCAGTCGGAGAAGGACAAACATTATATGGTCTCATTCATTTGGGGAATATAAATAATAGTGAAAGGGAATAGAGGGGAAGGGAGAAGAAATGGGTAGGAAATATCAGAAAGGGAGACAGAACATGAAGACTCCTAACTCTGGGAAATGAACTAGGGGTGGTGGAAGGGGAGGAAGGCGGGGGGTGGGGGTGACTGGGTGATGGGCACTGAGGGGGGCACTTGACGGGATGAGCACTGGGTGTTAGTCTGTATGTTGGCAAATTGAACACCAATAAAAAATAAATTTATTATTTAAAAAAACCCTAATAATTAGTGGACTCCTTGAAACTACTTAAAAAGAGGATTTCCTCTCTCCTTTGTCCTTTCTTATTAAATTGTTATCTACCCATAAACAGCATCAGCACTGATCTGGAGCTTGTTAGAACTGTAGAATCTCATTCCCCAGACCAGTTCCCCTGCATCCGAATCTGCATTTTAACATGATCTCTAGTTGGTTTTCATATGAACATTAAAATATGAGAAAAACTGAGATAGTCTACTTTCTATATTGCAATGCAACTATATATAAGCTAATAACAATAACTCTTTGATCTCTGATTTTTTTTTCATTTCTCCTTGAGGTTTTCTTAAATATTTCCAACCAAGCTCTAATTTGACATACACAGATTTTAAATTATAATTAATTTATGACTTTATGAAAATATGTCAGTTTTAGCAACTTTATTTTTTCTTAATAACTTTTTTTGTCTTAAAGTCTACTCTGTTTGAGAGGTGTTTGGGTGATTTAGTCAGTTAAGCATCTGCCTTCAGCTCAGGTCATACTTGCAGGGTTCTGGGATCAAGCACTGTCTGGCTCCCTGCTCAGTAGGGACCCTAGTCTCCCTCTGCCCCTCCTCCTGCTTGTGCACACAAGTGCTCATGCACGTGCGCGCGCTCTCTCTCTCTCAAATGATAAAATCTTTTTAAAAGAAATCTACTTTGTTGATATCAGCACAACTCTCTCCAGCTTTATAAGTATTTTAGAAACTATTTATTTTTGCCATTTCCATGGTCTCAATTTATTTTCAAACATCCTGTGTTCTTATGCTTTAGGTGTGTCTCTCATAAATAGCATGTATCCTGAATTATTTTTTACCAAATATTATATCAATTTTTCAGTGATATACTTAATCATTTTAAGTTTATTGTGATTTTCAACATATTTTGATATATTTCTGATATTTTGTTTTGTGCTTTGCCACTTTTTTCAATGTTTCCCTACTATTCCTTATCTTGCTTTGATATGGTATTTGCTTTTCCAAATGTGTATCATTCTATTGCTTGTAAAATATGTACTCTATTTTTTTCAGTGGCTAACCTTGCATTTTGCCAGGCATACCTTATAAAGTCAATCATTAAATTTAATACTTATATACTGTCTTCACAAATAATAACAGATCTTAGAACACTTCAACTTCTAATATCAGCTGAAAATGTTATTTGCCCACATTTTAGTTTATTTTGTTCTTTAACCACACAAATTAAACAGTATAATATTTTTTATTCAGGCAAAATGCGTTACATTTATTCTTTGTCCGTTATGTCTATTTTTAATAATTGTTTCTCACTTGTAGATATTCCCTGTAGGATCATTTCCCCTCCCCCCTCAAATAGATCATTGACAGGTTTCTTTATTGAGGTTTGTTTGTTGGAAAACTCTATTTTGTTTATGTCAAAATGTTCTTAATTTGCCATTACTCTTGAAAGATTATTTTCCTAGGAAACACATTTTTGGGAGGATATTTTCATACAGAATTGTGAAGTTCTAGATATCACTTCTACTGGTGAGAATGCCTTCTAACAATATGAATTTCATTCATTTTACATGCTACCTTGGTTTTTCCAGGCTGTTCTTCACATCTGTATCTTTGACACTCTGCAGTTTCACTATGATGAGCTTAACGTGGATTTCTGTTGGATTATTATTTTGAAGATATATTGTGTTTAATTATCTTGAGTAATTTTTATTTTGGAAATTTTTCAGCCATTACTTTTGCAAATATTATCTATCTGTCATTCTCTCTTCTCTTCTATAATCCAGCTAGAGATGTTGATAAAAGAAACCTGTTTCCTTTGCTCAGAACACTTTGGACACCAAATGTATGGGGTGTTTTTCCCACACCAACCAATTTCCTAATTCTCTGCAGATATCAACTGAATATCCTACAATTTAATTCAATTCTGACATTGAATAACTCTCCCTGGAGTTAGTGCAAACCCACAGGTTAGGGGCAGTGTCCCACAAAACTGCCTCCTACTTCAGATGCCAGTTGCAAGTGATAGGTTCTTAGGGGACATATACTTCTGTCCAATTTGACTATGAAGTTGGGGCTTCCCACTCCCCTCCAATTTGATAATTTTGCTAAAATGGCTCACAAAACTCAGGGAAACATTTATATACACTTGCTGGATTATTATAAAGAATATTATAAAGAACATGGAAGAACAGCCAGATGAAGAAGTACATAGGGTAAGATCTGGAAGGATCCTGAGTGTAGGAGCTTCTGTCTCCCTGGAGTCGGGGTGTGTGATGCCCTCCTAGCATGTGCATGTGTTCACCAACCTAAAGGCTCTCCAAATCCCACTGTGTGGGATTTTATTGAAGGTTTCATCACTTAGGTATGATTGGTTAAATAACTGGGTATTGATGATTAATTCAATTTCCAGCCTCTCTTTCTTCCCTGGAGATCAAGGGTAGGGCTAAAAGTTCCAAACTCTAACCACATAGTTGGTTCTTCTGTTGGCCAGTCCCTGTCTGGAAGCTACGTAGGGGCCACCAGTCATCTCTTCAGCATACAAAAAACACTTATCACTCAAAGATTTCAAGGGCTTTAGAAGCTCTTATGTCATGGACTGGTAGTAGGACCAAAAATTATAACAAAGGATGTTCTTAACACCACTATCATTCAGGGAATTACAAGTTTTAGGAGCTCTGTGCCAGGAACCAGACCAAATATTCAGCTCTCATTACATCACAATATCAGAGTAGAACTTATCATTCTATATTGCATGTCTCAACATCTATTTGGTTTCCTGTTTCCTTACTTTCTGTGCTGAAACCTGAGGAATTCTTTCAGCTTTGATTTCTAGGTTATTGACTTTCTATTCAGCTGTATATTATTTTGATGCAGGCACAGTGGGTCTGAGGACTCAGAGAGGGTACCAAAGGACCAGCCAAGAGGCCCTGGCTGCACACAAGATAGGAATGAAATGTGAGCCAGTAGAAGGTGAAAGCAGAGTTTACCAAATATAGAGGGTGAATGCAGGGTACAGAGTGTCTGAGAGACTCAGAAAGGAAAGGAGAGAGAGTCTCATCTTTGCTCAGGGTCTAGGGTTTTTATTGAGGATTGTGGTCTGATATACAAGTCCTCTCCAGCATCCAAGAACTGTTAGAACAAAAACAAGGGCCCAGGTGTTATTGTTTGGAAGCAGGGTGCTTTGGCATCAAGATGTCTAGCATCGGTGGTCTGGAATATGCATATGATGGCTTTATCCAGTCATTGTCATCTGGTCCTTTCTTAGATGTTATTTCAAAGAAATCATTAATTCTTTGTCCCTTATAAGGATGACATACACTATTTGCTATCTGAAACATATTTGAAGTGAGGTGGGGATGCAGTTCTCAGCAAGAATAGAAGCAGCAAAAAAGGAGCTTTGAAAAAAAAAGCTTTTTTGAAAAAAAGCTTTGAAAAGGAGCAAAAAGCAGATTTTCATGGAGTCCTTTAGTTTATTTTTCTAAATTTGTTTTTTTCTCCCATTCTTTGCTGAATTCTCTCTTTGTTTTCCTAGAATTTCTCTTTGACTAATTTTCTACTGTGCCTGGTTATTGTGGTTGTCCTCTAGAGTGCTTATTGATTTCATCTTTTATCTCTTTCAACTGCTTCATATAGATCTACTTCATATTGTCATCCCATAATTCCATTTTCTTCTAAGGATGGCTTAAGTAAGTTTCTTTTTTCTCTACTGACTTTCTGACATGGTGGCCTATTATGTTTTGTTTTTCACGTAACAATTTTGTTTACATGTAATTGAGCTAAGTATTAATCATTGAGAACTCAACTTTTGGCAGTGCATGCTTTTCTCAGGAAAGTTTTAGATTTGTTTCTTCTTAGCATTAAGGGGATACTGCAAACCTAGAAAAACCTCAATATTATTTCTTGGTTTAGATTCCCCCAATGGGTGTTTGTGGGTTGGGTAATGTATACTAGAGTTTTAGTCCATGGTGCATGAGTTTTAGAGCATGGTGCTCTATTTTAGAGTTTTAGAGTTTTAGAGCATGGTGCATGAGATGATGAAGATGATGATGATGATCAAGTTTTCCACTCAGAGCACAATAGACAAAGTTATGATTTTTTTTGGTCTCATTTTAGCCAAAAAAATAAAAAATAAAAAAGGAGGGAGGGAGGGAGGGAGAGAGAGAGAGAGAGAGAGGGAGAGAGAGAATTTCTAGCTCCTCTTTTACTGAAAGTATGACTTTTAAAATTAAAAAAACATTTTTTAGGTATGCCATTTTTAATGACCCCAGCTTTATACAGCTTGTTACTAACCAGCTTCCCCCTCTCCCACCAGTTTCCACATGGTTAAGCCCAGGAATCTCAGTATGCATATGATCATCACTCTTCAGTGATAATCAAGTCTTTCATCATCTTCACACTCATCATATGTAAGTTTGACCATTTTCATGTGCTTGTTTAACTGGATATCACCTACCAGGTCAGTTCATTTGCCTTGTCATTTCATATTCATTACATTTTCATAAGAAAATAAATTGTTGCTCTACACTTATTAAAAATAAGGAAAAAATATATTCCAAATTGTCTACTATGTAGTTCTATTAAAACAGAATTAGGAAAAAAAATTCAGAACAAAAGGAAGGATTAACTGTGATTTTCAAAGCCCAAGTGCCTACATAAATCAGATTCTATATTTTCTGACACTAATGAGAGACACTCTTACTACATCATTTGGAATATTACTAATAGTCTTTAAAAGGAATTATTTTATTATGTAATATCTTATTAACAAACTTCACCAACAGAGACCTTTTTGAGAAGAGTGTAAGAAAATTTCAAGTATAAAATTTTTAGAAATTGTATTTGTCTGCAATAACAATTTTTTCCTGTTTGTAAAAGATCCCTTTGTTCTATTATTTCATAAATATATACTTCCAGGCCTTTAAATAATTAGTGAATGAATCCTTTCTGCCAAAGTAATTTTATTAAGAAGTATGATGTATATGAAGATAACTTCCTCTGAAAAAAATTATTCTCTTACCATCTTAAAATTAGTCTAAAGACTAAAGTTTTCCCATCATAATTTAGTTATTTACAGTGGTATAAGCAATAGTGACATAGTTCCAAGATCAATTTATTTTTCTGTTCTTGTCATTCCACTCCAATTTTTCTGCGAAAGAATGTAATTAAAATGATATTTTTTGATGAATCACATAAAAGCTAGGGAGTGAATTATGATACATAAGGATTAACTTGTCTATAAAAGTTTTCTTGTTTGCTTCATATTCTGGGAAGCAAAGCTTTTTAAATGTTAGATTTCCAATAATGTTTTTGGGAACTTATTTCCTTAAAATTGATCTATACAAACTTGGCTTAAAATATGTAGTGGGTTTTCTTTTCTTTCTTCTCTTCTTATTTTTTCCCATGTCTTTCTTTCTCTGTTTTTTTCTCTTGATTTTTGAAATTCTAAGAAAAGAAAAAAAAAAAAACTACAATGTAATTTCTTCTGCAGTATTTTGTGTTGACACTGAAAATTTGACCAGAAACAATTCTGCTTTAAACATTCAAGAGTGTGTGTCTGTTTTCAATATGAACTGAAACATTAGGGAAAACATTTTAGACTTACACAGGCTTAAACGGTGTTGCCTGCCAGAAACTCCAAGCAGCTGCAAAACTCACTAATGAACACTGGGACTGCTTTGAACAGAAATGGCTATCAAATGTCTTCACAAACAGAAAATATAGGTGAGCATAATTAACAAACTTTATAGTGAATTGATGTATATTTCTGCAACTTTCTCATTCTTTCCGTCCACACTGACAAAGAAGAAGTGTATTCATTTTGCAACCTTCAAAATGATGGGTGGCAGAGATTAGTCACCTCTCACTCGTGTCACTCACACTCAGACTGACTCTGGTTTAAATCTGGCAAGAGACCGGGGAGATTTTTAAGTCAGGATATCCAAAGCTGAGAAAGCAATTTTTTCTTGGGATTACACAGAATTGATCAAAGAGTGGGAAATTGCAATACTGTGCATTGAAGCTAGGGAGAAGGGTTTGAGGTGAACATTTATTTGGTCTCCCACCCACATGAAACTCCATTTCTGTGACTAGAAAAATGTGTTTACAAAGGACAAAATAATATTTCATCTTTTTGTGAAATTATGTATATGCATGAGTGGAGGCCAGAGCCCAAGGGTCAGAATGAACATAATGAAAATATAAAAGAGATGACAACCTGTATTTCTCCCAGTTAATGCTTTTCCACAATGATCTAGTTGTACAATTGTCTTATATAACTGCCAAAGGATAATAGTGAATTTGAGACTACTTTTATCTAAGATTCTAAATGTTCTTTACAGTTTTTATATCATAAGATTTCAGCACAATATAGTGGAGAAATGCTTGAAAGATAATTTTTGGATAATTTTTTCAACCCCAAATATGAAAAAAAGAAGAAAAGGAAGAAAGAAGAAAGAAGAAAGAAAGAAGAAGAAAGAAAGAAGAAAGAAAGAAAGAAAGAAAGAAAGAAAGAAAGAAAGAAAGAAAGCCAGCCAAATAGTATTGGAAACACATTTTACAAGCTACAGAGTATGATAAAATTGAGAAAGCAGTTAAATAATAAGACTAAGCCAGAATTAAATGACACATCTCCAAGAAATGACTTATTTCCAGGAATTGTGTTTAAAATCCTCTTACCTAATCAAATTTTTTTTAATTACCCCAATCAGATTTCTTTTTGCTGTTACCAGTATGATCTACCCTATGGCTTCTTGAACTTAATGTTCATTCAGATCACCAGAGGATCTTGTTAAAATGCAAATTCTAATTCAGGCTCTCCCATTCGGGACCTGAGATTTTGCATTTATAACAAGCTCTCAGATGAGTCTGACACTGCTGGCATTTCTACACTTTGGATAAAAGGATCTTCAAATCCTTGCATGATTTCACACAGGATTGACAAGTAGAATATTAAATAATTAGGTAGCAGAGTTTGTGTTTATTTGCAAGAGCAAATATGGGTTTTTGGGACACTTGGGTGGCTCAGTGGTTGAGCATCTGCCTTTGACTCAGGGCATGATCCTGCAGGCCTGGGATCGAGTCCTACATTGGGCTGCCTGCATGGATCCTGCTTCCCTCTGCCTATGTCTGTGTGTGTGTGTGTGTGTGTGTGTGTGTGTGTGTGTGTATGTCATGAATAAATAAATAAAATCTTTAAAAAACAAAACAAATATTTTTTTTTAATTCAGGGAAATTATTTTGAATTTTCTTAAAAACAAAGTAATTCATACTCTTATAGCCAGCCTTGCATTGGATGAAAAATGCCTCCTTGAATCAGATCAAATTATACAGTTATATTTGTCATTTGGGTGTCTATGTTGGAATAAGCTATAAATATTTGTATCTTTATTTTGAAAGGACACTCTGTTAGAACATTTATATGGCTCAGGATCTGAGGGTTTTTCTGAAGAAGGATTGGTTATAAGATATCTTCTTAAAACCAAGAACCCACAAAAGGCATTTCTTTGCTATTAAATGACAATTTAAAAAGTAGATAATCCTCAGTAGTGACAGTCTGGGACTTTCCTGACACTAAATACTATGAAAATAGAAATATAGTATTTTATTAATTTCCAGCTACTTATTTCGAACCTCCTTCCGTGGAAGAATTATATATATATTTTCTCACCATGGAAACAGTGCCTTTGGCAATCTTTTATGAATTCTGTTGCTGCTCTCTTAAAAACAAAGCTGTAGTTGTAATGATTACCTGGAAACTGTGGAGTTCCTTCCCAGGTAGCCCATCCAATGCAATGACTGTCTCCTTGAGAGTAGGCTTTCATTTCCTTCTCACCTCTTGCCAGACCATAGTTACTCACCCTTCTTTGCACATGAAGTACACATGGATCACATAGATTGCTATTTCTTAAGTTACCTGCACAAAAGAGCAGGATTTAAAACTATATATTGTTTTTTTTTTTCAAGAAATTTAAACAGTGCCAAGATGTATCTATGTTGCTAAGAGGGAGAAAATCAGTTGCATTTCTGACAGTTCATTTTAGAATGAAGGCGTCCACTGGTTAGTTGACCGTACAGCATACCAAGGGTAGAATTAAAGTTAGATGCTGAACTTTCAGGTGAGGCCTGCAGGACAGGGTCTAGCTACTGAAGTTGATGTTAAGGGGCTGGACACAAGACTAAGGCCCACAGTGAGAAGACTACAGGGAGAGACAAAACATGAGCAATGTACTCCTACATTCACACCTCTGTTTCTCAAGTCTCTGTTTCACTTAAGTTAAATGACATGTTAATCTTTGAATCAAGTGATGCATTTCAAAAGCAAGTACCACGTGTTAGATGTTTTTAAAAATGTATATCTGTAATGTAATTTAAAATTTGACAAATATCCCCTTAAAGCTAAGTACCTTATTTATACAATAATTATTTAGAATGGACTAGTTATTGGTAATATTTTCCTTAACATTCTAAGGGTTATATTTCATCAGTAGCTCATATTAATAACTTTTTTTAAGAACAGAGGTTTCTCTTGAAACCAGTGTTGCACTATATACTACTACAAGAATTTAAACAAAAATTTGGAACAAAAAAATTAGCTAATTATTTCTATAGATTGGACTATACAAGCACGCTTTTTATAAAACTCATTAATATTTTTCTTACAATTAAAAAAGAATAGAGGGATCCCTGGGTGGCGCAGTGGTTTAGCGCCTGCCTTTGGCCCAGGGCGTGATCCTGGAGACCCGGGATCAAATCCCACATCGGGCTCTCGGTGCATGGAGCCTGCTTCTCCCTCTGCCTATGTCTCTGCCTCTCTCTCTCTCTCTCTCTCTGTGACTATCATAAATAAATAAAAATTAAAAAAAAAAAGAATAGAGGTTTAAAATCTTGGTAATGAAAAAAATTCAAAATTGTTGATATTTATTAAACTTAAGTAGATGTCCGATATTATTATCGGAATTATAAGAAATAAATTTCTAAGTATTTAAACTGTTTTATCCTGACTGCTATAAAATATCCAAAGACTAACTCTATAAAATTATCCAGATTAATCAGTCAACTTATACAACAAATATCTCTCTAAACTTTTGTGTTTTACTCAAAATTATTAATGGTTTCATTAATTTGCAACATAGAAACTAATCAAAGCTGTGTTTTTGATACCTCAGGCAACTATTAGAAGGTGATCTTATTGAAATGATGAAATATTGTGTAAGAAGACATTTTTAGTATACATTTTAAAAATGCAAATAAAAATAGAATATGGAATTCTGAAATGTTTTCTAAAATTATTGAATATTTTAGCTTTTCCTTTTAGTTTTCTTTTGCATTGTTCCTAAAATTAGAGAATTTCTACTTCTGTTCAGACACAAATGTACTATTTTAGAAGAGAGAGAAGAATGATCACTCAATCTCACTTAGACTGAGTGCAGAAATGCTGTGGTTTCGCCAAGTTTCTGCTGTTTGTTGGTGAGGAAAATGCTTAGCCAGCACCATTCCCAGGATGTAGAATGTGCCATATCAGTTTAAAATTTAACTGTTATAGATATAAGGTTGCCAATATGATTTTTACTGACTCTAATACAGATCCTTCTTCTTATATCATACATAATCTTATGTTTAATTCTAATGATATCTCTAGTTCAACCATGCTTAATTTGTCAATAACTCAAAGATCTCAAATCACATCTTATCTTATTCTACTTTCATTTGGGATTTCAATATCAGCTTCATCCAAAATAAATTATCTTTGGACAAAGAAGCATGTGATTAACATACAAATATTGACAGATGAAATAAATCATATCTTGCATAAATAGATTTGAAGAAAATTCAGAAACTTAGTATTGTGACCTTTAAATCATGTACCTTGTAAAAAATGCCTTTATAATATTTTCATAGTTTTGGGGGTTTTTTTGTTTGTTTGTTTTTGTTTGGTCTAATTTGAATAAATAACTCTAATGCTAGGAATTTCAAGGTAACTTAAGGGAAAAGTCAATTATATAATGGGATAATGTAAAAGGAATTTTGTGGGAATGGCTGGTCTTAATTACCTCAAAATACAATGTGATTGTCAATGATAATTTTATATTAAAGTTTATTATAATGATCAAGCATCTCAAATTTCTACTCCAAATGATAACTATATTTTTCGCCATATCAAATCTAAGAGAAAGATAAACTATCTGCCTCTAAGTTTAAGCTTCAATAAACTGAATTTTATCCATATCTCTAATTATCAAAGTTGTCCTTATGATAACTTCAAACTCTTCTCATTTTTCTCCTCTCTTATTTTAAGCACCAAGAATTCAAGTTCTTTTGTCGTACTTAATTTCTCTATGTCCTTTTAAATAATCTCATTTAATTATCCCTTTTGATTTTTTCTTTTTTTCTGATAGAAATTTTCTTTTAAAAAATTATTTATTTGAGAGAGAGAGAGCAGAAGCAAGGATACAAGAAGAGGGAAAGGGAGAGGGACAAGCAGACTGTACTGAATGTGGAGCCCCATGTAGGGCTGATTCCAGGACTCTCAGATCATGACCTGAGCCAAAACCAAGAGTCGGATGCTTAACCACCTGAGCCATCCACACACTCCTTTGTTAAAAATTCTTGAATAATTATCTATTTTCTCCCTGCTTGGTCATCCTGATCCCAAACATGAATATAAATTTTATATTTCTCAACTCCACTTAAACTACTTTTACTAAAGTAAAAGTATTTACTATTGTTCTTTTTTTGTTCAAATTTAAAGGCTTCTCTTTTATTTATTTTTTTAAGATTGTATTTATTTGGGATCCCTGGGTGGCGCAGCGGTTTGGCACCTGCCTTTGGCCCAGGGCGCGATCCTGGAGACCCGGGATCGAATCCCACGTCGGGCTCCCGGTGCATGGAGCCTGCTTCTCCCTCTGCCTGTGTCTCTGCCTCTCTCTCTCTCTCTCTCACTGTGTGCCTATCATAAATAAATTTTAAAAAAATTTAAAAAAAAGATTGTATTTATTTATTCATGAGAGGCACACACAGAGAGAGAGAGAGAGGCAGAGACACAGGAAGAGGGAGAAGCAGGCTCCATGCAGGGAGCCGGACATGGGACTCAATCCGGGGTTCCCAGGATCACGCTGGGGCCGAAGGGGGTGCTAAACCGCTGAGCCACCTGGGGTGCCCTAAAGGCTTCTCTTTTAAATGCTTTTTCACCTTCCCATCTTTTAGGCTTTTGATCAGATTATTTTAGTACACTTTTTGCCTGATATATGTCTTGTGATTCTCTGGCCATTAGGTACATATTAACTCAGTTGACTTCTCTTGACTTGTGAAACTCATCTTCATTCTTCCAGTCACTACTATGTGTTTCAAGATTTACTATTTGTTCTCCTACTTAGTTAATTCAGTGGATGCAAAACCATATCAAATATTGTTCCTGTCCTCAGGCCATTATGGTTTAGTTAGGAAAATGTGAAACCAGGTACAAAAATATAAATACCAACACAAAGTAGCAAATAGAGTATAAAAGAATGGGTTAGTTTTGTAGTACCAATATGTTTTTCTCCACTTGTTGTTGTTGCTATTGCTAAGCAATTCTCTTTTTTTTTTTAAGATTTTATTTATTTATTCATGAGAGATGGGGGAGGGTGCGGGGGACAGAGACACAGGCAGAGGGAAAAGCAGGCTCCATGCAGGGAGCCTGATGTGGGACTCAATCCTGGGACTCCAGGATCATGCCCTGAGTGAAGGCAGACATTTAACCGCTGAGCCACCCAGGCATCCCTAAGCAATTCTTTAGAGGTGGTTTGCTGGCCTTTTCCATTTTAGAAAAACATGTTCATTCTAGGGGTGCCTGGGTGGCTCAGTCATTTAAGCATCTGCCTTTGGCTCAGGTCATGATCCCAGGGTCCTAGGATCAAGCCCCACATAGGGCTCTCCATTCGGCAGGGAGTCTGCTTCTCCTTCTCTCTCTGCCCTCTCCACCCCCCACTCCACTTGTACTCTGCTTTCTCTCTCTCTCAAATAAATAAATAAAATATTTTTTAAAAATACGTTCACTGTACACATTTTTCCCATTATTATATCTTACCATGGAATCTTGAAAAAAAAATAAAAAAAGACCTAAGTGAAATATCCAGGCAAGTTCAGCTTGTAAACTGCAATCATCCTGAACTAGGAAAGGATCAGCATGGTTCCTATGACTATGGATCTTTGCCACCAAATATTGTGATCAAGTCATCTTTTTATTTGAGCTGAGGCCATGAAATACTTAATACCAGCTTTCTTACTGCTATTTTAAAAAAAATAATTTCCTAAAGGGACCTAGGGCATGGAACATCCACAGTTAATTGATTTATAAATCTAGTTGTAGTAGCATAATTTTTATTCCATTTAAGGAAGATGTTTTCTCATTTTCCCTTAGAAATATGACTCCCAGGGAACATTCTCCTTCAAGTTCACTTTTCTTCTATGGAGGAACACTTCTATAAAACAAAAAGACATAGGGTTTCATGATGGGAAGTCACAAAATAAAAATAAGAAAGTAAAATATTATATTTGAAAATATGACTGATAAAGATATCAAAGGAGTTCTCCACTGGGCAGCTAGTGGACAGAGGCCCAGGTGTACCTGCCTGCAGTTGGACATCTGTTAGTGTACGTGGCCACATGGGCAATGCAGGGAGGAAAAAGACTTAAAGGAGAAAGGAGGACCTTATGCAGGAGGCAGAGAATGGAAGAGATGCACCTGCTAATGGGAATGCTAATGAGGAAAGTGGGGAACAGGGGGCCAACAATGAGGTAGATGAAGAAGAAGAAGAAGGGAGGGAGGAAGAGGAGGAGGAGGAAGGCCATGGTGAGGAAGAGGCTGGAGATGAAGAGGAGGAGGAAGGCCTCAGTGAGGAAGAAGATTGAGATGAAAAGGATGAGGAGGGCTATGGTGAGGAAGAGGCTGAGGCTCTATGGGCACATGGGCAGCTGAAGATGAGGATGATGATGTCACTGCCAAGAATCAGAATACAGATGAGGATGGATAGACAGCAAAAAAAAAAAAAAAAAAATTTAACGACAAAAAGCCCTCGTGACCTATTCACCCTCCACTTCCTGTCTCAGAATAAACGCGGTCACCTTGGAGTGGAAGCTCCTGGGGGCCTGGTGTGGGCAGTGCCACGGTGGGTGCCACACGCTCTCCCACCAGCCAGAGATGCAACGGGAATTTGCAACAAGGGAGAAAAAAAATAAAACAAACTATCTTCCAAAAGCCTGCTTTTTTTTCTTAAAAATACTTTTGAAAGGAAAATGTGTATTTTTTATTTACAATTTATACTTTGGTACCTATTGGTCGATGTCAGCCATTTTTAATGGCCTCCAGTGACCAAACCAGCCTTAGCCTCCTGGCATCCTCTATCCTACTTCTGACTTGGCATCTGGTATGACCACGTTCATTATAATCTCAAAAAGAGGTTAAAAAAAAAAAACTTGTAAAAAAAAAAAACTTGTAAAAAAAAAACTTGTAAAAAAAAAAAAAGCAACAGCAATAAAACAAACTTATTCCAAGCATTCCAGTAACTTTTTCTGTGTATGTACTTAGCTGTGCTGTAAGTAGTTGGTCTGTATGAGAAAGTTAAAAAGGCCAAAGATAAGAGGGTTTTTTTTCCTCCACTTTTTTTGTCTATGAAGTTGCTGTTAATGTTATTTATTAACTGGCCCATTTGATGTGTGTGTGATACAAGGTTGTCCAACAGTAACCTGGAATTTTATTTTGCTGAGTTGCTCTGAAGAAACAAAAAAATCAAAGTAAAGATGTTCTATAAGCAGGACTTTGAAGGCCTCAGGCCGAGCCACAGATCAGGAGAAGCAAACTTTATCCAGAACCCTGACTAGAAGCAGAAGAGAGGTTTTGAACGAAAACACAGATTATTTGGATTGTAAATCCAAGGAAGCACTTCCAAACAGTGTTCCAGGCAGTAGACTTAGAAGGTGATGATCACAGGGGCCAAAAAGTGAGTGCGTGTGTGCAGAGAAGGGTGGCCAAACAATTCTGGAATTTCTGACAAAAAAAAAATGTGTTGAGTGTTGCTCTAGCCGGACTTCTCAGATTTTAACATATTTGTTTAGAAATATAAGGAATATGTATAATATGTAGGTGGTTGCTACTGGTTTTCTTTTTAAAGACGATTTAAAATTTGACTAAAGGTACAACAAAGCTAAGAAGAGTTTTTATTCATGGCACAGGACAAAATTCTTTGAGAACATTTTCCCCAGTGCTGCTCATGTAGCCTAGCAGGCTGCTTGGCCCCAATCCCTACTTCTCTCCCAGACTCTACAGTTCTCTGCCTTGAACCCACTGGCTACTGTTGGCTCTGGTTTATCCTACCCTCTTTCTCACCTTTTCTAATCTTTTCTGGGGTAAACTCTAACTCTGACAATTAAATCAATCAAACAGCTTGTGGATGCTTTTAATACTTTTTCTCAATCCCGTTTTTTCAACCCTCCCAAGATTCAAAAAAATAAAATAAAAAGCAAAGGCTGGCTTCTTTTTTAGTTGATTAGAAAGAAAGAATTTAATCCATTTATTTATCAATTTATCTATTTTCCTTTCGTGTGTGTATATATACATATATGTATATATGAAACAATTACATATATAAAACAATTATTTCAGAGCCTCATGATTGCTAACAGTCAATAAATAACAGCTGTTACTACTCTTAGTGAGAGAGGCACAGCATGGAGGGTGGAGAGACTCTACCAAGCCATTTTGGGAAAAAGCCCAGAAGTTAATATTAGGAGTATGGAAATTTGAACTAAACAATTTCTTTAAAAACACACGTTTATTATTAAACATGTATATATACATAAGTAGAGAGAATAGTATAATTAATCCAATGTGTTCATCATCCAGATTCAACTATAATCAAATACGTCCAATCTTGTTTGAGTTATACCAATACCCACTGATTTATTTTAAATGAACCTCAAGCCTTGTATCTTTTCATCAGTAGTACAATATGCATCTCTAAAAGATATAGATACTTTATATAAAATTGTAAATACTATTATTACATCTGGGAGATTAGTATTCATTAATACCATTAAATATGTATATCCAAATTTCCCCAACTATGTCATAAGTATTTTTGCCAGATTTTGTTTCTATTATTAGTACTGTTTTTAAATTGATGTATAACGTATAGTAAGTTGCACAAATCTTAAATATACAGATTGATGAATTTTACGCAAGTATTAATCTATTTAAACACCATCCAGATCAAGATATAAACATATCTAGCATTAAAGCAGGCTCTTTCTGGTCCTTTCCAATTAAGCTACCCCCAAACTAGCTGTTCTTCTCACTTCTATCATAAATTAGATTTGCATGTTTTGAAATTGCACATAAAAATAGTAAATATACTATATGATTAACCATTCCATTCCCAAGTATTTACTAAAGATAAATAAAAGCATATGTCCATATAAAGTGCTGTATCTGAATGTTTCTAGAGGCTTAATGTGTAATAACCCAAAACTAGAAACAATCCAAATGTCTATCAATAATGAATGAATAAATAAATTGTGGTATGTAATGCAGTGAAATACTATTCAACAATAAGGAGGAATGGACTACTGAATTATGAACATCTTAGATTTTTCTCAAAACTAATATGCAGAATGAAGGAGCTAGTCCAAAAAATAATGGATACCATGTATTTTTGTTTATATACAAGTCTAGAAATGAAAGATCATCTGTAGTGACAGAAAGATCAATGATTGGGTATTGGTGGATGAGCAAGAAGAAAAGATTACAAAGGTGCAAGAAGGAATTTGGGGGAGGTGGGTATGTTCACTATCTCGATTGTGATTGGAGTTTCATGGACACATGTATACATAAATAAAAACTTATCAAATTGTATACTTCAAATAAGTAGCATTTACATCGATACATCGATATTTTTCAATGAAACTCCTGCAAAAGGAAAAAGAGACTTATGGTTTGTGTAACCCTTTCTCTTCTTGCCTGAAGTTTAGCTGGAATAGATGAAATAGATAGCTAATATAAGCTATCTCTTAACCATGAATAAAACTTTAAAAAATAAGAATAGAAATCAAGACTGTACATTGCCATTTTAGAGAAACACTAAAAGGATGTAGAAAAATATGCAAGTAAAAATCCAATATAAAAATTTCAAAACTTGAATAATCTAAAAATTCATGAATAAAAAAGAAAGAACACAAGGGACAAATAGCAATATGTGCCATTTAACACAAATATATCAAAACTTGTGATACTTGTAAATTGACTAAAATTGAATTAAAAATCAAAATTTGCTTTACTAGATAAAATATCAAGACCAAATTATATGTTGTTTACTAGAGATACACTTGAAGTGTAAGAAGGCATGAAGGATCAAAGGAATAAAACAATCTCTGATGCATATGCAACCAAAAGATAGATATTATATGCTTATTAATATTAGGTAAAGAAGACTTAATACAGGGGTAGTACTATAAAAAAAAAAGAAGACATTACAAAATGATGAGTATGTTCTACAGAAAAAATGTAAGAATTCAGGGCAGCCCGGGTGGCTCGGTGGTTTGGCGCCGCCTTCAGCCCAGGGCCTGGATCCTGGAGACCCCGGGATGGAGTCCCACGTCAGGCTCCCTGCATGGAGCCTGCTTCTCCTTCAGCCCGTGTCTCTCTCTCTCCCTCTCTCTCTCTTTCTGTGTCTCTCATGAATAAATAAATAAAATATTTTTTAAAAATGTAAGAATTCAAAATCAGTATGTATACAATAGGGCTTTGAAACATATATAGTAAATGTGACAAATTTAAAGGAGAAATAGAAGAACACAAAATTTTTTTGAAGGTATAGCAAGTTGTAGAATATTTGAACAACTATCCACTAATTTAACCTCATTGATCTACAAAGAACATTTCAGTCAACAGCTAGAATAAATAAACACCTAATCTTATTTATTGCATACATGACTTCTTCAATGGTAATCAATCTGTGCAGGCCCTCTGTCTGTCTGTCTGTCTCTCTTTTGTAAGAGGGAAAAACAGGTGTTTTTTCATTAATTTGCATAAAATTGTACAAAATAAGTCTCTCAATTATTGTTTTAAAAATTCCTATATTTTGATGATTATTTTATTCTTGTTATTTCTCACTTTGTGCATTCTGCCTCCTTCCCCATCTCCACCCAATTCCCCTCACTACTATTTCTTTTTAATTGAGTTAGCTATCTGCTTTTCAGTAGTCTTCTTTTAAAAATAATATTTCTAAATAACAAACAGATTCATTTTTTATTGCTATTTTCTCACAAATTTATTTTGGCTTATATTAAAAATAATGCTGAATCATTGGATGCACCAATATTTACATATGCTAGGTCTTCGTTCTGAATTTTACCTACGACCTTATAAAGTGTCCTTTTTTTGTTCACCTTTCAATGTTTTGTGGTCTAAATTCTGTCGGTTATTAATCTGCTTTCTTTTTATTCACATCTGCCTGGCATAACAGTGCTCACTCTTCACTTTTAACCCCTTCAGAATATTTGTTTTAGGTGTATCTTATGAATGTGGCATGGAGTATTGAATTTTACTTTGTTAGGCAATTTGAAATTCTTTTTTTTTTTTTTTTTTCCTATCATGGGTAATTTAAACTGTCATACAACTGTCGATATGAATAAGAACTTCAGTCTCAGTTCTTTCGTGTTATTTTATGGTATACATACCCATACAGATTTTCATTATGTAGCTGGTTTTATATACTCTCTTCCTTCTGTGAGTGTGCACCAGTGTACAGTTTGGCATTTATAAAGATTTACAATTTTTTTAAGGTTTATAATATTGGTTATGTTTCCACCACTGTGCTGAATCTAAAGAAAATCACTTTAAAATCAATGTTTGGGGATCCCTGGGTGGCACAGTGGTTTAGCGCCTACCTTTGGCCCAGGGCGCGATCCTGGAGACCCGGGATCGAATCCCACGTCGGGCTCCCGGTGCATGGAGCCTGCTTCTCCCTCTCCCTCTCCTGTGTCTCTGCCTCTCTCTCTATGTGTGACTTTCATAAATAAATAAATAAATAAATAAATAAATAAATAAATAAAATAAAAAATAAATAAAATAAAATAAAATAAAATCAATGTTTAAAACAAAGAGCATCAACTTATTTCATCAGTGTTTGAGTCAGTGATTTCAGCTGGGTGGTTCTTCACACTTAAACTAGACCTGCTTGCACATCTGGTGCTATGTTGACTATAAGCTGGAATAAGAGTTCTCTTCCTTCTGTATCTTGCACTCCTCCAGCAGGTGAGACCAGACAAACATCATACTGCAAAGGCAGAGTTACAAGAACCTAAGAAGCAAGAGGCAATTACAAGCATATCCTAGCAGATATGGAGGCTAAGTTCCAGAACACTGCAACAAAGGAAATATTACAATAAAATCAGTCAAATGAATATTTTGATTTTTCATGCCAATGAGAGTTATGTTTATACTATTCTGTAGTCTATTAAGAGTGCAACAGCATTATGTTTTAAAAAAATGTATATACCTGAATTGAAAAATACTTCCTAAAAAAAAGAAAAAAAAACACTTTCTTACTAAAAAATGCTAACCATCATCTGAAACTTTAGCAAGTTGTAATCTTTTTGCTGGGGAAAGTTTGACCTTGATGTTGATGGCTACAGACTGATCAGAGTGGTGGCTAAAGGCTGGGGTGACTGAAGCAATTTCTTAAAATATTACAGGAATAAAGTTTGCCATATCTATTGATTTTCTTTCATTATTCCTCTGTAGCATGTGATACTGTTTGATATTTTTTTTTACCCACGGTAGAGCTTTCAAAATTGGACTCAATCCTCACAAACTCTGCTACTGCTTTATCAACCAAGTTTATGTAATACTATAAATCCTTTGTTGTCATTTCCACAATCTTCACAGCATTTGTACCAGGAGTAGATTCCATCTCAAGAAACCACTTCTTTGCTCATCCACAAGAAGCAATTCCTCATCTGTTCAGGTTTTATTGTAAGATTGCAACAAGTCAGTCACATCTTCAGACTCCACTTCTAATTCTAGTCATCTTGAACCCTTCCAAGGCATCCATGAGGATTGGAAGCCACATCTTCTAAACCCCTGTGAATGTAGGTATTTTCACCTCTTCCCTTGAATCATGAGTGATCATAATGGCATCTAGAGTGGCAAATCCTTTCAATGAGTTTTTCAGTTTACTTTGCCCTGATCCACCAGAAGAATCACTGCCAACTACAGCCTTACAAAGTGTATTTCTTATATAATAAGACTTGAGAATTAATACTTATAACAGTTTCATTGATAGAGCTCAGAGTACATTTAGCATAATTTTTAAGGGCCCTAAGATTTTCAGAATGGTAAGTGAGCCCTGGCTTCATCTTAAACTTACCAACTGCTTTAGCTTTTAACAAGAATAATCCTGTCCTTTGAAGCTTTGAAGCCAGGCATTGACTTCTCCTCTTTAGCTATGGGGGGAAAAAAAAAAAAGTTTGATGACATCTTCCTCTAATAGAAAGCCATTTCATCTATATTAGAAATTTGCCATTCAGTTTAGCTACCTTCATTAATTATCTTTTCTACATCTTTTGTAAACTTGTGTAGCTTCTACATCAGTATTTGCTGCTTTATCTTGCACTTGTATTTGTGGAGATGGTTTCTGTTCTTAAACCTCGTGAACCAACCTCTGCTGGTTTCAAATCTCTCTTCTCCAGCTTCCTCATCTTTCTCAGCCTTCGTAGAATTGAAGAGAGTTAGGGCCTTGCTCTGGATTAGGCTTTGGTTCAAGGGATTATTGTATCTGGTTTGATCTTCAATCCAGGCATTGAAACTTTCTTCTTACCACCTATAGGCTGTTTTGCTTTCTTATTATTTGTGTATTCACTGGAGTAGCTCTTTCAATTTTCTTAAGGAACTTTTTCCTTGCATTCACATTCGGATAACTGTTTGGCGCAAGAAGTCTCATTTTTGGTCTATCTTGCTTTCATTTCAATGTGCTGGGCTCACCAAACTTAATCATTTTTAGCTTTTGATTTAAAGTAAGATATGGACAACTATTCCTTTCCCCTTGAACACTTAGAACCATTGTAGGTGTAGTGGCCTAATTTCAGTATTGTTGTGTCTCAGGGAATAGGAAGGCATGAAGAGGAGAGAGAAACTGGGGAACATCTGGTCAGAGGAGCAGTCAGGACACACACATCTATGGATTAAATTCACCATCTTATATGGGCAAGTTTGCTATGCCCCAAAACAATCACAAAAGACCACCAATTGCAGATCACCATAACCAATACAACAATAATGAAAAGTCTTGAAATAGTACAAGAATTACTAAAATGTGACACAGAGATACAGAGTGAGCAAGTCCTGGTGAAAAAAAAAAATGGAATTAATAGACTTGTTCAACTCAAGATTGCCACAAACCTTCAATTTGTAAAAAACAAACAAACCAAAAAAACCCACCAAAATTCAGTGTCTGTGAAGCATAGCAAAGTGAAACATAGTAGAATAAGATATGCCTGTACTTTTTCAAACCTGTTTCAATTAAATTTATTAATTTCTAATGGATCAAAGAGAATTATATGGCTAAGCCCAGAAACATAGTGGGAAGGCAGAGGAGAAAGATAAGAATTGGGGATTTTTTTTGCAGTCTAACACAGTTACAACTATTCTAATACCTTGCATAATATCTTTGGGCAACCTTTTCTAAGAAGTGTGTTGATCTTTTAAAAAAATTTTTTACCTTTGAGAAATATTGAAATTAACCAGTAACATCTTTTTCCTCTGCTGTTATTTCTTTCCATAGAATCTAATTTGAAATAATGCATTTTGTTTCCATTAATTCCTATAAGGCAATCAGCAAGATCTGGAATTAGGTTAATTGAATTTACTTATTTGGAAAGAAACATATAAAGAGAACATATAGTTTCCAAGAGAAATCTTTTAATTCCCAGTACATACAAAATCTTAAATTGAATTGTGGATTTAAGGGGAATTGAAGGTTTGCAAAAGGGTGAGGGAACAGAGAATGAATGATGTAAAATGGGTGTAAAGGTAGACCAGAGGAGGTGGTGGGGGCAAGGCCCTGAGAGGCCTGATGGAGAGGGAAAACAGGGGGAAAGGATTGAGAAATCCCTTTCCAAGTCTACAAATTGAAGGAAGGAATGAATTTGAAGGTTAAGAGGTAATACGTGGACAGCAGATGTTGGAAATTGAGGTTTTGGAAATGTAGTTTAAGAGTATGGTGATGGGAATAAATGGCTAAGTTAGGGAGGAGGACAAGGTCTTGTGAGTGAAGGATAACATTTATAGAGATGAGGTTTATCCTTTTTTTCTTTTTTTGTGGTACTGAAATAGACTATGGACCATTGAGGGTCAAAGGAAATCCATTCATTTATTCAAAAATAATTAGTGCTTACTCTGTGCTTAGTTTGATTTAATGTACTAAAGACATGATAGAGGTGAATAGTGCAGGCCAGTTATTGCTGTCATGCCAATTACATTCTAGTTGAAGATTAGTCTAGAGCGGGGTTGACCTAAGGTGTTTCTGAAAATTGAATCAGACACGTGTGGGATAGAGACCAGTGTTTATCCAATTCAATACTAATCTCTCTGGTAAGGTCCCAGAAAAATTGACTAAAAAGAGATCCGTATTATATAGATGGCATGAATGAAGTTTTAAAAATGATAAAATTATTCATTTAAAAAAAGTTATATATGGGAGATCATCTCATATTTACAAAGTACATTATATGTGCCTACTATTATCTTCTTGATATGTGGAAACACATATACAATATTGCAACCTTTTGTATTACTGGATCCACTTGATTTAGATAGAGTATTCATGGAATCGTCATCTACAAAGTCTCCATATAAAGAATATCCACCAAAGGAGTCTTCAAAAGGCACTTTTGCCACAGTCACCACAAAGCATCCATTATGTTTTTCTTCTCTTGTACCAATTTCACAACTACTGCCCACAAAACAAACTTCCGTAATGACATTGATAACAATGTCTCTTAAGAGAATATCAGCATCCGTGTAAATTATTGTTTTGGGGTGCCCAAAACTATTATTGACAAATTCATCAAAGTTCTAGAGGATATGACCTCCATATAGACATTCAGAGTTGGGTGGTAGGTAGACTTGTATTTAATTTCATGCTACAGCTGTGCTGGGTGACACTCTCTTATATAGAGTACCCAATTCCCAGAACAGTTCCTTTAACCAGCTATTGGTTCTTGGTGAATTCATTGAGAATAATGTCACTGTAATTAGGAAGTTGAAAAAAAAAAAAAAATTAGGAAGTTGAATCCCAGAGTTATGTAGAACAGATTCCCCTTACAATTCAAAATATTGCAGACATTAAAAGGTATCTACTTAAAATGAATAGTTTTCAAATACTTTTATTAATAGATGATTAAATTCCAAACTGTAAATAGAAGTAGATCATCTAGGGAAAATCATATCTTAATATTTTCAGCACTTAGTATGAATATGTGGAAACTATTCATTAAAATATCTCTTAATATATATGCATCTTGCTAGGAAATAAATTTTTATATGAGAAGACAAAATGTGGATAAGGAAAATATTTAGTTTATCTTTACTTTCAATCATGAATTCCACTCATAGATGTGGGAATCATTAAATGTAATGGACTATGGATGAAGTGTTGCAAAAATCAGTAGAGGCAAAGACAAAAATAGATACTATATCCTTGTAGCCAAGTCTACACTTATCTAGAAAAGATCTGCACCTCAAAATTCAAAACATGTTGGCCATCTAGTATCCTCTGGGAGCCATTCTTTCCTGACCTCCTTTTGGTTTAAGTACAAAAAAGAAAAAAAAAGTTATACAGATGAAACAGTACTTAATCTTGCTGTTTTAATTGGTTTCCTCTTTTTAACTGGGATTGTACTGAGATTTATAAGATCACCGTACAAATTTATGTGAAACTTAGCAATATAATATAGGTCAACAACCTTACAAATTTTATAACAGAATCAAATTATTATTACTTTCAGTGATGATTTTGATAGTAATCCATCCCATGTAAACTGATCTGGCCTGATTAAAATGGAATTTAACATTTGTTTCTGGGTATGTGAAGAAGTTTTGGTTCACATAAAGAGTGCCATTTTTCCAATTACTTGATTTGGTTGAGCAATTCTTTAAAAATGATAAAGAAAAGAAAAAGAACATTTCAACCTGACACTTTTCTGTTCAAAAAACCAAAACACCTCAATTGAACAAAACAATATGGTCAGCAGAATTACTCCTTAAAATTTCCTAAGGGAACACAATGGGTGATCTGGTTTTTTTATTGTGATCTCTCTGGATGTCAACAGATTTTTCCTTTTAAACTGAAGAGTAAAAATTCTGAATCTATTGAGAAATGATCAGCACATGAGCCCCTGGTCACTCACCTACTGACTTACAACATACTTTTCTCAGTACAGTCATGTGACATTAGAATGAAGCAGTAAAAATGTTCCTTAAGGATTATAACCTGCATAAAACTGCTATCCAGAAAGCATCCTTGGAAACTGAATTCCATAATTATATTTATCTGAAAGAAAACATTCCAAAGTCATTTTCACTACTTGTTTTTGCTACTATGTACTTGTTTTTGTTTGCTGTTTTTAATGTCTATATCCAAAAGTTATAATGTGATTTTCAACTTCCCTCCAGTACTTAGAATTTAATATTTGTTTCTAGCTTTTAGTGCAAAAAAATGTGTTACCTGAGGGGTAGCAAATAGGTTTAGTAAGTATGTCTGTCGTATAACCCTCTGGGAAGAGAACTTAATTGTGTTTTCCAAATAAGAAAGAATCAGATATTTTGCCTTGTTCCCCTTTAAAGAAGGTCAGCAGGGCTTAGATCCAGGAGGCCTGAGGACATTCTTCCTGTGGGGGAGAGTTGAATATTATGTTTTCCAAGGCCTAGGCTCTTGACAAAGAACTAGATGGTTGGGAGAGGAGGTTGTCTGGAGCCTCATGAGAAGCAGCTGGTAGGCCTGTTTCAGAAGGCAGCTTCCCAGAGGGTGAGCAGAGACAAGTATCTGTGAGGTGTTGTGTGGGAGGAAGAGGTGCTTCCTCCATGCAGTGCCCTGGATGGGAGAGTGGGGTGGATGGTAGCCTAGCTCTACACATTAGACATATATGAGGGAAACTGCAGTTTCAGTTGAGAACACTCTAGAACACCAGCATTTGTCAGTGGCAAAGTGCAGCCAAAGAGCGATGAGATCCTCACAGTGAAGTTCAAGACCAGCCTCCTCCCCACTCTCTCCTGAAGTCCTCCAAAAGTCTAATCTACTAAGAAAGTGGAAGGGATCTAGTCTTAAGATCTGACTAAAAAGTACTTCCTCACCAACCCTTCAATTTGATTAAAGTATTTGGATCCAGTGGAGCAAATTCAGAAGATTTACATAAGTTTATTCTTTAGCCAAGCCCGCCATTTTTCAGGCACTGCTGAAACTTTTAGGTTTCTTATCTGTACTTTCCATCTGAAAAGAAAAGTTTCCAATGCAGTATATAGTCCAAGTTTTCTTTCCTAGCTAAGAGATCTGTGGGCAATTTCAGCTTTTATTTGCATCACTAAGTAAGAAATTTCTTATTAGTCTCTTTATTCCTTTGTATTCTGCCTCCAATTTCTTGTGTGACTTAGATTTTATTTTGGAAATGGCTGTCATGAATCATTTCTGAAACTGTCTTCTTTCTTCAGGTGTACTTTGGGTAATATTTGAATTTGTTCTTCCAAATTTATTCTACTTGCTTTTTGGTGAAATGTCTTTCAAAATATGTTGACATTAGTGATTACAGTCCTTGATTGTGGTTTATAGTAAGAAGATAAATTATGTAGTTGAGTAAGTGTCCAATGATCTTCTATCAAAGCACACAGGAATTAAATAAACTGATAACCTATTTACCTATTACTGGATTAAGACCTTTTCCACATTAGAAAAACGATCTCATGACCATCACTATATCCTCAAATACTAGCCCTTGGCCTGGCAAAAGACATGCTGTGCATTAATAACTCTCATTAAGTAATTGAATGAATGAATGAATGAATGGAGTGTTCTGAGGCAAGTTCCAAGTTTATATAAAAAGAGTCACTGAAAAATTAATTAGCCTCCATTTAGCCTAAATAAGCCAGAAAAGTAGTCAACATTTACTAATAATTAAAGTATTCAACTTTGGAAAACAAAAATGCCTTTCCAAACATTGGGGGAAAATTCCTTACAAGTAGTAAGCCACTTCATTTATTTTAGAACAGTTTCAAAATTACTTCCTTCTAACTCCACATCTAGGAAACTATCACACTCCTTATCTTCAAGCTGTATCAAAATATTCTGTTTTTGAAAAGCATACCAGGTGAACTAGTGGTGCCTCACTACATTGTGCCATTCCGACCTTTCTAATGAACGGATACTTAAGCCAAAGGTTTTATGTCTTATCCCTCTGTAGGTTATATCTCATGAAATATTGATTCATGGGTCATTTATGGAAAACTTCAATATATGTGAACCATTGAATACCATATGGTATTCGTCCTATTTTTAAAAATGATTTAGAAAATTCTTTCACTATTTCTTTGGCTATTTACCTAATTTCTAGTTACCAGCATATATAAGAAGACATTTAAATAGAGGAACAAAAACACAGAAAGTACCAAAGAATAACTATTATTCAGATTATAGAGATATGAATAATCATTTCTAAAGGCTAGAGGAAGTTCAGCACATTAGGAAGGTAGTAGCATCAGCTTAAGTTTTCAAATTATCATGAAACTATATGTCAGGATAGTTCTTAACTATTAATTTTTAAATACATGTTTTGTTTTAAATTATTTATTCGTTGCTTGACAACCAAAAACTAGCATCTTGAAGACCGTAAAAGCATTACTTATTGTTGTTCATTATTCACATTCATTTGTTCCTTCTGATTTTAAATATTTATATAAATATATTAATGTATATGTTTAACAAATGATACTATCAAATATAAATATACACACATATACATATATATTTTTAGCAATTTGAAACTAAACCCTGTATAATATCACAAATTGCTCTATCATTTTCATTTCTTTGCCATATTTTAAATGTTTCTTTAAATATTGTTTAGTTTCTTGTTAAGAAGCTCCATTCAACAGAAATTGACTCTATTTATAATTCGATTCAGATTTCATACATCTTGCATCTTGTGCCAGGCTAAAGCTCACAAAACCTTTTCCATTTTGAAGATTCAAATTCATGGAGTTGATATTAATCACAGAAATTATCATGAGATTAAGCATACTGCAGATCCAAACCACACCCTTCATCTCCATTTTGATAAAGACACTGTAACTTTATGTGAGCAATCACAGTCTCTTTGGTAGGTAAGTCAGACAATAATCTAAAAGGTGTTTTAGAACGTATGCACACTAAAAATATGTATTTCGGGAAACCTGGATGGCTCAGCAATTGAGCATCTGCCTTCAGCTCAGGGTATGATCCTGAAATTCTGGGGATCGAGTCCCCTGTAGACATTTCATACCCCATCTATCCTTACCCTCTGCCTTCTCAAAATGCTTATTTTATATCTTATATACTCCAGGAGCTAGCGATGGTTGGCATTTAACAGATTCAAGCATCTGGCTCTGTGCTCAGCAGCGAGTCTGCTTCTCCCTCCTCCTCTCCCTCTATGATCTCTCTCACTCTCACTCTCTCTCAAATAAATCTTAAAAAAAAGTAATGATTCTCGATAAGGGCACGATAATTTCAAAGAGTTCCGCAGACTTAAAAATAAAAAAAAATAATAAAAAAAAATAAAAAAAAACTTAAAAAAGTAAGGCTCAGCTGTGGCAGAACCAGGAATAAAATCACATTTTTCTGGTTTTAAATCAATATCTCTATTTCATCCTGGAGATTTTAACTGATGATCCCTTATTCTGTTCACTTTCATCAAGTATATATTGATTGTTTTTGTACTGTGGCTTAAACATATTATAAAAAATATAAGATCATGCTGAACACTAGAGAATTAAGAGTGGGGACACCTGGGTGACTCAGTGGTTGAGCATCTGCCTTCGGGTCAGGTCATGATCCTGGGGTGCTGGGATCAAGTCCCGCATCAGGCTCCCCGCAAGGAGCCTGCTTCTCCCTCTGCCTGTGTCTCTGACTCTCTCTCTCTCTCTGTGTCTCTCATGAACCAATAAATAAAATTTTGAAAAAAAATACAAAATAGGGCAGCCTGGGTGGCTTAGAGGTTTAGCGCCGCCTTCGGCCCAGGGCGTGATCCTGGAGACCCGGGATTGAGTCCCATGTTGGGCTCCCTGCTGCTTCTCCCTCTGCCTGTGTCTCTGTCTCTTTCTCTGTGTGTCTCTCATGAATAAATAAATAAAATCTTTAAGAAAATACAAAATAAAAATATATATTTCTGGCCTATCTCTCTCCAAAGTAAATGGCTGGGAGATTATACAAAGTTACACACCCAAGAGTTCAAACATTCAGAAAAGGAAGATTTCTAGCATTCAATTTTATTCTGTTTCCTTGTATTCAGGGAATCAGTAGACTCCCTCACACACACACAAGTACACACTCAAAAACACCCTTAAAATGAAGGAATTTCACAGCAGAAAGCCTGTAAGGCTATCCTAAAGGATAGTATAGTAGGGAGCTTACAGACAAAAATCCTTGGAAAACATAGGACAAAGTGTAACTGAGAACATCAAAACAGTCTGAAAGCAATACATGCTGGTTAAATCTTCTTACATGTTACTGGAACTGTGAAAACCGCTGGCCTTGATGTTGAGATTCTCATCTTTTCCTTTGTCCTGTCACTGCTGGCCTCTCTCCCTTCTCTTCCTCCACCTCCCCGCCTCCTCGAATCTCAGTAGCCAAGTGTTAAAAACCATCAAATAAAACACCTGCTCAATTAAACCTCTGAAGTAAGATGCCAGAGCCTACATTCTTAGCCACTGCTATATAACTGCCTCGTGATTTCCAGTTCTTTCCATCTATGACTTCAAAGAGATAGAGCATAAGTTCTTTTGCTTTCATGTTATATAATGCTCCTTTTTTTATATTGCTTATAATTTAAACAAGCATATGCGTGTAATTTTAAGACCTAATTTTTCATATCTGCTTTTATCTAATAATTACTGATCCTTTTAAAAGAGACTTTAAAGAGAAAGCTAATTTAAAATCCCTTTATTATTGCAATTTTTTGGAATAATAATCCTGTGCAGTTAGCTGACTGTCGTTTTAGTGGGTTTTGTCAACAGCAGCCACCACATCAGGCTGCCAAACCCTTACTGATCATATTTTGTGCCACGTACCAGGCCCTCTTCTCTAGGAAATGAGGCTAAAGCAAACCCGTGATTCTCAGGAAGCAGAATGCACATAAACAAACCCAAAATCAAACAGTGTGTCAGTTGGCAATAATTGCTATGAAGGTTAAATAGTTCAAGACAAGGGAAGAAAAGTGTTACCGAAAGGTATATTATATGATCTTTTACCAGCCTCAAATTTATGTTAACTCCTTGACTCAGAGAATTCCATCACATACAGACCAACAGAAACGATAATTCGGGTTTCATACTACATGTAGCACAGTAGCATGGGGAGTTCAGAGTTTTCATGGAAGATATTTATATAAAAATGTACATGTATTCATATGTGTATGTTTTATACATGTGTATAGATAATGCATACATATAAGGACTATATATATAATATAGAGATTGTATGCACACGCAAGTTTATATATGTGTGTGTGTGTATATATATATATATATATATATATATATATATACACATATATTTCCAGGAATTGACTCACTTTTTCATCTGTTTTTTTTTTTTTTTCCTCATTCTTTTGGGATGATGGCCAGCCCCAGCTTCACACAGTGAAATCCATTCTGGCTTCCTTCCTCACTCCTGAGTTCACGTCTACACTCCAGAATGGGCATTATCATCTTAGGCTCTAGCCCTTAGGTCCTGTCTGTGTTCTGATAACCTTATAGCTACCACGGTATCACTTTAAGAGTATATTGCAAACTTATTGCAAGTTTATTGCTTTAATTTTAAAGCCTTTTCATCTTTGGCTTCTTGGGACCTCTGAGATTTTGTGTTTGTTAAAAATGCAGACTTTCTAGGTGTTTACTCAGGGGCCCAAGAATTTATATTAGCTCAATCCATTATGCTGTTGGCTGCTGTGGTACTAAACTCCCCTGAATTTCCTCATTTAAGTTTTCTTCCCATGGGTTCTTTCAAATTTTAGTTTTTCCTTATGATTTCAGTGTTTCTCAGAATCTTATTAAAGAAAAAACTTCTTTGTGGATAAGCTACTAGCTCTTCTATACTTGAAGCAGGAACATCTAATAAAAATATAAGAATTATTGCTCCAATAATGCAGTGTGGTATGATTTTTCTATTATATTAAGAAAGGTTTTTTTTTTTTCCTTCTGACATTTCCTTTTCCTGCTCCTCTTTTTACAAATGTAAATGCTAGACCATTTAGCACTCTTCTACCTAAAGAGAAAAGTGATACCAACAAGGAGCAAAGGGGGACTCTAATTCTAGAGTTCCAAAAGGTAATCCTTTAGGGAAGACAGAGTACTCATGACCTGGAAAAACACTTGAAAGAAAGCATCATAAATTAGACCAAGGCTTCCTTGCCCCATCATTCACTGCAGGACAGAAGGCAGGTGTCCTAAGCTAGGGGTGGTAGAGGATGAAGAAGAGCTGGAAGAGATATTTTGACTATGTGGATAAGAAATTTTGATTATGTGGATCTCTGGAAGGGAAAGTCCCTACACCGTAGTGCTTGGATGAAGCCTTCGAGAAAGAGCAAAATGCACAGATAGGTTGGTAGATACTGATAGAGGAAAATAATGAATCATTCTCAGATAGAGATGTTTATGTGTTGTGTCTAGATAGATAAAGCCTTGGTTGACATTACAACTGAGAGACGTTGGAGAAACAGATCCACTTGTATGTTTCCACAAAGTTAAGAAAATAGTGGGTACAACTGGGCAAACCAGAAGCCATACCACTGGAAAAAAGAGACATTTCTACTAGCATGGATCAAGGACTGAGACCCAGAATGTTCTATAGCTCTCTTAGCGGATACCAAAGAAGAAAAACAGTACCAATGATGATGATCACTACTGATATCTTATTATTTCATAAACCTCCTTACTATTATGTCTCTTGAGAAAGAGTTGAGGCAAAATTAATATCCATTTCTAGCACCACAAAGGAATGGAGGAAAGGAAAAGAAATTAGGTTGAGCTATGGGAACTACAAACAGGTTTTGTTACTTACATGAACTGAATTTAAACCTGCATGAGAAACAATGCCTTCCTCAAGCCAGAGGTCCCTTTCAAGTTTGTTTATTTATTTAATTTGAAACATTTCACCCTAAAACACTCAATGTTTTTCTTTTAGTAGCAAAAACATGTCATACTCGGTATGTATGTTTTCCAAAGCACCAATTTCAAACTAATAGGGGAGGCCAGATTCAAATACGTACATTCTTTTGTTCATCTCACAGTGGGATGTTGGAACCCGCACAGGCTTGCTCCCAAGAACCAACTGCACACATTTCTTTCCAACTCCACGTTAACCGAGTCTTCCAGGTAGATCAAAAGTGACCATAGTGAGAGTATGTGCACCACAGAAAGCAGCGAATGCTATGCCTTAGGCTTCTCCCAAAAGCTGTTGTTTTATGTTTACCAATACACCACTAATTCTGTATCTTTAGCACTGGAGAGCCATTCTTAAATTTCTCATGTTTTTGCAACAACTGATTTTTTTTTTTTTTTTTAGTTTGTTTTTTAGTTTTTGAGCAGAAAATCCCCAGTCACGTATGACATTTTTCTTATGCATCTTAGGACGTTCAGGTTTCTATTTGGTAAAAGTAATATTTTATGTTTTAAAAACTTATCGGATCCATGCAATGACTTCTATGGGGCTGGGTTCCGGGTGCATGGCCCCCCAACTGCACAGAGCAAACTCAGAATCTTGCGTCTATTGCACACGTGCAGCTGTAGCAGAGCCTCAGAAGCAAGAGTGGCTCCACCAGCAGCAGATCAATGAGCCACAGGGTGAGTTTTACATTAGCTCTTTCAGGGAAAATGGAGTAGTAAGAAATCATGTTGTATAGATGTTCTTTGGGTAGAGAGACAATTATAGCATTGTTTTTATTCTTTTTTTTAGAGTACTGACCAATGTCAAAGCTTTAAAGACATTAGTAGTGAGGAAATGAAAGGAAGGAAATGGAATGTTCCGCAAGGGTTATGTATCATTTATCTAGCCTTCCCAAATTCAGAGATAATGGATGAAAGACTTTTTTCCAGAAGCAAAGAGTGGGAGTTTCTTTTATCAAGTGAAATGAGTATAAGTGAATTAAAAGATCACTCAGAAGTGACTTTGTTTATTATCCAGATCTCCTTCGTTTTATCTTTTACAGAAAATCACAGTTTGCCAATGCTCTGCCTAATGCCCTGTATGACAAGGGGCAGGGCAGTGGTGGGGAGTGAGGCTAGGTATAGGAAAACAAAGTTAAGAAAGAAATAGCCTGAGGGTTGCCTAGAGGGGAGAAGAAGGGAGGAGGAGTAAGGTTTACAGAAAAGCAGGCAATTTCCAGACCCCACACAGACTTCCTTCAAGCAATAGGGAAGAAGCCTGAGGATTTCACAGTCTCAGAGATTTAGGCGACATGATGATAAATAGAGTAATGACTGCTGGCTCAGACACCAAGTCAGTTGTCTCCACTTCTATAGTTTATAACCACCATTACCTTAGCCACTGATGCCAAAAAATTCTAAAAACTGGATATTTCTCTAAGTCACAATCTATTTTCCTTTGCAAAGGGCCTATCTTACAATATTTTCCACTCAGACAGATACTTTCATGCAGCTATTTTATCCTCCAACATTTTTTATAAATGGAAGTGAATATTTAAAATAAAGCTTTACCGTTTTATGTACTTTACAACTTATTAACTAAGTAATCTGCATGATTTTAGAAACTGCCTTTGCTGGACTGAAACAAATATATTCTACTAATTGCTATGTGTTGGCTGGAAATATTTTAGTGGAAATACATTAACTTTATTTTTAGAAAAATATAGAATACAATATTGTAGAAACATGCACACGAGTAAAATTGTAGCACAATAGTAAGTTGGAGTGCCTGGAAAGTTGAAAATTGAGCCACTTTCTTTCAAGAACATATCAAGTAATTCAAATGGAACTTTATTAAGTAGGGATTCCTATTTCTAGTGATTCAAATTAAGAACAAATGATATTGAGCAGAAGATGAAGGATCCTAAGTCAACAAGAAAATGAGAAAAAAAGTCTCAGGTGGCCAAGTCTCTACCTCGCACTCAATTAAATGCAGTAATTATTTCAATTTAAGGATTTTATTCACTCATTCAACAATTATTTGTAGGAGACTAATTTGTGTCAGTTACTCTTTCAGGCACTGGAGATACAAAAGGAAAAATTAGACCCACCCCCCACCCCCCCAAAAAAATATCTCAGTAAAATAAAACAAAATAAAATGATAATATTGGACCATTTCCCTTAATGCCTGACCAAGTAGGGAGGTGCTAAGGCCTAAAAGAAAGTAGTGATACCTGATTGCATTTGGCCCAGTGGTACTTTAACACATAGGGAACACCAAGAAACTGGCTTGACCCTCTTCTCTGTCCCTGCTGATTTTCTGGTGGGCAATGTGGCTACCACAAGCCAAGAAAATACTGTTTCTGTTTCTTTCTTGATGTGCAGAGCAAACCTTTTTAAAAGCCCTAGGTAGGGCAGCCCAGGTGGCTCAGTGGTTTAGCGCTGCCTTTAGCCCAAGGCCTGATCCTGGAGACACAGGATCAAGTCCCACGTCGGGCTCCCTGCATGGAGCCTGCTTCTCCCTCTGCCTGTGTCTCTGCCTCTCTCTTTCTCTCTCTGTGTCTCTCATGAATAAATAATAAATAAAATCTTAAAAAAAAAAAAGCCCTAAGTATGGGGTTGATGTAGATATGTCCCTCCTCTCTCCCCAAATCTAGGATGCTAGCTGATGGTTTGATATGGGGCTAAAAAGGAGTTTTATCAAAACTCTAAAGGAAGAGGTTCAACACTTATTTCCACACTCTTTAATAAAGTTCCATTTGAAAAATTCTACCTCTATCATCACCCTGAAAATTAGCTTCAACTTTGCCCATAGATGAAGAACAAGGCATTAATCCTTGAATGTTTTATCCATTTATAATTTAGACCTGGAATACTGTCAGCTTTTGCATTATCCTTTTTTTTTTTTCTTTTTTTAATTTTATCTGCTTATTCATGAGGAACAGAGAGAGAGAGAGAGAGAGAGAGAGGCAGAGACACAGGCAGAGGAAGAAACAGGCTCCATGCAGGGAGCCCAACGTGGGACTCGATCCCAGGTCCCCAGTATCATGCCCTGGGCTAACGGCAGCACTAAACTGCTGAACCACCCGGGCTGCCCTTGCATTATTCTTATAGCTTCAGAATTTATCTTATATCTTATCCTAGAATTTATTTTTTTTACAATTTTATCCAATATTAATGAGACAAGACGGATGTCCTGACTGCATTTTATGCCTTGACTATTTTAGTGATCAAATTTGTTGCATTTGGAACTTTATAATAAAATCTACTTTTAGAACTTTAGCTGTCCTGGTCTCCTTTTTTTTTTTTTTTTTTTTTTTTTTTGTCCCTCAATTAGGCTATTCTCAATCCTGGCACAGAGCTGTTCCTTGTGCTGAGAATTTCTCCTCCTACAACCCAGCATGCCTTTTCACCTAGTTAACTCCAATTCATCTGTCACATTAGTTTTCCTTAAGCATCATCATCCCTTTCAGTTTCGATTTGATTCATTTTGTCATATATCCATAGACAACTTGTAACTTTCCTATATAGCATTTACAGCATGTAATTTTTAACTTTTTAATATAGAAACTTGTAGAGAATATAGTAGATGAATTCCCACGTACCCATCATCTTCAGCTTTAATAATAAACGATCCCTGATCTTTTTTCTTAACCATGTAAATGACTTTTAAAATGGGTATAGTAATATTTACTATATAAATATAGTAATATTAATCAGATTTTAAATTTTAAATTTAAATTTAAATTTTAAATTCAGATTTTAAATTAAAATTTATCTAAATTTTGTTATCAGCACCACAACTGTGATAGAGAACGTTTCCATCACCCTCATATGTTCCTCTATCCCCTTGGATGTCAATCTACTACCACTGGAGTCTTATGGAATTGATGCTATGTGACATTTTTTTTTCTTTCTTTAAAAAACTTGATATTATTATGGTTAGACCATTTAACATGAGATCGACTTTCTTGAATTTTTAAGCATAAAATACAGTATTGTTAACTCTAGGTACATGGTTGTATAACAGATCTCTAAAACTTGCTTAACTGACCCTTTATGCATATTAATTATCAATAATTCATTTCCATTTTCCCCTAGCCTCTGGCAACCACCATTCCATACTTTGTGAATTTGACTATTTTAGATACTTAGCATAAATAGATTTTGCCCTTCTATGTCTGGCTTTATTTCTTTTCTTTTTTTTTCTTTTTTTTTTTTAAACAATTTTGTTTATTTAGGAGAGAGAGAGAACAAGCTGCCTATGTCTCTGCCTCTGTGTGTGTGTGTGTTTCTAATGAATAAATGAATAAAATATAAAAAAAGGAAAGAGAAACAAATTACTTTTAGTAAAATTTAAGACACATACCTTAAAATTTAAATAAGATTATCACTAAAAGTCATAATGCTTGCTCCTCAATTGTTAAAAAGTTGTAAGTATATCTTGATTTTTCACTGAAAGTGAAATTTAATAATATAAAGTTTAGAATATAAATCGATTTAGCCAAATTAATTCTAACTTTATTTAGGTATATCTTTTGTCAAAAAACTGTCAATCATTCAGCTATTTATCAGCTTTTTGGCCAACAAACAATTGTACAACATTAAAAAGCTACCCAAGGGGATGCCTGGGTGGCTCAGCAGTTTAGCACCTGCCTTCGGCCCAGGGCATGATCCTGGAGTCCCGGGATCGAGTCTTGCATCACGCTCCCGCATGGAGCCTGCTTCTCCCTCTGCCTGTGTCTTTGCCTCTGTCTCTCTCTCTCTGTGTCTCTCATGAATAAATAAATAAAATCTTTAAAAAAAAAAAAAAAAAGCTACCAAGGTAAACCGTCCAATCTGAGATACCAAATGCACTTTACAAGGATGGCTGTCTAATGTGGAATTACATTTTCTTCAGATCAAATTTTGATGTATTAACACACATATGAGTTCGGTGTCTCACAAATTTTCTCATTTCTCAGGTATCTCTGTGACTTGCTCCCCTTTATTCTACTAAAGTTATATGCCATGTGGCTGGATCAAAAAAATGGGCTGAAAGCCTTGGCCATGAGGTCATTTGTTTTTCATAAACTAGGATTCTTATATATAGAACCCAGGAGAAGGGTTAGCTGAAAAAGGCCTTTTAAATCTCTCTCTGCCACATGCCAAAGGAGGATTTTTTAGGCACCATGAGTATGTTTCACAGTATACTTAAGGGTCAGAGAGAGTGCAATCATCCTACTATAGGAACTTGAGGTTATATGATTTCAAGGTGCCTGTTTTCTAACACCTCAGGACTGGATAATACACCTGGGCTAAATAGTTTCTTTTAAAAGTTCCTAGGCATTCTTAGTTTATGGAGGAACATGAAGCTCGGTAAAATGAACACAACACAACAATACAGAAACAAAACCAAAGATACAAAGAAAGTATAGCTACATCTTCTTTATGTTTTCTTCCCAGGAGTCTTGCAGGGAAATTCAGGAATAATTATTGACTGGGATGAAAAGGGAAGGGGTAAGATTTCAAGTCTTCCACCTTCTTGGACTTTTAATAGATGCCTGAGAGTATTTGGCCAATTCTCACATGGCTCCTTTTGAGAGGAGAGTGGGGCCAGGAGGACTTTCTTTCTAAGTATTTATCAATATATTTTAATTCTCCATTGTAGGAAATAATAAATGATTCCCAAAAAATATTTACAATATCCAAAAGAGGAAAGAAAAAAAGATATCCATAGACTTACTACAGACAAATACTCTCAGTATTTTGGGACATTTTTATCCCTTGTGTTCTTTTGAGGTGTAGTTGTATTTATATAATATGATCAAAATTACATATGGATTTAAAATGCCATACAACTGTAATATGCTTATATCTATATTAAGTGCTGAATTAAAAAATAAATGCATTTCATATAGACGCATATTTTATAGCTATATTTTTATCTATCTGTGTATCTATATTTTATCTGTATATTTTTTCTTTTTTTTTTAAGATTTATTCATGTTAGACATAGAGAGAGAGCGGGGGGTGGGGAGGGGGCAGAGACACAGGTAGAGGGAGAAGCAGGCTCCATGCAGGGAGCCCGACGCGGGACTCGATCCTGGGACTCCAGGATTGCGCCCTGGGCCAACGGCAGGCACCAAACCGCTGAGCCACCCAGGGATCCCCTATCTGTATATTTTTTCTGATTAGAGAAATAATACAAGATCTTTAATGGCCCAGAAATCAATATTTTTCTTGAGAAATAGCAAAACTTTTAGAAAGTAATTTTTAAAGATACCTACATCATATTTTTCTTAGTTTCTCTTTACTAATGATACGTGTATTTGCATTCATACATACATTAAATGATTGATATGAAGTGTTCAGTTCACACACTTATTTCCCACAACATTATCTAGCTGCTGGTAAATTGCATTCCGGTTGTTTAAAGCTGCACAGGATGCATATGACACATGTTTGTTCCTTTGGAGTAAAACTCTTTTCTGCTAATGTGCCTGAATAATATTCCTCTTATTCCTTATCAATAAAAAGATTTTGCCAGCATTTTTGTTGTCAGGAGACTTTACACTTTGGTGTTCCTTGAAATATGGCATACCTCTTTGGATGATACATTCTTTTTTTGTCAGTGAAGAAATATTTTCTTCAATTGTTTTATGTTTTCTTGCTTCCCTGTTTTCTGTTCTTCAAGAACATCACTTCCATTCTTTTTTCTTCAAATCTATCAAATCCTGTTTAATTAATCTACTTAACATTTGCTCTGTATTTTAGATTTCTCAATTAATCTTCCTTTTACACCCATATGTATTTTGTTTTTATTCTACTTTCTTTGTTTTAGATTTCAGAAATACCTCTTTTACTTATTTGTTTTCCTTTTCATCTCATCCTACTGACTTTTTCTCTTAGGTATTCTCTCAAAATTTTTTGTTCCTTTTTTTAAATTTATTTTTTATTGGTGTTCAATTTGCCAACATATAGAATAACACCCAGTGCTCATCCCATCAAGTGCCCCCCTCAGTACCCGTCACCCAGTCACCCGCCCGCCCCCTCCCTTTCTACCACCCTTAGTTCGTTTCCCAGAGTTAGGAGTCTCTCATGTTCTGTCTCCCTTTCTGATATTTCCCACTCATTTTTTCTCCTTTCCCCTTTATTCCCTTTCACTATTTTTATATCTCTTAAATTTTTTAATTCCATAATATTTAGCTTACTGAAGATATTTTATTTAAAACCCTTGGTCTTCTGAAGACTGAAAGACTGCTTTTAGCCAATTGATATACTTCATAGAGTTCTTGAGGTCCATTGGAAATATTAAACCTTTCCAGAAATTTACGTTGGGTACTAAAATAGATGATTCTCAGGATAATATTAAGTGGCAATGTACTATAGTGGTTTGACCAGCAGAGTAGGAGTCAGAGTATTGGAATCAAATCCTACTTCCATTACTTACAGCAGTGGAACTTTGGCCCAGTTACTTAATACTCCTTATTGACAAGATGGAGATGATATTGATTCATACATTATACATATTAATTATTTATTAAATGTTAGTTATTAATAGTTAATTAGTCTGGCTTTCTAAAAAGTCAGAAGTGAAGTGAAAAGAATATCAAAATGGATGTCAAATTTTCTGGTTAAGAATGACATTCCTCTAAGATAGTTTTTTCTTAAACTTAAGACAATATGTTCTCAGTAACTTTATCTGCTTTATAGTTAATGGAGACCTTGCCCAGATTCTGGCATTACTTTGTTTAACAGGGTCAATTTCTAATATTAGTGTTGTTTTGTACTTTTCTATTTTATTCATAGTTTTTTTTTTTCTTCTTGAGGGAAAGTTAGTAGAAGCTGCTGTTTCAAATCATAAAACAAACCAAGTCTGTGAATTATTTATTATGATTTCTTCATTCAGGTGTGGAATCCTGTGACAATTATCCTGGGCTGCCTAGAGGCTGAGCCTGTTATTCTCTTGGGAGGAAATTGTAGACTTTATTTTTGTCAGGTTACCAGAGCAGTGATTTTCAATATGAGGCTTTCAGTTCTCTCTGGTGGACTGGAAAGGGACTAGCTGGGATCAGAGAGCAACTTGAGTGTATTGAAGGGTCTCTGAACTTTATTACCTAATTTAGTTTTATCAAACCTAAAGAAAGAAATACATTTTATCCAGTTTTCACACATACACTAAAACAAAATTTTCCTAAAGCTCTATTTACTTTTACCACTTATCATGTACATTTTTAAAATATTCAATTCTATTTTATATAAAAAATATATCATCATAAGCCATTAAATTGAGTTTATTCTAAAATTTGTGACTTTCAAGTTAAAAAAAATACTAAATTACAGCTTAAGTATCTTAGGACTTTCCCCCCACTCTATACTGACCCTTTTTAAATCCCCATCAAAAACAACCAAAGATGACATGTGTATAAATGATGTAGAAGGAGATTAAATCAGATGTCATAATACATGAACAGGAAACAGATCAACTGCAAAACATCTTTTTTATTCTACCACACCTAGTTAAATCTCCCAGAAGAAAGACAAATATTGTTAATTAAGAATAAAACAATAGTTTGACATATTCCTTACCAAGAGAAACAAGCCAAAAAAAAAAAAAGATTAAATGTAAAAAGTAGAAAATACTTAATCAAAATATTCAGAAATTTTACTAGTGTTTATTGTTTGCAGATTTACTTTTTGCAATTGGACAATTATGTTCTCACAGGCTGCAAATCTGAAAAGAAGAAAAATCAACGAAAATAGGTTGGCTAGTCTTATTCAGAGGATGGAGATGTTATTCTCTGACCAAAACTTCTAGAGGCTTCTGAATTTGTAGGCTGATGACAGCGAAGGTTTTCCAAACATCTGTTATTTCCTCTTCAATTTAAGAATAAATACCATCTGGCTTTAAGTTATTGGTATCAGATAAAAGTAAAGGACAAGAACTAGGCAGCCCTAGTGGCTCAGTGGTTTAGCGCAACTTTCAGCCCAGGGCCTGATCCTGGAGACCCAGGATCGAGTGTTGCATTGGGCTCCTTCCATGGAGCTTGCTTCTCTCTCTGCCTGTGTCTCTGCCTATCTCTCTTTCTTTCTGTGTGTGTCTCTCATGAATAAATAAATAAAATCTTTAAAAAAAAAACGTAAAGGACAAGAATAATCAGATATGATACCAAGCATAGCTGTTATCCTTGCTTTTATCTTCTTTTATAGGTAAGCAAAGTATTACAGTTGAAAACTGGCATTTTACTCGGTGTCATAACATGTCAGACTGATCTGAGGTATGTGTAAAGTTCTAAATTCAACTTTTGATGCATGAAACACAACATAGAGCTTATATTTTATAATTTTATAAGCCAAAGACCCAAGCATCTGAATTATTATAGTTGCTTGTTATTGCACACCAGGATTTACTGTACCTGCCTAATTAGATAGTTAAAAGTACCATGAAGGAATCTTAGAGTGTCTCTAAGTAGTTTATTTAGCAAGCCTTTTCTAGTTATTTAGCTTTGGGAAGACTGCTGATATAAGGGTAAAGTATCGTTTTTCAGGTTTGACATTGGCTTATAGTCAAAAAGAGAGAGACTGAGAGAGAGAGAGAGAAGTAGAGAAAAGAAATTATTTCTTTGTCAAATTAAGCCATTTTTCAAGGATCCCAGGGGGGAATACACTTACTCGCTTCATATAACAGAATTTGGTAGGGAGGTTAGGTCAAAAATATTGTTCTGAAACTGAAGTGAGAACTAACAGCTGAGAAATGTATATTTAAATTAGAGGTTCATATGAAGTACCAAAAGTTCAAAGTCTGTCTTCATTTCCATTTCTATGTGTTTCATATCTATCTAAGTGAAAAGCAAAAGTAGTTGAATATTTTGAGTAATCTGTACACTCGATGTCAGGACAGGGGATACTGATTAGAAAAGAACCTCTCACTAGACACTGCCATAAAGTTGGCAGTTACTTGCAATTTGATAGCTCTCTTTCCTCCTCTTGGTCTATCTGCTTCTAGCCACAAGCACAGTCAATCCAATGAGTTTTACAGTTTGTCCTAAGGCAAACCCTATACGATTTTTTTTTTTATTTTAAAGTTAGTATACATTAATGTTCATTCTAGTCAAGGTAATTTTCTTTTATACTATAAAATTTGACAAGATCATGAGCAATTTTCTATTTAGTTTTTTTTTCTATTTAGTTTTATCTCCCATCCTATGCTGAAGTTGACTAAATTCTAGAATAAGAAAACTACTTGCTTTGTTATTTCAAGCCTAACAAAATATTTTGAAAAAGAAATTGAACAGTTAACATGTCTGAATGTTTTTTTATGGAAATATGATAAAATTATCTTGAATTTTGCCTTCTACCTTAAAGGAGAAAAAAAAATGTACATTACGAAAAAAAAATTGTCCTCCATTTGTTTTTCTCCAATTTGTGGGTGAGCTGAATGATACATAACATTTATATATACTCAATAATACTCAGTATTTTATTTTTTAATTTTTATTTCATTATAAATTTTTATTGTATTTTTATTTTGTTTATGAAATAAATACTCCAAGATTAAATTTTAAAAGAACAGGAGGAACCTTTGTAAACTCTTCTTACAAATGTATCCATCATGCCTTCACCACAAATAAAAACAGTAACTTCTTTATGCCATTAAACATTCAATAGTGTTCAAATTTCCAATTTAAAAATGAATTAAGTAAATGTTTTCAAATTTTAGTGTATAGATGTCCTGCCCATATCTTGTTTTATATTAATTCAACAATTCTGTACAATACTCAGTGCTCATCAGATAAACGTACTCTTAATTCTCTTTACCTATTTTACTCATCCCCCCACCTACCTCCCCTCTTGTAATTATCAGTTTATTCTCTGTAGTTAAGAGTCTGTTTTTCAGTTTATTTCTTTTTTCTTTGTTCATTTGCTCTGTTTCTTAAATTCCATATGTGAGCGAAATCATATGGTATTTGTCCTTCTCTGACTGATTTATTTTACCGAGTATTATACCCTATAGATCCATCCATGCTGGGATGATGTTGCAAACGACAAGATTTCACTCCTTTTTATGGTTGATTAATATTCCACTGTGTGTGTGTATGTTTGTGTGTGAATACCACATCTTCTTTATCCATTTATCATTTATCAATGGACACTTGGGCTGCTTCCACAATTTGGCTATTGTAAATAATTCTGCAATAAATATGGGGGTGCATGTATTGTTTTGAGTTCGTCTTTTCTGTATTCTTTGTGTAAATATCCATTAGTGTGATTCCTGGATCATAGAGTAATTCTATTTTCAATTTTTTGAGGAACTTTCATACTGTTTTCCACAATGACTACACCAATTTGCATTTCCATCAACAGTGCAAGAGGGTCCTTTTTGCTTCATATCCTTGCCAAGACTTGTTGTTTTTTGTGGTGTTGATGTTAGCCATTCTGACAGGTGTAGGTGATACCTCATTGTGGTTTTGATTTGCATTGCCCTGATGAATAATGTTGAGCATCTTTTCATGTGTCTGTTGGCTGTTTATATGTCTTCTTTGGAGAAATGTCTGTTCATGTTTTTTTGCCCACTTTTTTTGGATTGTTGGTTTTTTGTGGTGTTCTGTTGTGTAAGTTCTTTATATATTTTAGATACTAACCCTTTATCAGGTATGTCATTTGTAAATGTCTTCTCCCATTCAGTAGATCTTTTTTTGTTTTTTGTTTTTTTTTTTAGTTTTGTTGATTGTTTCCTTGTGTTGCACAGAAGTCTTTATTTTGTTATAGTCCCAATACTTTATTTTTGTTTTTATTTCCCTTGCCTCAGGAGACATAGCTAGAAAAATGTTGCTATGGCTGATGTCAGAGAAATATTGTCTGTGCTCTCTTCTGAGATTTTATGGTTTCAGGTCTCACATTTAAGTCTCCTACCCATATCTTTTTATCTTGCAATATATTTGTTTGTCTCTTAGAGTTCCTCACTATCTGGATTTTGCTATAACAATATAGAGTTCCTCTCCCTATATTATCTCTACTATTGGTATTTAGGTCTACTGGTTTGATTATAATTAGATTTTTTTTTCATTTGACTATTTCAGGGTGATGTCATTCTTTTATCTAGAGGCACATCATAGCGTTGAATGTACCAGTATAGCATAGGGATATTTTCTTAAAAGCAATATTTAGCTATTTGGATTCCGTTCTTACCTGTAGAAACCCTCTACTATGATGTAAATATAGTTTGAGAGCACAACATTCAAGCTTTAACAGTCCAGCGATCCTACTCATCTTCAGGTTTGGTTTTTTTTAGCCAAGCAAATCAATTTTACCAGGAAAGAGGCACAAACTTGAGCTTGGAGTAAAACACCAAATATTCTAACATATATTTAATTATAACACAGTGTTGTAAAGGAGATTGAACCACGGGTAAATGATTAAAAGAATGTCATAAAGAAAATATTATAAAGGTCACAGTAGATTGTTCAGTCAAGTCCCTAAGGAGATATTGGACATGGCTGGGAAAAGGTTTTATGTAGAGAAAAGGATGGGGGGCATAGGCAAAGGATTAGTTGATTGTAAGCTTAATATGAAACAGTAGAACATGGTTATGTAAAGCTCAAAGAAGTAATACTCTCCCTGTAATGTTATGTTCCATTCTGGGTAACATGTAAAGTATATATAGTTAAACAATGAGGATTTTGAGAATATTTAAAAGCAATCCAACACAACGATCAACAGTTTGAAAGACTGTGTCATGCTTAGCTTAAAGAGGCAGCACAAGTATGTGTGTGTGTGTGGTGGGGGGTTGGGGGTGTTAGATTAGGGGTTAAGTTATCCTATAGCAAGCATGAGAAGAAAAAAAAGTTTAAAATATTTGAAAAGATACTATTTTGGACTTATTCTGTCTAATTTTGGAAGAAAAACCTAGAACTAGTGGATAGAAACTGTAAATAGATGGATTTGGTCTCAATAAAAAAAAAATTCAGCTGTGGTAAATTAAAATGAGTTAGATTTTGGCAGACTCTTGATAACCTCTTTAGGATTGTTATATATGTGATCTCTGCTTTACATCAAAACCCACATGATCCTTTAAGGATGCTCTAGAGTGAAATCTAAAGCAATAAATCCTAACTGAAATAGAAGCCACCCTGGTTGAAATCTTCAAAAACTAAGCTTATTCTCATAGTATATGACTTAGCTAACACATGCTCTAAACCTTGTTCCGCCAAATCCTGTCACTAAGGATGTAAAACATAGAGCAAGATGTTGTACAAATAATTCTAGCTTTAAGTAGTCTTTTGATACTAAGATTTTTGTTTATTCTTTTCTTATCATCATCAGCATCATCAATAAGATTTTGCTATCATCCTAAATCTTGGAAATCAGAACTCGGCTACAGCAGAGAATATCATGTTTCTTAAAAGATAGAGTTTAGGACAGTCAGAGAGGAATGGAAGCTGCCAAGTCTGCCTGATTTCCCAGTCCATTTAGGAATCTAGAGGATTTCTAGAGCTGGCTAGGAAAAGTAGGTAAGAAATATCTAAGAGGAAGACAGACTATCTGGGATACCCTAGCAAAATCCCCATAGCCTGGCCTTGGTATTTGGCCCACCCCAATTTTGGCCTGCAATTTTCAATATGGATGTCTAACTTCTTAAGTAACTGGCCATTTATCCCCTTTTCCTTGATTGTTTCTGAGCCCCTATATGCCAGTTATTTGATTGCACGATACCATCTGCCCCTCTTGAGCACAATACACACATGGTCTATGCAGCACAGCCTCCTCCCTTCCTAGAGCCAACATCTACAGAACATTTTGCCTCCTCTCCTACTCCCACTGCCATCCTTTTTCTGACTTTTCTCAGTTCATCGAATTTTTCAGAATGCACCAAGGTCTATTTGTTCCAAACCTAATGGATACAGAGATGGAATTGTTTATTCAAAAGTTATTGTCCATATACCTCTTTCAGGCTATATACATATACAGGGAAAAGCAAGAGATGAAATGACATGAATAATGCAGCATTACTATTGACCTTCGAATATATGTCAGAATGAAGGTCATCTGCTTCAGGACATTGGTTGCCCACAGGTAACTGAAAACAGGGAAAACAAAACTGCAAGTGGGGACTGCTTTATAAGCAAAAGGTGCTTTGAGTGAAAATAAAACATTGGTATCAATCACTTGCAGTCTCTAGGCTTTTCAAAATTACAAACAAAACCACTTGTATGTAAGTGAACAGATTGTTTTTCTCAAAAATACTTATTTACTGGGATGCCTGGGTGGCTCAGCAGGTGAGTGCCTGACTTTGGCCCAGGGCATGACCCTGGAGTCCCAAATCAAGTCCCACATCGGGCTCCCTGCATGGAGCCTGCTTCTCCCTCTGCCTATGTCTCTGTCTCTCTCTCTGTGTCTCTCATGAATAAATAAATAAAAGCTTTAAAAAAAACTTATTCATAAAAATATTCACACTGTGGCAGCTATTTCATTGTTAATCTAAATATTTGAATAAAAAAATAATATAGGTTTGTTTTAAGATCATCTTAAAACATCTTGAAACAATGAAAAAGCAATTTTACATCTGCTCAATTTCCACTAATTTTACTCTAAGAATATATCTTTTAAATGATCATACATAAATAGTCTATCTTAAAAATTATATATTCTTAGAAATCTGTAATATTGTAGATACACTGACTGGAGTAACAGTAATTATATTTTTATTTAATGGGTAGTTCTAGAAAGTAAACAATAGAAAATGTGAGGGAATAAAACTATAGTTGTATATATATACATATATATACACATATACATGCACACACATATGCATATACATAATTTTACACAGACAGACACAGAGGCAAACAGAGGCAGAGAAGATTATGCAAACTTATTAAGACAGGATCTAATTATTAGGGTTAACTATGAAAGACAATTTTTTTATATTTGAAAATTGTTGTGACTTATCTTGAGATTAAAATTCTTACAAGCTAAGCTTTAGACAACTAATTAGCCTTCGGTTATTAATGAATTAGCCTTAATTAATTTTAATGTATTTTATATTCATGAAGATTGATTGTCTAAGACTGCCACTAGTTTTTTATTCAAAAAGATATTTAAAAAACAAAAAGATATTTAAGAATACTGTATAATATCTTGGTTTCTTTTTTCATATGTTCTATTCTTTCATGTAATCTGCCTAAATAATGTAAATTTCAGTGGTAGATGAAGAGATTCTATTGATTGGAAATGGCTTGGAAAATATAAACGCTCTTCCGTAGGTAGGTAGATGATAAACTAGAAACAGAAACAGACATATTTGCATGTCATGGTCATGAACTTAAAATCTATCATTTTTTTTGTACATTTTTATCTGCCGATATTTAATGTTATTTATACTTTATAAATGGAAGGAATAAAAGTAGTTTTCCTAAGTAGTTTAAGTTAAAATTTGGAATAATATTGATTTCTTATGCACAAACATGCAAAATATTGTGCCCCCAGTAACTAAGAAGGCATTTTTTTAGCAGCTAGTGATTGCAGGGAGAAAACAAATCAAGGAACAATACCAATCCTTTTCCTCTATGTAGTCTCAAAGACCAACCCAGATCAACACTCCTCCTTACACTGCTCTAAATCACCAACCAGGTAATTGTGTGATTCTGGACATGAATCTCTTGTCTCTATCTGTCTGACCTTTTCAAATAAGCTTTTACTCACCTACTAATTCACTCAATGCTGTCACCAAACTATGCACCCATCACAAGCTAACATGTGGAATAGAATAGAGCCTATGTCATTCATTAGCCCTCCACATCAGAATCAGGTCATCCTTGCTGCTGGTGCTGTTTTGATTTGGGGACACCAATCATCCACTAAGTTCTTTTTTTGAGGCTCACAAATGTTAGTGATTGGATTCCTGCCTTTGAGGCCTACTTTCTTATTGAACTGACTATGACTTTGGCTGTCTTAAATATTTACTATTCATTTTTTTTATTTTGATAATAAGATCTTGAATTCCAGCTGAAAGGCCGAGAACCCTCCTCCACTGATCATAATTCTTATGTTCCTTTGCCTAGATTTATATTATTGGTGTTCCCCTATTTAAAGGGCTCTAAATCACCTTTCTTAAGTCTTCCTTCACTACAGAGTGTGGGTCCTCTACCTGGAACTTCTTACTGCTACCTGGACTGTGATCATGACACCATGAGGAAGAAAACAATAATCTTTCCCCACTGTTCATTGTCCCAAATTCAAGGAGCTCTCTCAAAAGACTAATAAAAGAAATATAGTACATTTTACAAAGGTTTACATAAATAGGAACAAAAATGCTACACCTGTATTCAAAGACTATGGGGATACTGGAGATAACAAAACAGAGAAAGTAATGGATATGAGAAGAAATCAACAGCGATAGTGAATTCTAAGAGAACAAGAGAAAGAATTCATAATGGAAAAAAGTCTAAATGAAGTCAAATGACTTGTGAACATTGTATACACGCATTTTATATTGTTTACATATATACACACATACACATACACGATACTCTTTGTCTATGAACTTTTTGAGACAATTGCCTAAAAATCATAATTATGCTCCTCTTGAGCAACAATTTTAGAGAGCAGAGCACCTGCCCACTCTTAGCAACCAGCAGCTTTTTCCTTTAAAGCAATAGCTTTGTCAGTTTACCATATGTGCCCTGCAAATATTACTTCCATTTTCTAAGTAGGCCATGAAGAGAAAAAGATTGGGAAGCACTAGGGAGAGTCACTCACTGATGGCGATAGCATATGTTAGATTGCAAAGATCTTTAGTTCACTTCATTATAAATATTACAACAACATGGCTTTGTCAAATATGAATTCTCTTTTTTAGTAACTGAATTCCCCCAAAAAATGGAAATTTTATGTAACATCTTTGTATCCTTCAAAGCTTAGAGGCATATATTGTATTAACATCCATAAATCTCAGATCTTATTATAAAATAGAAGAACACAACTATTTAACTTATGAGGATATTTCTAAGTTCCATAACTCCGAACTAAGATTTCTACTGATTAAACCTCATGTCATTAATCTTTATAAGAGAAACTTAGTTACCAATGCAACATTTTAAGTATGATTTAATTAATGTGGAATAGACTGTCTCCAAAGCAATCAAACCAGCCACGTCGTACTCAATGTGTCTCTCTTATTTTTCATAAGGATGGCAGTTAGCTTCATAAAAGTATGTAGTAAGTTAATGCAGAAGTTGCATATTAAAATCATCTGGCTCTCTTAGATAAAATTGAAAACTTGTTAAAGATGTGAGGTCTTTGACAAGTCACTTGAAATTACTTTTTACTCTCAGTTTTAAAAAGAAATATGCACTGCACTTGACTCATTTAGAGAAAAAAATAAACAGATGCCATGAACCAATCCACCAATACTATAAATATGTTTGGCACCCATACTATGTGTAATCCAATAAAGTGTAGTAAAACCAGAAGTTGACATGTAATGAAGAAAGAAGAAATGCTGTATTGATTTATAGGGAAAGTTTGTTCTTTTCAAATGAAATAAAAGCACCTGTTACCAGAAGAGAATATAGATACCAAAGGGAATAGTTCTAAAGTTTTCTACTTAGAACTGCAGAATTCAGCTTAGTAAATCAAAGTTGTATACTATAAAAGAGAAGCCAAAAACTAGTTTTATTGTGAAAAAGATGTTTTAAAGTCTCACTGGACCATCAATTCTGTCACAATGTCGAAAAAATAAACTGTAGTTTACTATCCAATTGGCCCCTTATTCCAGAACGAATTTTAAATTGGATTCAACCATCATCTCTCTGTAATACCCTACGTATGTTGACATTTGGCATACAAGCTTTTGGTTGCTACTCAAATGTTCACTCTATGCCTCTTTTCTTTATGTCTCCATTTTCTCCTTCTTCTCTAGCCCCTTTCTTTCTAATTAACATTTATTGATCGCTTCTCGTCCTTTTGACTAAGGTCAAGTGTAGTATCTGTTCTTATCAATTTAATATCTGATATATCCTCTTTCCGAGGACAATATATTAAATGGATTTTTGGAGCAACAAGATGGAATAGGAGCTTGCTCTGTCAACTCCACACATCGACCTGGTATTGCAGTACTTTCAGGAATGGTGCACCCCGTTGGGGGAAAAAAGAAAAAAAAATTGTTGAGCATCAACTATGTGTGGCACTCTGATAGATTTTGGGGAAAAGTAAACATGGGCTAGGGCAACAGCAAAGGGGACCCCAGTATTCTTGGTGCACCATGCCCAAGGTAGAGTCTCCATTTCATGATAGGATCTGGATAAAAAGAAGAATGCTACCCTCTTTCAACCACTTGCTCAGGACTTAGCCTCAGCAACAGATAGCTGGGGAAGAATGAGAAATATTGAAGTCATGATCTGCCAGGAAGAAATCCCTTAGGAGAGGGCTTAGAGGAGAGCTTAGAGGGAGCTTAGAGGAGAGAGAGCCTGGCTTTCTTGGATGCAGTCATCTAGAGTAGAGTCTGTGCCTTGTTGACCTGGGAGTGAGAAGCAGAGAGGGTTCTTACGTCACATAAGTCTCTTGTCTTATTGAAAATTCATAGATTTAATTTAATAGATCTTACTTCATTTGCTGTTTACTCTAAGTACCATTTCCACACTCTTTAAATTGTTGGATTTTAAAAAAAACTTTCATCAGTTGTATTGGTCAGTGGAACTTCCTATGCTGTCTTACTGGAAGTAATTCTCCTCTCTCATTATTTAAACTGAAGATCCTTAGTCAACGGGTAAAATTAATAACTTGCAATTTCAAGAAAATAAGACCCTGCTTGCCAGTCTTCCCATCCTATGTTTCTAAAAAACACTCTAGCTATAAATCCCATGACTTTAAGAAATCTTTCCTTCATCTTGCAGGAGCTTAGTTTCCTTCAGAAAAATAAATAGAAAGAGGGAAGGAAAGAAAGAAGAAGAAGAAGAAGAAAAGAAAGAGAAGAAAGAAAGAAAGAAAGAAAGAAAGAAAGAAAGAAAGAAAGAAAGAAAGAAAAAAAGAGAGAGAAGAGAAAGAGGAAGAAGCTGGAAGGACGGATTCAGACTACTTCCTGCCGGCTCCTCAGACTCCACCTAAAGCACTAAAACCCCGCACATCCTCAACTCCCCCCCCAATCCCTCCCTACCTAACCATCCCCCCGAACATCCAGAAACAGAAAAAATTTAAAACTTGCTGAACAATAAATTAGATAGGTACAGATATTTTACTACAGACAAGTTAATATATAATATACATATTATATATAATATGACATGTAATGTATACAATATACATATTTAAATGTACAGTTTTATCATGCAAAAATAATTTCTGTAAATGAATGATTTTTTAAAAATTCTTAAGATTCTACTTCCCAAAATTTGCTGTGACCTAAGATCCTAACCTCCTGCAAGATATTAATGGTAACATTGTCTCTAGGTACCTGGTGCCCAGTACAAACTTAACACATATTTTAATGCAAGTTTGAAAAATATTTAAAAAATATTTTAAGTGATGAGTCACTCCATCATGGCTACCACCTTTGACTAAAATGTAATGGTTTAGTACCATTACGTTAGAGAAAAAAAAAAAAAAAAAACTAGTAGCAAAATCAACGAAAAACTTAATTTTGAGAAATGAACTTCTTAGAAAAGTTTCTAATCTCAGAAGCATTAGTTAATTCTAATTAACAGCCATCAATTTAATTTAACTCTTTTTCACAATATTGCTATTATTGGTCTCCATCTGGACTAATTAATAAAAGCTCTTCTTCCACTAGTTCTGATCATCAGCCAAATTTCATTTTCCCCAATCTGGTTTGATTAAGAAATTTTGTTACCCCATCTGTACAGGCTTATTTTTCTAATAAGCCAGCAATAAAATGATTGCTGATTACACCACCAAAGCTAGCTTCTAGCATATCTACTGAGTCTCCATCTTGCCATTCAGAAGGTGTGAAAAAGGCTGAAACTGAAGATACCTCTTCCAGTAAAAAAGATATGTATGTAACATATTATAGTTTTAGAGGTTTAGAACTAGCAGTGTGCTGTTTGGAAGTCAGTGATAATTCTGAAACATAACTCGTCAATTAAATATACAAATTATGAATAATCAACAGCCACAATACTATCAAATAAATCAATTATACCTTTAATGTTTTAGAAACAAAGATCCCATTTTATGAGGACATATAATTCTTATTTTATATATGTATTCACAACAATTTATATTTTATAAAGAATTTTCAATAGCATTTTTTTCAGAAAGAGGAAGATTTGCATTCTAGTAACTTAACATGGAAACACAACATGCGCATGCTGTTCCGCTTACAGATATTTTTCTATAATATATTCAGCCTAATTACTTTTATATTTTTATACTCCTATAACTAGATTGGCCACACTGTGAATTGCATGACCACTCAGATTATTACTTATTGTCCCAGTGAGATATTAGTGCCTTGTTTGAATAGCAACAGAATCACAGTTAAGGACAATTTATATAACTTTACTTAGAGAAATTATTTCATTTGTATTTCCCAAACATGGCTGAGGCAACTAAAAGGCCAACAACAAAATCTAGCTTTTATGAATTCAATAATTTTTAGTGTTTTAAACTAAATGAATGGGTAATAATCCAAAGGTATTTTAAATAAAAATAAACCTATGTTAACTGATAACATAGGTTCCAAACATAGTTGTTTGGAATTAAAACAATTGCACTTCATCTTATTTGCAAACCAGGTTTAGAAAATCTTTCTCTCAATGATGAGAAGAAGAAACACATTTCAGAAAAGTCACTAATAGAAGGATTTTATTCCAGTTATGACCATTCAGGATTTTTATTTTGTTTTTATTTTTTTAAGAAAAAAGAAAAACTATTTTTTTAGCACCAGTTTAGGTTGACAACAAAATTGAGAGGATGGTACACAGATTTCCCACATATGCCCTGCCTCACATGGGCACAGTCTCCCTCATTGTCAACCATCACTCACCGGAATGGTACATTTGTTACGAAGGATAAACTGCCATTGATACATCGGAATCATTCAAAACCCAGTAGCTTACCTCAGAATTCACTGGTGTTCTACATTCTGCAGGTTTGGACAGGGGTACCTGGGTGGCTCAGTGATTGAGTGTCCTTCTACCTTTGGCTCAGGTCTTGATCCCATGGTCCTGGGATTGATTCCAGTATCAGAGCCTATGTTTCGGCCACTCTCTGTGTGTCTCTCATGAATCAATAAATATATTTTTTTTAAATGACATGTATCCAATAGCATGATGTTGAAAATGAGTGGTGAGAATATACATTCTTGCACTGTACCTGATTTCAGTAGGGAAGACCTTCAGTTCCTTGCTACTAAGAATGATGTTATCTGCAAGGCTTTCTGTAGATAGACTTTAACAAGTTGAGACAAAAAAAAGGAAGAAAAAAAAGAAAAAAACTTTTCCCCTTGTGGTAATAACTCTTAGGATTTACTCTCTTAATAACTTGCCTGTATATCCTACAGCAGTGCTATCTGTAGTCATCATATTGTACATTACCTCCCTAGTACTCATTTATCTTATAACTGGAAGTTTGTACCTTTTGACCACCTTCGTCTAGTTCTCCCTACCCCACTTTCTATCTCAGGCAATCACAAATCTGATCTCTTTTCTATGAGTTTTTGTTTGTTTGTTTATTTGTTTGTTTGGTTCCACATATAAATGAGGTCATACAGCATTTGATTTATTTCACACAGGTTAATGCCGTCAAGGTCCCTCCACATTGTGGCCCATTTATTTTGTAGCTGAATAATATTCCATCCTGTATGTATGCCACAACTTCTTTATCCATTCACCTATCAATAGACAGGGGTTGTTTCCAGGCTTTGGCAACTATAAATAATGCTGCTATGAATATGGAGGGGCAGGTATTTTTTAAAGTTAGTACTTTTGTTTCCATTGGATAAACTCCCCAAAATAGAATTGCTAGATATTATAACTGGGTCATCTACTGTTTTTCATAGTACGTGCACCAATTCACAATCCCACCAGCATTGCACAAACATTCTCTTTTGTCTACATCCATGCCAGTGTTTGTTATCTATAGTCTTTTGGATGATGGGTATTTTCATAGATGTGAGGTGATCTCCATCGTATTTTTATTAGTATTTTCCCAGTGAATAGTGATGCTAAGTATCTTTTCATGTACCTGTGGGCCTTTCATATCTTCTTTGGAGAAATATCTATTCAGGTTGTTTGCCCAATTTTAAATTGGATTATTTGTTTTTATACTGTTTAGTTGTAGGATTTTTTTTTTTTTTTTGATTTTTATTTATTTGACAAAGAAAGAGAGCACCAGCAGGGGGAGCTGCAAAGGGAGAGGGAGAAGCAAGCTCCCCACTGAGGCGGGAACCCATTGTGGGCCTTGATCCTGGGACCCTGGGATCGTGACCTGAGACAAAGGCAGATGCTTAACTGAATGAACGAATGAACGACCCAGGTGCCTGAGTTGTAGGAATTCTTTATATATTTTGGATATTAATCCTTTATCAGACCTAAGGTTTTCAATACTTTTTTCCCATTCCATAGGTTGTCTTCTCACTTTGTCAATAGTTTCTTTTGCTGTGGAGAAGCTTTTTAGTTTGATGTAGTACCACCTGTTTTATTCTTTTATAAAAAAAAAATTTGTTGTTATGCTTTAGCTGTTGTATTCAAAAAGTTACACCAAGACCCATGCCTAGGAACTTTGTTCATATGTTTTCTTCTAGGAGTTTCATGTTTCCAAGTCTTACATTTAAGTCTTTAATCCATTTTGAGGTAATATTTGTGAATAGTATAAAGTAGGGGTCCAGTTTCATTCTCTTATAGGTGAATATTCATTTGTCCCAGCATCATTTGTTGAAGAGACTATCTTTCTCCAATTGGTATTCTTGGCTTTTTTGTCAAAAATCGAATGACTGCATATGTTTGGGTTTATTATTAGCTCTCAATTCAGTTCCACTGGTCTCTTTGTCTGCTTTTATAGCAATACCATATTGTTTTGATGACTGTAGCTTTATGGTATAGATTGAAATCAGGAATTGTGATGTCTCCTCCTTTGGTCTTTTTTTCTCAAGATTTCTTTGTGTATTTGAGGTCTTTTGTGGTTCCATATGTATTTTAAGAGTGCTTTTTCTACTTTTGTAAAAAAAATGCCATTGGAATCTTGATAAGGATCACATTAGATTTTTAATGGATTTGTCAGTATTGATTTTTTAACAATATAGGATCCCTGGGTGGCTCAGCGGTTTGGTGCCTGCCTTTGGCCCAGGGTGTGACCCTGGAGTCCCGGGATCGAGTCCCATGTCGGGGTCCCGGCATGGAGCCTGCTTCTCCCTCCTCCTGTGTCTCTACCTCTCTCTCTCTCTTTCTCTATACCTATCATAAATAAATAAATAAACAAATAGATAAATAAATAAATAAATCTTTAAAAAAAAAACACAAAAAAAATTCAACAATATTAATTCTTCCAGTCCATGAACACAGGATACCTTTCCACTTACTTGTGTCTTCTTATATTTCTTTCATCAAAGTCTTGTAATTTTCAGAGTCCAGATCTTTCACTTCCTTGGTTTAATTTATTCCTAAGGATTTGATTATTTTCTATCCCATTGTAAATGAGATAATTTTTATTGTTTTTTTGAAAATTTGATTTTAGTGTGTAGAAACACTATTGACTTTTATATGCTCATCTTGTATCTTGTAATTTTACTGAATTCATTGATTAAATCTAACAGCTTTTTAAAATCAATCAATCAATCAAACAGCTTTTTGGTTGAGTCATCAGAATTTACCATATACTAAATCATATTATCTGGAAATAAAGACAATTTTACTTCTTCCTTTCCAATTCTGATGTTTTTTATTTATTTTTCTTGCCTTATTGCTCTAGTAAGAACTTCCAGTACTCTGTTGAATAGGACTGGTGAGAGTGGGCACCCTTTTCTTGTTCCTGATCTTAGAGGGAAAGCTTTCAGCCTTTCACCACAAGTTTGATGTTAGCTATGGGCTTGCCATATATGGTCTTTATTATAGCGAGATATGTTTTTCTATGCCTAACTTGTGAAAAATTAATGATTCATGGATGCTGAATTTAGTCAAATGCTCTCTCTGTGTCTATTAAGATGATCATATGATTTCAACTTCTGGATTCAAACTTCTTGAATTTGCTAAACATGTTTTATGACCTAAGGCATAATCAATCCTAGACAATGTTCCATGTGCACTTGAGAAGAATTTGTATGCTGCTATTGTTAGATAAAATATTCTGTATGTGTCTTTTGAAATCAAATTGAGTTCACAGATACTCACCACAAAGGATGGGGCCATGACTCCACCTCTTGCGTGGGCATGGGCAAATGGAGCTCTATAGCTGGTGAATTTCTTCATTTGAAGATCTGGATCATGCAGATCTCCATGCTCCAAGTTCCTTGATCAGAGTGTCCCCCCACCTTGATTCTGCAGATGAGCAAAATCTCTGGCTGAAATTACTACTTGGGTACTTCAGGTATGAACTCAGTCTGCCAAGAACTGTTTGCTGGTTGCTGCTAGCCCCTCTGCCTTCTCTGTTGCAGTTATATTCCCATTGGTTGAGCCCTATAGAATACCCTGCAATCCCTATGGTGTGAGATCAGAGTAGGGGCTCTTCCGAAGGAAGCAAGACTAATTCCCCCAGGTGCCCTGGTTGCCATACCTCCCTGGTTCTCTTTTTCCACTGGAGGAACCAGCAAGGTTCAGAACCTCTCTGTGTTGGTGCTTCACTGGCTTGGAGCAGTTAAGTGTAACTGCCTCTCTTCCCAGGTGGTCTGTCTCCATCTCTGTGGTACAGGGTTGCTTCAGCCTCATCCCTATGTTCTAACATTCTCTCAGTGATGTCTTATTCTTGAATAATTGTTACTTGTTTTTGTGAAGGGGAGCAAAGTCAGGAATGACCTATTTTGCCATCTTGGTGATGTCCTTTTCTCCCTGAGCTTTTTTTTTTTTAAGATTTTATTTATTTATTCATGAGAGACACACACACACAGAGGCAGAGACACAGGCAAAGGAAGAAGCAGGCTCCCTGCATGGTGTCAGATAGGGTATTCCATCCCCTACCCAGGGATCATGTCCTGAACCAAAGGCAGATGCTCAACTGCTGAGCCACCCAGGTGTCCTCCATCTTGAGATTTTATGTCATTCTCCTCAGCTATTGTTTTGCTGTTTTGGATCTTACAGAATCATTTCCACTTCAGATGCACTAACCTCCCTGGTAAACTCACCAGCCCAGGGTTGTCAGCCATTACTCCAGAATATGTGGAGACTTTTGACTTTTTCATGCCACTCAAAAGTGTGTATATGTACATGTGGAGTGTTAGTGGATGGAAGTTAGGAAATAATCATAATCATATGCTTTCCATCTTCCCAAGCAGGTCAACTATTGCTTTTATTCAACATTTCTTATACCAGTTAATAAGTAGAAATCCTACAAGTTAAACTCCTCCTAGAAGTCCAAATGGGACACTTGCTTTTGGATCCCCCCTCAACATTTTCGTAATGGCATTGAGGAGGCATATAGGAGTCCAGCTGCATAGCTCACCTATTTATCTTCGTACTTCCCCACTTCCATTTTCTGCCCTGTTTTCCTTCCCATGATTCCCTTGAACTGAAAGTTTGCATTTTTTATTTCGATGAAGATCAAAACAGTATCAGATACTGAGTTCTCTCTCATATAGTAGGATTCTATCCCAGCTTGTGATATGTTAGATAAAAGGCAAATAGTACTGAAAAACAATTCTCTTCTTAATGAAGACTGGAAAGTATTTTCATTTTATGTACTCTAGAAAGTCATATTGAGATTCCAAGCTGATCATTGACTTTTTCCCCCACTCTGTACTTCTCTGAGCAACTAAAATGCTTAGTTTTGATAGTAAGAGCTCATAAATGGGTACAAATCAAGGGAGAAAATGAAATATATTTTAATTTCTAAAATATTAATCCCCATTATGTCTATTTAAATATAGTATAAAAATACTAATCTACACTCCCCTTTTTTACTTATTTTTTGAAGCTTATGCATTTAACACAAATACATTTTAATGATCTGAAGAACAGTCTCTGATGATAACTACAAAACCACAATCAGTCCAGATTTCAATTCTTTGTAAACTGGGAAATAAACTAATATTTATTTAGTGTATCTTTCATTTCAGTAAGTTTTGGGCATGGTATAAAATGCCTAATGAAATCTTTTCACTAACATGCTAGGATAAGATCCTTCAAACTTTCGTATTGTTTTAATTCTTCCTGTTAAATCACTGAGCAACTTATTAATCCAACCATCTTTGTTCTATTCTCTCTTAACCACTGGCACATTCATACTTTCTTCACCTTAAGCAGATGAAGGATTTACATAATTCTCTTAACAATTTTCCCCTTACTTTCTCAAATTTTTCTTCTTCCTTTAACTCATATTTTCCTTTCTTCCTCAAGAGAATAAATCACATTTTTTCTCAGGTTAATGATTGCAGTGGAGTTTGGATTCAATTCCCTCTCACATCTCCTAGCACTGTATCCTCTTTCTTTCTTTTTCTCTCTCTTTACTGTCTCTTTCCTGATATTATATACCTCTCTTTGGACAGTTTTGTCATGGCATCATTTCCATCATTTTCCACCTGACTGGACTACTTTTTCATGATGTTATTCCTTCTCTCTGTGGATTTTCAGACTCTCATGTCAAAAAAAACTATCTACATTATTGACAGCTCAAACATCTGATCACTTCTTAGATTCACGATGGTGTTTCTGCTCCAGCTCTTTACTGGGCTCACGTACTCTGATGCACTGGTTCTTCAACATTATGTAGCAAAGTTACTTGGAAACCTAATAAAGAATACCAAGGCACAGGCTCCTTCAAGAGGATAGGGCTAGGGCCTCTGTATTTGTGTGAGTCCCGCAGCTGGTTCTAAGACACATCAAAGTTTGAGAACCATTGCTCTAGTGATTTTTACAGTCACAACTTCTTAGTCTCCAGAAGTATGTGCTTTTTTTGACCATTCTATCCTTTCAGAACTGTATCTCCCTTCTTCACTTATATAGAGGGCTCCCACAAATCTGACTCTACTTGCACAGTTTTACCCCCCATTGGCTCTCAGGAAACATTTGTTGAAATAAACTGTGTAAACAAAATCTTTATGAAAAATCTGGTTTTTAGTCTGCTTTGTGCTAAGTCAAATTTCATTTCCTTTAGAAATTAGCCTGAGGTTATTACTCTTTCAGAATAATGACACAGATTTCGCTCTTCAGTTCTATAAGCAAATCATTTAAAATAAAAATCCAAATACGCACAATTCTTTCCCCTTCTAGGCCATGTTCTTATTGGAACTTAGTAACAGGAACTTAAATGATGACAAATTTGCCTGAGGAAAAATTGATTTAATATAATTCTATAATGCTTTATTGCTACTTTGCTAGTATAGTAACTAGACGGAGAATGCAGCATGTGGCTCTGATTCACAAATTACATTTCTAATTCAAGGGCACATTCAATCAATGAAATACAGTTTTTAGTTTAGATTTTAGAACATATTGAAATATTTGATAGAAAATTGAGTTTTGGAGTCTATGGCTCTCTTCTCCTCAGAGGATCCTAATTGAAGCCAAATCCTAATGAAGCTAATAAAAATTTAGTAGATTGACAGTTGATTGCAAGGATACATTTGTTGCCAACTTACTAAAATTAATCTATTCCATATGTAAAAACAGCATATGAGGCTATTCTTCTCTTTGACTCATGTTATTTTAGCTTTAATACCTACCTTAGGATCCAAGTTCTCTTATAAAACTATCTTCCCTGCAATTGCAATTGCTGGTGATAATCTACACATGGATTTTCATGGCTATGCGTGTGTATTTTAGGCCTCCTATATATGTGAGCACACGCAAACGTATTCACACACACACATATTCTCATTAACAGATCACATGCATGTAAGTCTAATGTAACAAAGTTCTATCAGTGTTAAGCTGAGATGTTGAAGCTTACATAAATCAAGAGATTTAAAAGTTGGATTCTCAAAGCAATTTGAAACTAGCACTGATGTTATGTGCTGTGACAGGGTTTTTCCATTACACAATCAGATAACCCTATATAATGTGACATAAATATTTGGCAGATCTTCACTTTGCAAACCATACATATACTGCATCATGTCGTATAAAAGACTTCTATAATGTGGATGATACTGAAAATGAAAGTTCTTGGTTTTATATGTCATATGTAAATATTTTACTTATGCATTAATTTTGAAAGCATAACAATATAAAGGATTGCCCTTTAAAAGACAGTATTTTGTTTAACAATGTATTTCTAATGTTAGCAAAAAGACAAAACATTGAAGGATTAATTAATAATCACAAAGAGTAAAAGAGCATACATTTGGTAAATATAAGATCTAAAAAATTGTCTTAGGTTATAATCTTACAAAAAATTTGATACTTAGACGTACAATAAACCTAAAGAAAATATTTTAAATGTGGAGAATAAAAAATTAATATAAAGTCTTAGACATAAACTTATTCATATTCTTCTCCTTTATATATCCTAATGCATGTTTGAAATAAATGGAATTAATAATATTTTATTTTTGTTTTATATATATTTTATAATGAAAATACAAAGATTCATCAAAAATATGAATACTCATTGAATATGACTGTTTAAATGTCTTCTAGGTTTTCATCAAATTGCATTAGAAAAAAATGCAGTTAAATGGCAGTTATTGACATTGTTCGTTCTTTGTGGTCTTCATATGTCTTAATCAAAGCATAGAAAACTATTCTTAAATTATTAACTTCCAACTTAATTTAATTAAGTATAATACCAACTGCATCTCAAACAATAAATAATACTGGTTTAGAGTCACAGCAAATAAGAGGCAATTCCTTACTGAGTTTTTCAATCTTGTAATACCCTAACCAATTTGGTCTTTAAACCACTTACTGACTCAGTGATGGCCATTAGGAGTTCTCTGTGCCAGGCACTTTGCTAGGCCAGAAGAGCCTGGGATGAATTAAATAGACATGGGCACTTCTCTCTCAGTATTTTTTGTCCAACAGGAAGAAAGACATTCAAATGTCACTGCACATGTTTGAAGACACATTTTTCCCTATCGTTCATGTTAGAATATATAATAACAGTTGACATTTATTGTAAGTTGATTTCCTAAGAGTCATATTGAGGATTTGCATATATTAATTTGTTTATTTCTCACAATGATAATGGGTAGATAATATTATTCATATGTTACAGAGGAGAAAACTGAGGAAAAATGATTGACTATAAAATGCTTAAGGTCATAAAAATTATCTGATGTTAATTTACATGCAATACATAGAAGTAAGAATCACTGTGCAGTTATCAAAATCATAAAGTTACAAAAAGAATAAAAGCCCTAATATTCATTAACTATTGGAGGTTTTTTGACTAAGTTCACATAAAAATCTTTTTAACAAAGGGTTAAATATTTTCCCTTAGAATGGCCACTAAAGCATATAAGATCTAATATTTTAACAAAAAACAGAAATTACGCATTCTACAGTTAAATGTTTCGATTTATATTCTATAACAACTAAAAAATACTTTTTACATATTTTTTTGTGTGTATGGCTAATAGTATATGACAACCAACCTGCAGATTTATTCTGGTAGATTTAAGTTCAAAAATAATAAATTATGAGGAAATAGAGGCACCTGAGAGTTGGCCTTTGACTCAGAGCGTGATCCCGGCATCCTGGGTTTCAGTTCTGCATCAGGCTCCTAGCATGGAACCTGCTTTTCCCTCTGCCTGTCTCTGTCTCTCTCTGTGTGTCTCTCAAGAATACATACATAAAAAATCTTTAAAAAATTATGAGGAAATTTTTACTTGTGAGCCATTAACTGTTAGAAAATATTACACAAGAAAATTATTTTTAAAGTGTGACTCAGTTTTCCCCACATTTCCTTCATATAGTTCCGATAATTAATTGCTCTTTGTTATTCACCTCTATTTTTCATTGTAAAAATAATTACCATAGAATGTCGATTTTTTACTGGTAGCTGCATACCATGTAAAGAAAAGTGTAAACTATAAAAAATATTTCTATTCTTGTAAGCCTATGGCAACCACCCAAGGCAATATCGAGAATTTTTTGCAGACCTGGTATATAACCTAAGTTACCATGAAGCTATGAATAAGATACTTTGCATGGACAGAGAATTATCTAAAATGTATGAAAGAAAAAAAAATAAACAAGAACTTGTCTTAATATATTTTCCCCAGATTTCTTCTATAGTTGTATACTGGACCCAGTTGTATACTGGTTTTATTTAAGATTGTTGTAAGTTGCAAGTTGTAAGTCTGGAAGAAAAAGCCCTCCATAAAATCTTCACATCTACAGAAGGTGCATTTCCAGATAGTTAAATGCATACCAACGGAAAGAACTTAGAGATTTTGATCAAATGAGTAATTTCTGTAGTTATGCTTTGCCTTTTTACATGTCCGTAGGTATTTCCAGCTAGCAAAGTTTCTATAAAATGGCATGAAATATGACAAAAGATACATATTTTAATATCTAATAAATATTACTAAGTAATATTTATCAACTCATGATGTGCAACATTCTATTCTCCATTATGTTGAGATAAAACAATACAAAAAAATTAAGAGATGATCTTACCCTGAAGGAGTATATGGCCTAAATAGGGAATACCACTAGTAAAGAGAGGACCATAACATTATAATGAGTAGTTTTAAAACTGTGATTCAGATCTTAAGGACTTCAGAGAAGATGCCTCAGGGGCTGTGGGGAGAAGTTGGAAGGTGTGAAGGAAAGGAGAAGATACTATCAGAAACTTACTCTTACATCAACCCAAATAATCAAACAATTAAATGAAAACTGGTTGAGTGAAGGTTGATTCAAAAGTGACAGGTATATCTGAAATATTATAGTTGGGTTCTTCGAACCCAGACATATAAATAAAAGGGCATGTAGTGAATGTACTGCTGCTTGTACTAGCAGTATTGCTATTGCCACTACTACAAGTCTAAGTAAATGTTTGTGTGGTCTTCACAGGAACATGATTAGGGATGAAAGTAACAGGAAAATAATTAGGAGCTTCTTGAATGTCAGGGCTAGTGGGTTTGTGCTTAAATCAATAAAATTGGCCAACTGTTATGATGTTGTGAACAGACACCTCATGAGTCTCACTTAAAACAAAAAGATTCATCTATGAGATTTGAGTAACAAATTAAAATTGGGAGAAAGTAGGAGAGGGATAAGTTAGGCATTTCTTGCAATAAATAATCAAATAGCTCAAAGAGATTATTGACAGTCACAATACGACAGATATAAAAAGTGAGAAGCACTGGAATTACCATCTGTAATATGGGACCATAAATTAGATGTGGGACTAACAAAAGCGAAAACAGAATTACTTAGTTACTCAGAGTTTTCTTGCCCAAGAGGTGGGAAAGACAGAGTCAGAGCAGGGTAGATTTTGGAGGGAACGGAATTCCCTTCAATTCACTCTTATAAAAGAAAACTCAATACTGCTTAAAATCATTGCAGCAGATGGTTCTATGAGGAATAGATAATTTAGATCGGGAAATGAAGGAGGAAACAATTTTACCAATGCCTACCTTCAGGGTGTAAGAGAAAAACAGAAGCCATGTGCTATGGAGAGCAGATGAATGTTTACAATTGAGCTAAGATTGCTTTTGATTTTTGAAAGAGCAAATTCACTCACCAGAGGAAAAAGTCATTACAGGGCAGCAGAAATAATATACTTTTCCCAAACATTCAGGAGTGCCTATATATTATAGGCATTTTAAATTTCCTAAAACTCTCTATCAATAACCTGTCCGCGAAAGACCTTTCCTCAACATCTTGTCATGTCTTTAGAAACCTCATTGAAGAGATCCCAAAATTGGCTCTAGTTCATCACTTTTTCCCTTTTAATTACTCAGTTTCTGGGTATGCAAATAAATGTATGCTCTGAAAAATAATCAGTTGGTACTCAGGATGTAAAACCCTTATATCGATGAAGTATAAATTCCTTAAAATTGAATTTCTGCTTTTTTTATCCCCAAAGTGCCAAACCTGGCATTAATTTTTTACTATAAAAGTGAAACAACCATCTTAATGAGGGAGAATATGAGGCAAAAAAGAAAAAAGCACTAAGTGGTATTTTGTCCTTTTAATAAGCCACCACACATATGCATCTCTTCTGATCACACACATACTTATATATTTCTGAGGCTTTCCTTTGCTTGGAAAAGATGATGCATTGCACTATGGAAGTAGATGGGAAATTACGGAAGTAAGTCATATTTTTCAAAGCTGGTGATACTAATATATTTCCATTTTCAATCAGAGCCTGGAATTTTCACACAATCTTGTCCTTTAAAAATGCCCGTAGCATATTGCATTTAGCAGAGTAGAGTGTTGGAGCTAAGCTCCCCTCTGTGCTCTTTTGGCCTTCTAACCAAAGAAGTGGACAAATTAAGGATATAGCTTTTGGTGGTGGACACTGTTCCGTTTGTCTCCTGCCTGTCGAAGAATGAAGTCTAAATAATTTGTTGTTCTTCACAATGAACACTAAAGCTTACTTTGCCTTATGTGTCTGCACATTCACTTAATAAATCATAATATTTATGACTGAAAGACTGAGGAATAAAGACCAGCTATTTCTGGCTCTTTAACTCCTTACTCTTTTTTTTTTTTTTTTTTTTTAACTCCTTACTCTTCATCACTAGACCCCTAAGCTCACAGGTCTTTTATTTAGTCCTTCTTTTTATCGAGATGTTTGAAAAGACAATGATGTTAGCTGAAGCAACTCCGTGCTAGTGCCCAACCCACCCACACTGTTCCAGCTTCCTGTGTGACTCAGGCAGCCACTTCCCTTCCTCGACAACTTCTCCCAGAGCCTAGAATATTCCCTCAACCACCTCCATTAATGAGCTATTAATAAATCACACAGTTTATAATAAATAGTCTTTATTGGGTATTTTGCCTTCTTGGTTTTAATCATGTATTTGTATCTATGTTAATGCTAAGATTTCTAACTTAACTCTCTTCTTTCTTTCCAATTTTTAATATTATTTTTCCCCACTCCCTGGCCTCTTCCTGAAATGAAAAGTTTACCTTTACTGTTTGATGTTGATCATTTTTTCTGAGTTTTTTTACTAGCTTGCATTCCTTCCTCCAGTGGAATGGAGTAACAAGGTGCTCTAAGAAAGTGAGCAGGGAAATATGAAAACTGAAGATTGAAATTGTGCAAATGCAATGTTTTTCATAAATTCATAGCTCTCTTTCAATGTCTGAAGTTTCATTGTTTTCATTAAGAAGAAATATGTATCAGATGAAACATACATATTTTTTAATTATGTGATAACAGTTGTGATAAAATTATCACAATATATCCATTTATTGATTTCATTTCAAATAAAATATCTTTATGGATTGGTATTTAAAGAAAATAAAAGAAAAGCCACATACTTCTTAAAGATTTCCTGGTCGGTCAATCAGAATGAATTTGAAGATAAAATGAGAACAATTTTTCTCAGTGATGAGAGTAATTTTATATTTAATACTACAGGTTTCAGAAGAATTAACCACAAATTCCTAACTCCCACATAAGGTTCCTTAGCTCTCAGCTCATAGAAGCTGTAAAAGCAACTTAAATTTTGATGAAGACCATTTTATAGTGTACAAAATGGTCAAATAATGAATTAATATTCCACATTGACATTGTCAATTGCTTTACTTGGCTCATTTAAATAGTAAGACTCCTTCTATTCCCAGGCCTGGTCTGTATCTATAAAATGGCATATGAGCCAGAACAAATAAAATTAAACTATAGATGATGGATTATTCAAATTAAAGTGGAAAATTCTGGAAAGAAGAAAGAGAATCTTTGTAAAAATTAAGCAACCTTCACATCTTTAAACTGCAGTAGATTAGGGGTGGCTCAATCAGTTAAGTGTCTGCTTTCAGCTCAGGTCATGATCTCAGAGTCCTGGGATCGAGTCTAGCGTTGGACTCCCTGCTCCATGGGGAGCCTGCTTCTGCCTCTTCCCCTTTTGTACTCTCTCTTTCTTTCTCTCAAGTAAATAAATAAACTTTTTAAAAAATAAATAAACTACAGTAAATTATCAATGTGCAGATCGGGTTCTTACAAAGCTCCAGGCACTTTATAAATGGACTACAATTATATATTGCCTTATCCACAAAAACAATTCCATCAAAGAGATTCTATAATTATTACCATTTCTTAAAGAATAAAGTTGAGGATGGGACACCTGGGTGGCACAGCAGTTGAGCATCTGCCTTTTTTTCAGAGCGTGACCCCGGGGTCCCGGGATCGAGTGCCACATCAGACTCCCTGCGTGGAGCCTGCTTCTCCCTCTGCCTATGTCTCTGCCTCTCTCTCTCTCTCTCTCTGTCTCTCATGAATAAATAAGTAAAATTTTAAAAAAAATAGAATGAAATAAAATGGAGCCATAGAGAAGTTAAATAACTTGTCCAAGATTTCCAATCCAGAAAGTATTAATCGCAGAAATTAAACACAGAGACTTTGGCTCTGAGGTCCCAAATCAACCATCATGTTCTGCATCTGGCTTCCAGACTATATGTGTCCCTCCCCCAAATACACACACAGACACACACATTCAATTATTTTTAATAACATGTTTGCCACTAAGCTTGCTGCTATATATACACTGTATTTTTTGTCTTGTCAGTAACACTGTGGAATAGGTATTATCTTCATTCCCATTTTATAATTGAGAAAACTAAGATTTAGAGGGGCTAATTTGTTCCAAATCAGTAAGTGAATGAATGGCAGAGTCAGGATCTGAACCCAGCACTTTCCAACTCCAGAGCCTGGCTTTTTACTGAGTGCTACTATCTCATTCCTAATCAAACTCTAAGGCTATCTCCAGTCATTCAAGTGAAAATCTGTGCAGGCCTCTATGTAAGGGATTTCATGGGCAGAAATGTCAAAGTATAATCATATAATTCTAATCCATTCTGTACTAGGTTCTTGTGGCTGATGTAACAAATAACCATACATGTTGTGTCTTAAAACAACAAACTTATACTACAATTTTGGAGGCCAGAGGGCCAAAATCAGGGTATTGGCACCACTCCACTCCCTCTGGAAGCTCTCAGAGAATCCCTTCCTTGCCCCTTCTGCTTCTGGTGGCTGCCAGAATTTCTTGATTTGTAGCTTTATCATTCAATAATCTTCAATTATCTCTCCACTCTATCTTCATATTGCCTACTCCTCTGTGTAGAGTCTCCCTCTTACAAAGATGCATGTGAGTGCATTTAGGGCCCATCTGAATAATCCAGGGTACTCTCATCATCTCAAAATTCTTAATTTAACCAGACCTGCCAAAATTCTTTTTTGCCATATAAAAGAATATTCATAGAATTACCACTTTATTTTGGATTCCAGGAAAAGAGCAAGCTAACTGCTTTGCAAAGTAATCCCAACACCTTGTGCTCCTGATTCCATTTCCTGTGGTTCCATCGTAGAAATCTTATCCCATCATTATGCCCTTACTTTGTGTGTCAATTCCTCCCATATTGAGTCCTTCCCTAAAGCTTAAAATCATGTGTGAATCTCCCTTGCCATTAAAAACAATACCTGCCAAACTTCATTCAAATTTACCTTTCCATCAAGACTTTGCCCCATTTCTCTTTTCTTTCATCAACAAATTTCTTTAAAAAAAAAAAAAGAAAAAAAAAAGAGCAAATGTAATTAATTAGAGAGAAGGAACAGCGGGGAGGGGCAGAGGGAGTGGGAGAGAAAGTCTTTTCCTTATTTATTTATTTATTTATTTATTTATTTATTTATTTATTTTTTCAAGAGAGAAAGTCTTAAGCAGACTCTGTCCTTAGTGTAGAGCTTGTCTGGGGGGCTCCATCTCAAGGCCCTGAGGTGGCAACCTGAGCCAAAACCAAGAGTTAGATGCTTAATGGACTGAGCCACCCAGGCACACCTTCATCAACAAATTTCTTAATTATATAATAATTTAGAATTCTCTGACAGTAAGTTATCTCTGGCATTCCCCCATCGCTCTTATGATTAAAATTCAAGCTTTTTTATGACATTCAGAATTACTTTAATTCTGATTTCCAGCTTTTTCTAGGCTCATCTGCTACTCATTATGTACTCCTAAATGCAATATGCATATGATTGATTAAATAGGGCTGCTAACCCCTTTACCAATCCCCCCACACACACACCAACCCACACACCTTTAATATGGATAGGCTCTGTGACTACTTCCACCAGCACAAAATCATGAAGTAACATGGTGCCAGTGTTCAGGCTTGTGCCTTAATAGACTGGCCACTTCCATGTCTACCTCTGAGAATTTTCTCTCCAGGAGTCTTCATCTACCATATAGAAGTCTTACTATCCCAACAGCCATGCTTGGAAGCTAAGCGTATCATGGTTAACAGTCCAAACTGAGCCTATTTTTCCTGCCATCTTTGATAAAGCATCAGAAATATGAATGAAGTGGCTCTGGTCCTTCTGGACTAGTCTCCCCACCCACCCACAGCTGGATACTATTGAGTGACTTCAATCAATACCACATGGAGCAGAAGATTTGGCCAGATGATCCCTGCTGAAATTTCTGACTCAAAAAATCATGAGATTAAATTAAATTGTTACTGGTTTTAGCCTCTAATTTTTCAGATAATTTGTTATGCAACAAAAGATGAATTTGGAATATAAAAATGTCACTGACTTCTTTTTTCATCATGACAGGTTGACTCTTTTATCCCCATCCCCTACTTCCTCCATTGCTCACACCCTACTTCCTCTCTGGTAACAATCAGCTTGTTCTCTGCAATTGAGAATTGATTTCTTGGTTTGTCTCTCTCTCTCTCTCTCTTTTTTTTTTTTCCCTTTGCACATTTGTTTTGTTTCTTAAATTCTACATATGAATGAGATCAGATGGTATTTGTCTTTCTCTGACTGACTTATTTCACTCAGCATTATACCCTCTAGCTCCATCCATGTTGTTGCAAATGGCAAGATTTCATTCTTTTTCATGGTTGAATAATATTCCACTGTGCATATATATACTATAATATCACACCTTCTTTATTCATTCCTCTATTGGTAGACAGAGGCTGTTGCCATAATTTGATTATTGTAAATAGTGCTCCAATAAGTATAGGGGTACATGTATCCCTCTGAATGAGTGTTTTTGTGTTTGAGAATAAATACCCAGTAGTGTGATTCCTGGATCATAGGGTGGTTCTATTTCCAATTTTCTGAGAGACTTCCATACTGTTTTCCACAGTGGTTGCACCAATTTGCATTTCCACCAACAGTGCAAGAGGGTTCCTTTTTTCTCCATATCCTCACCAACACTTGTTGTTTCCTGATTTTTTTTTATTTTAGCCATTTTGATATATATGATGTGATGTGACAACTCCCTGTGGTTTTGATTTGTATTTCCCTAATGATGAGTGATGTCCAGCATCTTTTCATGTGTCCGTTGGCCTTATGTATGTCTGCTTTGGACAAATGTCTGTTTATGTCTTCTGTTCATTTTTAATTATATTATTTGTTTTTGGGTATTGAGTTGTATCAGTTCTTTATATATTTTGGATGCTAGCCTTTCATTAGATATGCCACTTGTAAATATTTACTGTCATTCAGTAAGATGTCTTTTAGTTGTGTTAATTATTTTCTTCACTCTGCAGAAGCTTTTTATTTTGGTGTAATCTCAATAGTTTTTTTTTTTTTTTTCCTTTATTTCCCTTGTCTCAGGAGACAGATCTAGAAAAATGTTGCTACTACTGATATCAGAGAGATTACTGCCTGTGCTTTCTTTAAGGATTTTTATAGCTTCAGGTCTCACATTTAGGTCTTTAATCTATTTTGAATTTATTTTTGCATACGGTGAAAGAAAATTTCATTCTTTTGCATGTTGCTGTCCAGTTTTTTCAACACCATTTGTTGAAGAGACTGTGTTTTTCCCACTGGATAGTCATTCCTCCTTTGTCAAAGATTAATTGACTATATATTTATGGGTTTATTTCTAGGTTTTCAGTTATATTCTATTGATCAATGTGTCTATTTTTATACCAGTACCACATTGTTTTAATTACTATACTTTGTAAATAATTTGAAATCTAGAACTGTGATACCTCTAGAATTGTGAAATCAGTTTTGTTTTTATTTTTCAAGATTGCTTCTGCGTTTTTAGGTCTTTTATGGTTCCATACAAATTTTGGGATTGCTTATTCTAGTTCTATGAAAAATGCTATTGGTATTTTGGTAGGGATTGCATTAAATGTATAGATCACTTTGGGTATTATAGACATTCCCACAATATTTGTTCTTTCAATCCATGAACTTGGAATGTCTTTCCATTTCTTTGTGTCATCTTGCATTTCTTTCATCAGTGTTTTATAGTTTTCAGAGTATAGGTCTCTTACCTCTTTGGATAAGCTTATTCCTAGATATTTTATTGGTTTTGGTACAATTGTAAATTGTATTGTTTTCTTAATTTCTCTTTCTGCTACTTCATTATTAGTATGTGGGAATACAACAGATTTCTTTACATTGATTTTGTATCCTGCAACTTAATTGAACTCATTTATTGGTTCTAGTGGTTTTTTGGTGGAGTTTTCTATATATAGTATAATATCATGTTATCTGCAAATAGTGAGAGTTTTACTTCTTTCCTACCAATTCAGATGCCTTTTATTTCTTTATGTCATCTAATTGCTGTGGCTAAGACTTCCAGTATTATGTTGAATGAAAGTAGTGAAAATGACATTGTTGTCTTGTTCTTGACCTTGGGGGAAAAGATCTCATTTTTTCCCTGGTGAGTATGATGTTGGCTGTGGGTTTTTCATCTAAGGTCTTTATTATGTTGAGATATGTTCCCTCTAGACCTACTTTGCAGAGAGTTTTTATCATGAATAGATGTTGCACTTTGTCAAGTGCTTTTTCTACATCTATTAAAATAACCATATGGTTTTTATCCTTTCTCTTGATGATGTGATGTATCACATTGATTGTTTTGCAAATATTAAAGCACTCTTGCATCCCAGGAATAAATCCCACTTGATTGTGGTGTATGATATTTGTAATGTATTGTTGGATTCAATTTGTTAATATTTTGTTGAGGATTTTTGCATCTATATTCATGAGAGGTATTGGCCTACAGTTCTTTTTTTGTTGTTATGTCTTTATCTGCTTTTGGTATCAGAGTGATACTGACCTCATAGAATGAATTTGGAAGTTTTCCTTCCCCTTGTATTTTTTGGAATAGTAAGAATGGCTATTTGGTAGCATTCACTTGTGAGCCATCTGGTCCTAGGCTTTTGTTTTTGGACCAAGTGGCAAACAAAGTTTAATGGGCCTAGAGGAGATTCTTAATAAAGTCTAGAAGGGTCTCCATGAGATTATTGGTGAATTCTGAGACAGAGAAGAATTTGTAGTTGGAGGTTAGAGAAAATGATATCCTTATTATTAACTAGCGGCAGAAAATTTGGCAAAAATGTGGAGAACGGAAAGTACCTACTTAACTCATGGATCTTACTCTGGAGATTTCCAAGCAGATAGAAGGTGCCTACATATTTCTCTTAGATGACTGAGAAAATATAGAAGACAGACATAAACTAAAGAAGGAGCTTCTCAGCTTTAGAAACATAATGTAAACATACAGAAGTAAAAATGTCCTGAGCTGGAAAAGAAATCTGTTTTTCACTCATACTCCCTTCCAGAAAAAAAAAAAAAATCTCAAAGATTTCAGGATAAATGTCAAATCCAGCATGAAGATGAAAGACGCTTTGCTAAGACCACAGAAAAATTTATGTTGGTGCAACACATACCATTTCAGCTAGTCAAAAGCTGAAAGCTTTACCTTATTGATCTAAAACAGTGTCTCAGGATCTTTTTTTTTTAATTTTTTTTTTATTTTTTATTTTTTTTATTTATGATAGTCACACAGAGAGAGAGAGAGAGAGGCAGAGACATAGGCAGAGGGAGAAGCAGGCTCCATGCACCGGGAGCCCGATGTGGGATTCGATCCCAGGTCTCCAGGATGGCGCCCTGGGCCAAAGGCAAGCGCTAAACTGCTGCGTCACCCAGGGATCCCAGTGTCTCAGGATCTTAAAGACATTGTCTCATAGAACCTTCACACAGGGTCTTTCACAAGGTAGAGAAGGGTCTATCTAATCAAGTGGCCTAACAATATTTATTGAAAACCTATAAAATTTAAAAAGGATTATATCAACAAAAGCAACAATATCTTGGACTGAAGAGGATAGAGATAGTACAAAATGAAAAGATACCTTATGGTCTCTTAGTCTTCCCAGCAGACAGAGAGGGCGATGTGGTGTCAACATGAGCTAAGAAGGATAATTCAGAGGACAGAACTAGGATCTCTTGGAATAGAACCAGAGCTAGAAAAAAAGTTCTCAGAAAGCTGGACTCAGCCCTAATCAAGGAACAGGTGACACTTTCCAGGCTGATTCAGTTTCTATGAAATAGTGACTACTATCTGCCTAAGGATATTCTCCATTTTGAATAAGAATGTCTCTTAGGGTTATCCTGTCTCTGTTTTACCATTATGTAGTGGGCTTTTTTGAAAGGAGAGGAGAGGGGAGTGTGGAAACTTATCAATTTAGTTCACATAAGTTTAGAGTGACAGGACTCCTATTTAAGAGATACATAAGGAGTATCATAACACCTGGGTCTACCTTAGGTGATAAGATCCAAAACTTTGAACTAATGCTGTATTGGGTTGAAATTTAATGGTTTTAAAATGAAGAGAATGTATTTTTAGGGGAAAGGGACCAGAATATAGATAATATATGACTAAATGGAGAACTACGGTGGATTAGAGATGGCAAGTATTCTTTGAAACTTCTCCCATCAATAGGTGGGACCTATTTCTCCTTCCCTTAACAATGAGAGGTCTCACTTACTGCTCTGATCAACAGAATAAGACACAATGAGGACTGTGCTAAATTTTTTACTCAGTACTTAAGACACTGACAGTATATACTTCCTATCATTTGAAAGACTTGTTTTTAGATTCTAGTTACCAAATCGTGAGAAACTAAAGCCACATGGCAATGTCACATGCAGGCACCACAGTAGATAGCCTTGAGTTCCCAAATAGCCATCAGAATTAACTGCCAGCTCGGAGTGATACATCTTGGGTATTTAGCCCAGTTCAGCTTTCAGATAATTTCATCCCCTGTCACTAATTGACTATAACTGTGACAGACTCCAAGTAAGCACCAACCATCTGCTCCTAGTCAAAAGTCAGTGCCATGAAAAATTATTATATATTCTAGTTTAAGCCATTATGTTTTGGGAAGTATATTACACAGTAATAGACAAATGGAAAAATGAACTATTTTTGTTGTTGTTGCTGTCCAAAAATTTCCTTAATCTCTTCAAAACTGTGTGTCATTTTGCCAGAAAGAGCTGCACAGCCATGGGGTATATTTTGCAGTCCTTCTTGGATTTAGAAGTGTCCATGAGATAATTTTAACCAATTAAATGTGAACACACATGAATTACCCTACCTAATTCATGATGTCTCTACTCCAAATTTAATTTATGCTTGGACTAGCTCATTATTATTTTATTTTATTTTATTTTATTTTATTTATTTTTGCTCAGAAAAAAACATTCTTTTTTTAAAGATCAACTAAAATCTCACCTTCTTCTAGAATACTCTTTCTCCCACAAATGCAGATTCTTATCACCTTTTCTGCCACCTTGGAATCAGCACATTATTTTTTCTTACCTTATGATAAGTAAGTGAATAAACCTCTTCATTCATCATTGTTTGAGTCCACTTGAGCTGCTGCAACAAAATACCACAGACTGGATGGCTTATAAACAACAGAAACTTATTTCTCACAGTTCTGGAAGCAGGAAATCGATGATCAGGGTCTTAGTGTTGTCAGGTAAGGGCCCCAAACTGTATTCTCACATTGCAAATGAGACTAGGGAACTCTGTGTGGTCTTTACATAAGAGCATTGATCCTATTCATGAGAGTAAAGCCTTCCAAAGTCCCTACCTCCTAGTACCATTGTCTTGGGGGGTTATAATTTCAACATGCATTTTGGGGAACACAAACACTCTGACCATAGCAAATATGCTAACATCGTGACATCAAGGAATGAAACTTTTAGTAATCAACTCAATGCCAGATGCATAGAAAATATTTTAAACTTTGAAAAGAAGATGAATATATTAATTAGCTACAATCTTTATTTAAATTCCCTAGAATCTAGTAAGTTAATTTTTAAAAGCCAAACTTTAGATATTATATTTTATCTTTTTTTTTTCCCAAAATAAGTAAAAATCTTTTAAGGAATACTTTCTTTCTTTTTCTTTCTTTCTTTCTTTCTTTCTTTCTTTCTTTCTTTCTTTCTTTCTTCTTTCTTTCTTTCTTTTTTTTTTCTTTCTTTTTAATTCATGAGAGACACAGAGAGAGGCAGAGACATAGGCAGAGGGAGAGGCAGGCTCCCTGCAGGGAGCCCTACATGGGACTCTATCCCAGACGCTGGGATTATGCCCTGGCAGACGCTCAACCACTGAGCCACCCAGGCATCTTTGATATTTTCTACTATAAAATGAGTTCTGAAATAAATTTGTACATTATTGCTTTCAATAGAAACAAGTGAAAGAGAGATGAAGAACCCTATTGAGAAACTTAATTGAAAATAAATTAATTTCAATTATCTCCATCTAAAAAAATTCACCAAGGTTGTCAAGCATTGAAAATTATCCCAAGTATGTTAATAAATTATTATATTTGAAGTCATATTATTATTTTAGTCATACTGCTATCAGTTTTAGGATTTTTAAAAAATTATGATTTTAACACTAGCAAAGACCATTTCCAGCTTATTATCACAACTTCTGGTTGAATAAACTTCTCTTATTCAGAGCTACTTAGATCTTCTCTTTTATATACTTGGAGACTGCTAGTATAATTTTGGATTAAAAAACTGAGAAAGAAAACCTCAAGCTTGAAGTAAATGATTTTATATTTATTGTAGAGCAATATTTATCCATTCAGTCTGTACTACCATGTGTACTTAGATTTTCATAAAAGAAAACATACACTAATTCAAATTGTTGTTTCGGGGCACCTGAGTGGCTCAGTAGTTTAAGCATCTGTTTCTTGATTTCAGCTCAAGTCATGATCTCATTGGTAGTGAGGTTGAGACCCGCATCAGACTCAGTACTCAGTGCGGAGACTTCTTGAAGATTCTTTCCCTCTGCCCCTCCTCATTCTTGCTGTCTCTCAAACAAATAAATAAATATTTTTAAAAAATGTTTCTTTCTTTTTTTTTTTAATTTTTATTTATTTATGATAGTCACACAGAGAGAAAGAGAGAGAGGCAGAGACACAGGCAGAGGGAAAAGCAGGCTCCACGCACTAGGAGACCGATGTGGGATTCGATCCCGGGTCTCCAGAATCGCGCCCTGGGCCAAAGGCAGGCACTAAATCGCTGCGCCACCCAGGGATCCCAAAGTGTTTCTTTCTTAAAGCCATGCATAAATAGCCATGCATAAATGTGTGGAGAAAACCCAGTGCTGTGAGGATAATTTCGGATGAGAGACAAAATTTGCTTAATTTCTTTGGTACCTATGATACTTTACTATTTCATTATTCCTTGGAATGTAGACATAGACTCTTTATTTTGCAGAAAAGCCAACCGCTAGAGCCTCAGACCTTTCCATTTGAATGGTGACCCTGTATCATGTCAAGTCAGCACTTGGAGCCAACGGAAGGAAGGGTCTCGTCAGCACTGTGAATTTGAAGTTGGATGAGGAAAAAAAATCTCAAAAAACTTCCAATGATCGCTTTCCAAGGTTTTAAAAGTTTCTTCACATGCTTAACATATTTATATTTAAGGAAAACAATGTTGCACTGTGACCCATAAAGGATAAAATATTCCTCTTTTGACCACCAGGAAAGCAATATGGTTTTTGTCTATTTATTTATTTTTTTAAAGATACTAATAAAAAAAGTATGTGGCATTTTCAAAGACAAAGTGTATTTGAACATATACCCAATTATGTTCTCACTGTGATGTATAAAATGTTTAGGCACATGAAGTGATTAAATAGTAAGGTGCTGAGAGGTAGAGTTGACAATTTTATACTTCTGACACATTTGGTAGGTATAACTAATTCTGCTTTGAAACTGTACGCTTCTTGGGCACCTGGATGGCTCAGTGGTTGAGCATCTGCATTTGGCTCAGGTTGTGATCCCAGGGTCCAGGGATCGAGGCTTGCATTGGGCTCCCCAGAGGGAGCCTGTTTCTCCCTCTGTCTATGTCTCTGCCTCTCTCTGTGTTATTCTCATGAATAGATGAAATCTTAAGAAAAAAAACTATACTCTTCTTAAGGAAGTCTAGATTGGCACTTTACTTGTAACAGAGCTGAAGAATCTCAACTCATGTCCCTAAACTGCTTTCCTATGGAGTGTATTTCTCTTTCTTTTCTTTTTCCTTATGAAGTCTTAATGTGTTCTCAATGTATAATTTTACTCTTAATATCTTTATACATCTTATACACACATATACATTAATTTCTTTGTGAGTTAAGGAGTGATATTTCTTCTATGCATTGTTTTATATAAACATATGACATACAATATATATTATATATAATATATAATTCTAATATTATATATAATATATAATATATTTCAAATTATATTATAATATTATATGTTACATATGTTATATGTAACATATAATATTATAATACAATATATAACATATTATTATATATATTATATATATAATATTAGAATTAGATATTATATATAATATATGTCACAACCCATAGAAGAAATATTCCTCATTATAGGAAGAAATATTCCTATACATATATATGTGTGTGTGTGTGTGTGTGTGTGTGTGTGTGTATTTTCTCCAAATGGAATAGATGCAGCCAAATACTTTCCCAATTGGTACTGCCAAATTATAACCCCCCACTGATAATGATGACAAAATTTGGTCACAACAGTTTTCCTAATTTTAGCTATTCTTCTAGGTATGTAATAGTAATCTCATATTGGTTCTAAGTGACATTTCTTTAATTATTAATGAAGTAAGACATCTTTTTTTATATTAATTGTTCAGATGAATAAATTTGATGAAAATCTATTCAAATCCCACCTCTATCTTGTAGTGGATTTTTTTCACTTTTTTTCCCCAGTGCTTTGTAGATTACATGAGATTTTTGTTGTTATTATATGCATTGAAGTTTTACATTATATTTGCTTAATGCTTTTGATATACAGAATTTTATATCTTTAATGTTGTCCATTTTATCACTCTTTTCTTTAATGTTAGTGCATTTTGTGTTCAGTTTAAGAAATCTTTCCTTACTCGGAGTTCATAAAATATTCTCCTTTATTAATTTTTAGGAGCTAATTTTTAATGCCATCTGCATTTATTACTATAATCCAACACAAATGATTTTGAGTACAGAATGAAGGATGTGACCAAATTTTATTTATTTTTGTTATATATATCCATCATTCTGGGAATTAATTAAAATAACGCTTCCCATGGTTTTTCAGTACCACTTTTGTCAAAAATAAGTAAATATGAATGCATCCATTTCTAGACTCTTTATTTTGATTCATTGGTCTATTAACTTCTCATCATACCAATGCTGCACTATCATAATTCATGTAGCTTTATAAAAAATTATGATATTCCATAATGTTTTCACATTTTGCAGGTCTTAAAAATAATCATCTATAATTTTACCTCTTTGATTCTTATATGCAATTTAGATTTAGTTTGTGAACTCATACAAGAATTTATAGAGATTTTAGGGAGATTGGATAGATTCTACACAAAATTTTCTGAATATTGGTATTTTTAAAAAAGTGAGTCTTCCCATCCCATGAATATGGTATACTTTTCCCTTAATTTTTGTTGTTTTATATTTCTTTCATTCCTCTTTAATTATTTTTGTGTAGATATGTCATACACATTTCATTACATTTATTGCGAGTTACTGTGTTTGCAATGCTCTTACATAGAGTACCATCTTTAAAATTTTATTTTCAACTACTGTTTGTTGGGACATGAAAATATATACATTTTTGTATATTGACCTTTTATTCAGAAATAGTATTAAACATATTTATTTATATTATTTTATTTGTATGCTATTTAGATTCTAAAGTCCCCAATGTTATTTATAAATAATGGCAATTTTATTTCTTCTTTAAGCAGTTCCTAAACCTTCACTTCTTAGTTTTGTATTTTTGCACTAGCAAGGAATTCCTGCATACCATTGAATAAGAGATATAGAGTGTATTCTTGCCTCATTCTCATTCTTCATTAAGACAAATTTCAGTATTTTACCATTAAGTATGATTTTCTATGGAATTTCTATTTATAATATTAAGGAAATTCCCTTTTATTTCTAGTTTACCAAAAGCTTTATTCCTCTATTCATATAATAATGAAGGAATGTTGAATTGGATCAAGTGCTTTCCTAGCATCTACTGGGAAAGTTCGATGATTTTTCTTATTTTATTAATGCGATGATTTACCTAGACTCTGTATGTTAAATCCGCTCTACATTCCTAGAATATACCTACCTTTGGATGTATGATAGATTTTCTAGTCATATTTGTTGGCTAACTTAGTATGAATTTTCTAGCCCACAAGTACCAGAAGTAGAATTTCTACATTATACAAATATATAGAATTCCTATGTTATTGGTTTTTTATGTCTATATTTGAAAATGCCTGTTCAAGAAATTTGCTATGGATGAAAAACTGATTTTGATGTTATCCCCTAACAAAAGAAATAATGAATTAATGGTTAAAGATAATCATGAAACTAAGGATTACTCCATAATTTTAAGATAGAATTACAAGTTGTTGATCTCTTGGTGTCTTGCTTATTTTTAGAACCTAGTGGTCACCCAATTTTCTTTTGATAACAGATTGAGTCATTCCCAGAGCCAAGTTCTGTAAGTTCAACATTCTGTAGATTATTCTGTCAATTACCATTTCCTCTTTTGATGTTTCAAGATTTTTTTATATACCACAGTATGAAATTTTAATGTAATCTTTATGTAATACTAAAAGAAAGTTTTATTTGTTTCAACTCTTTCCTCTTTAGGGTTACAGATCTCCAGACAAGTACTTAAATTCATGTTTTTGAGAAATAATTTCACAAATATGCACATTTCTTTTACATATACGCACTGGTAAGATGACCATATGCCTAATATGCTCTACTTATGTATGTTATGGTAAGACAAAAAATAAAAATGAAGGAAATCTGGTACACTCTGGTCATGCAGTAGCTTCAATATAATCTGTGATGAAAAAAAAATAATAATAATAATCTGTGATGGGAAAAGTGCATTTCCACCTAAAATTTTGACTAATACTAAGACTATTTCCATTCTATTGCAGATAGTTAAGAAAAAATAATCCTTGGGGAATACAGACCTAAGCTGGATCTAATAATAGCTAATTTCAGGTGAAAATCCTTCAATGAGTACTATTATGGCTGTCTATTCTGACATGAGTTTGATTACCATTGCTATTTCACATTCCATTCATATATCTATATTAGCACTAATGAAAAAGTATTTTGAATTGTGCCTTTATAACAGCAAGATGTAATAAGAGTGATGAAATACTCTTTCTGGAATGATTATTAAATCTATTTTCTACAAATATTTCAATACAATTGCTATATATCAGTTCTAAAGGAACGGGTTAATTCCCAAGACATTTATGGATATAACATTTTTTCCTGTCTACATTTCTGCCTAATTCTCTTCTTTCCTTGGTCATATTCTGTTAAAATTATATGAAACAAGACTACCTTTATAGTACACACACACAAATGTACTACAAAGGTAGTCTTGTGTCATATAGATCACAAATAGTTATTTCTTGTGTTAATATTTTAATACTAATTGCATTGCATTACACCTCTCTATTCAAAATACTCCAGGCATATCTTGGTTATTATCTAGATATTATATTCCTGATTGCTCTTGATGATCCCATCTCTTCTGTCTTTCTCTATTTTCTGAGCCTATTAGAGTTCTGGAAATAGGCTTAATATAATTTTAGTATAATATTACTTCTTATTGGAAGGGCAGTTTCCTGATTGAATTAGATCCTAAAAGGAAGAATCATTGCTCCTTCAGTGATATTTCTAAATTTCTTTTCTGCTGAAGATAATGATGCCTATAGACAATGACTAGAATACAGTTTAGGAGGCAAGAGGACGGAGCAATGAACTCAAAGCTGGAATTATGTGTCATGCACTGGATAGCAATTGATACAAAAGAAAAGGATATTGCCATGACATCCCATTATTGTTTTTTTAAGGGGTTTGAGTAGAAAGGTAGTACATTCATATGTAGATAATTTCCATCACCTGGTTTCTTTTCTTTCTTTCTTTTTTACTTTTTTTTTTTAATTTAAATTCAATTTGCTAACATTCCATCACCTGGTTTCAAAGAAAAAGGACGATATGTATACAGTGGTTGCTTTGGAAACATCTCAATGTTAACATCTTGCTAGAACTGTGTAGAACTGTAGAACAATACTGAGAACCTCAAGCAAACAAATAAAAACACACAAAAAGGTTAAAAATTAAAAAGCAAAGCAACAACAAAAAAAACACCGTAATTTCATTTTGAAGATATTGTTAAATACTGATATTATTTCAGGGTTCAACAGTAGTTTGATAAATTTTCTAGAATGCTTTTCCCTGAAAAAAAAATTCAAGATGCATAGCATTTTAAAATATAAAATGAACACAGGGTGTGTATTTGTCTCCTAAGCAAATTGTTACCGTTTATTATTTTTCAACATAAGTTGATAAAACTTTACCTAGTTGGAATCTTCAGCTAAAAAGATTGTCAGGTTTTATTCAACTTTAAAATATGAGTGTTCTTTATTATATATTGAGAAATAATACAGTTTGAAACAGTTATTCCCCACAGTATAATGTTGAATCAGCAGGCCTTGATTACTTACTCAGTAGGATGCCTTTGAATTGGTTAAATCAAATAACTGTCATGTTAGACAATTCATGGAGGACTAATGAAGTGGATAGAAACTGGAAAAAAGCCAAAATAGACTTTTGAAAAGGAAAAATGATGACCATGAAAATTATATATCATTCAGTTTAGGTGTAAACATCCATCTGTCCCCATTATGTTATAATAGTTTATTATTCAAATGCATACTTTCAAGAAAGACTTTAACTGATAAGCAACTGGTTTAGATTCTAATAAACACCGAAGAAAAAAAGATAAATATTTTAGTCTTGAACAAACCATCTGTGTTTGATTAAACTGAAAAATTGGAGTGAAGAGACTTATAATAAGCTTCCGTTAGATTTTTCCATTTGTAATAAATAATCACCAGTATCCTAAACAAAAGTGCATTTTATGTTTAATTACTTGATACTGGCAATAAACATCAATTAAATGTAAGATTTAAAAATATTTTGAACATTATAAAATTTTTACATGTGCATAATATTAAGGGATGCGAATTTATAGGAAATATTTATGCTATTCAAAAAGGAGAATTTCTTTATGACAGGAAAAGCCATTTCTGGATTAAATTAGTGAACTCAATAATTCAATTTTGTTTCTCAAAATCAAATTAGTGGCTTTGATTCAGCTGACTACTCCATGTAACATTAAATATTTTATTTTTATAATTTTGTGTTTTATTTTTAAAGTTTACATTAAAATTTAGTGAAGTTTTCAGAATGGTCCACAAAGTTTTGTTGTTGTTAGGCTTTTGATGATAATCTTTTTAATTAAAAAGACATTGATCTTTCTAATCAATTTTAGTTAAAAATTACTCAAATATCAGGAAAGAGGAAAAAGTTGAAAATGCTTAATGGTTTAAGCTCAGTTAAAAAAAATAAAAAATAAAAATAAATTTTAAATCTGAATTATTTATCAATTGTTCTTTTATAAAATTTCTCAAAATTTGCATTTTTAAACATTTTTATTACCTCTAGCTCAATGCCATTTCAGTTATCACTTGGGCAGTTGCTATCGATTCTTAATTGGCTCTCTGTTCCTTCAGTGTCCCTCTTTTGCAATACAAATAATTTTTTATACCTTTAAAAAATGTGATAACTATTACCTAGTAGATCAGGACCATAGCTGTTAGTCTCATGTTAAAACTATTCCTCAATTTAGTCTCAGTATGTTACTAAATTTATTTTGAATCTTTTTCTGAACAAACTCTCCATTAGACTTTCTCTGACACCCATATGTATATATCACAGTTTTAAGTCTCTGGATATCTGTGGCCAAGCTTTTCCAGAAGTATTGTAGCAAGTAGCATTCTCACCAGCAGTGGAGATGTTTCCATACATCATTGATGAAACTGCATAATTTTGTGTGTTGTCAGTAATATCATCTTCTAATTAAACTTTTGCATTATAGTTGTCCTCAGCAACTGCTCAGCTTGTCAGGCTGTTAATAATAAGACTAAATAGGGAAGCCTGGGTGGCTCAGCAGTTGAGCGCCTGCCTTTGGCCCAGGGCATGATCCTGGAGTTCTAAGATCCAGTCCCACATCTGGCTCCCTGCATGAAACGTGCTTCTCTCTCTGCTTATGTCTCTGCCTCTCTCTGTGTCTCTCATGAATAAATAAATAAAATCTTTGAAAAAAGACTAAATAATTAAGGAGAGATATAAGATAAAATTTACATAAGTTAAGGTACAAGTTTATATTATGCAACCACTGTATTAAGTAGTTTCTGGGTGGCAATGTATTGAATAATTGTTTTATTACTCAAAAAAGATAAATGAGGTCTAAGAATATGTCATATGTTCAAATTCACCAAACTAGAGGATGGTGTAGGAGCACCTCAATCTTATGCTTATCATAGAGTATGACACTGTTAAGAATATAAAATGATATCATGTAAGTATGGAAATAGCCTTATTCATAGTATGCATGAAATGTTCACATTGTATCTTATAAATACAAATTCTCAACCACTTGTGTGCAGAAGCATAACTAATTAATTTTCATATCTGTCACTTCCCAGCAAAAAACTTGGAACATATAAGTATTCTATAAATGTTGACTTACTTGAATTATTTTTCTATTGTATAGTTACATAGATACATATACATATATATAAATATACATATATATACATATGAAGATTTGTATAGATACACATATGTGTATTTATATTTTAAACTTCTTACTTCTCTTTCCTGAACTGAAAGATATGATTTTTTTTTTTTTTTTTTAGATTTTGTTTATCTATTTTGAGAGAGAGGGAGAGAGGGAGAGAAAGAGTACTAGGGCAGGGGAGAAGCAGAGGGAGAGGGAAGCAGACTCCCTGTTGAGTGGGGAGCACAACACAGGGCTGGATCCCAGGACCCTGGGATCATGACCGGAGCTGAAGGTAGACATTTAACTGACTGAGCCACCTAGGCACCCCAGGACATTTATTTTAATAAGAGATATGATTCTATCAACAATTGTCAGGATCTAGTCTATGAAGTTGGACCTATTATCATTAACTTGTTATTTAAAGACTTTTTAAAAGATTTTTAATTTGTTTATTCATGAGAGACAGACAGAGAGAGAGAGAGAGGCAGAGACACAGGCAGAGGGGGAAGCAGGTCCCATGCAGAGAGAGAGCCTGACATGGGACTCGATCCTGGGTCTCCAAGATCACGCCCTGGGCTGAAGGTGGCACTAAACTGCTGAGCCACCGGGGCTGCCCTAATTTGATATTTAATAGATATTTGTTGGACATCTGTTATATGTCAGATGTTGTTCTAGATGCTGGAGAGATAGCAGTTAAGAAAACAAACAAACAAAAAAAAATTGGTCTGATGGAATTTAGATGCTAACTCAAGACAGTAAATGACATGAATAAGCAAAATACATACTGTATAAAGTAATGATAGTGACAAATGCTGAAAAGAAAAGTTGTGTGTGTGTGTGTGTGTGTGTGTGTGTTTGTGTAGGTGTAGGACTTCAGAATTCTAGATTGGGTTGCCAAGGGAGACTTCACGGAGATTACTGTAAGGCCTTGCAGGTTGTAAGAGATCCAGTCATATGGATTTCTTTTTTTCTTTTCTTTTCTTTTTTTTTTTTTTAATAATGATTTATTTATTTATTATTTTAGAGAGAGAGAGAGGGAGAGAGAAGAGGGAGGGACAAAGGGAGAGAATCTCCCGCAGACTCTCCAATGAGCTCAGAGCCCAATCCAGACCTCGATCCAAGGACCCTGAGATCGTGATGTAAGCTGAAATCAAGAGTCGGCAATTCAATGGACTGAGCCACTCTGGCCTTCCAGTCATCTGGATTTCTTTGGACAGAATATTTCAAGTAGAGGAAAAGAAATACTGAAGCCAAAGGTGGTATATATTTAGAAGATTCAAGAAACAGAAAGAGACTTGAGCAGGAAAGTGGGAGAAAAGGGTACACGAAATGAGCAGCTCATGTGGGCTTTGGAGCCCATTAGAAGGACTTTGGCTTCCATTTTCAGTAAGGTGGGAAGCTGATATAGGGTTTTGAGGAAAGTGCTGATAAAATCTGATGTATCTACACACACAGGCTTTTCCCTCTATTTGCCCATTCTATTGAGAAAATATTTAAGGGGGGAGAATGATAGAAGAGAGATTTATTAAGATGTTATTTTATAATAATAATGTAGTCAAAAACACAATGGCCGATTAGATTCAGAAGGTGGTTGAAGAATCAGATGGAAGGGAATGTTTTCAATTAGATGATGTGAGTCACTGATAAGTGTGATACAAGGTGTTGGAGAAAGAGAGCACTCAAAGATGACTTCAAGATATTTTGAACTAAACTCTTGGAAGAATGGAGTCATTTCCTGAGATGGGGAAGACCAATAAAGGTGTATCTAGGAGGGAGGGGACAGTAGGAACCATATGAGCAGTTAGGTTGGGTCATCAAGTTCAAAGCAGAAAATCTACTGGAAAACAATCCCTTCCCACACCCTCCTCCAGTAACAGATTAATTCAGGCCAGCACCACTTCTCCATGGATTGTTGCAATAAGTCCTGATTGTTTTTCTTTTATTCTTGCCTCTTAACATGAATTCCCCCAGCTCTCAGTGGCAATTAGTGTAAAAATTATATAGAGTGAGTCAGATCATGTCACTCCTACTGCCCCACACCCTCCCATGTCCCCTAAACTCACCATGGAAGCAAATTTTGGCGTGGTCTCTTTTGTTTGGCCAACAACAAACTGATAGCCCACCACCCTCTCCCCTTGCGCCAGGCCCCAGACATTCTAAATCCTGACTGCTGTTCTTCCAACCCCTCAACCACATGTCCAAGGCCTTTGTGTCTGCTTTTTCCATTGTTTGGAATGTTGTTCACTTGTACCTCAGGGCTTGCTTTCTTATTTTTTTGTCAGGTTTTTGCTCACATGAAAATTTTACAGACACACCTTCCTTGGTAGTTTTTTTTTTTTCTCTTAAAATATCAAATTTCTCCATCTTTAATTATCCTAATATCTAATTTCTTTAATCTTGCTTATTTTAAAGCATTTAGTAACAAGTTTTAGAAATTTTATATAACATAGAACACCTGGGTGGCTCAGCGTCCTTTGGCTCAGGGCGTGATCGAGTCCCACATCAGGCTCCCTGCATGGAGCCTGCTTTCCCTCTGCCTGTGTCTCTGCCTCTCTGTGTGTGTGTGTGTGTGTGTTTCTCATGAATAAATAAATAAAATCTTAAAAATTATATAATATAAACTTTTATAGTGCTATTTGGCACCAGGCACAGTTCTAAGATTTTTACAAATATTTATTGATTTAATTTTCATAACACCTCAGTGAGTAGGTACTGTTATCTCCCTTCTTATAACACAGGTAACAGAGGTATAAAGAGTTTATGTAATTTCCCCAAGACGACACATCTAGAACGTGGTGTCATCCAGAACCGGGGCTGTCTTTACCTCTGGTTATTTATTTACCGTATTGCCACCATGCTGTTATAGCTGATTACTTATCCGTTATACCTCCACCACACTGACTACTATATGTGTTTACTAATTTATCATCTCTCTTCCCTACTGAAGTGCAAGCTCCTTGAGAGGAGGAACTTTGTTTTCTTCAGAGCTGTGTCTCCAGGTCCTAGGAAAGAGTCCCATACCCTTTATTAAATATTAGAAATATTTATGGAATGAGTGGGAATGGAGACACTTTATCACAAAAAAGCATATGAGTAATATTCATGGTACTCAGGAGCATGAAGTTGTTCAGACATTCACTGCAGCTTCCATTGAGGCTTCCAAGCCTCCACGACTTTGGGTTAGGAACCACCAAACTACACAAATGCAAACTATTTTATTGCTACGAATATAGTTGGTATAATGTTCAATACACCAGACTTTCAAGCATTTCAACCTGAAATATATTATTTTTTAAAAATAACATTTACACAGCAACCTGTTCATTAATTAGATGCAAATATTTTTGATTAATATATTAAATCAAATCTAGTAAATAATTTTAAAGGATAGTATAGTTTTACTCTTCTGGGCTAATTTTATTTTATTTATTTATATGAAAGAGAGAGAGAAATTGAGCATGAACAGGGGTAGGCAGAGGGAGAAGCAGGTTCCTCTCTGAGCCGGGAGCCTGATGTGGGGCTCAATCCCAGGACCCTGAGATCATGACCTGAGCCCAAGTCCGACACTTAACCAAATGAGCCATCCAGATGCCCCTATTCTGGGTTTATTTTAGAAATGCAAGTTTACTTTAATATTTGAAAAGACAATTGGTAAAATTCTTACATTTACATAACAAAAGAGAAAATCATGCAATCAACAGAAAATACAGTAAAAGCATTTGATAAATTCAACTATTACTCATGATAGAAATATTATAAAACAAATTATGCACAGGAATTTCCTCATTATGATAAGGGATGTCACAGCATTTTATGAGCATTGTACTTGATTTAAAATGGTACGTAGCAAAACATTAAAATAAGAAAATGATTTTTAGAAAATTGGAAGGGCCCACTCTAAATGATTTTAAAATGTTTGATAAAATTATGGTAATTATGACCTTGTATTATAATATAAGAATAGACAGACAAATAATTCAACAATATATAAAGAGAGAATCCAGCCACAGATGCACAGATACAAGGACAGGATGTAAAATAAATTTGACACTGCACAAGAGTTGGGAAAAGATGGTCTTTTCGATAAATGGCACTGGTACAATTAGAAATCTGTGCGGAAGAAATATGACCTTTACCTCACACCACACACAAAAGTCCATTTGAGGTAAATGAGAGATCTAATCGTGATCTTAAAAAATAGTATAGTTTCTAAACATACTATACAAAAATGTCTTCAGGTTGTTAGGGTAGTTATGATTTTATTTTATACATTCATTTAAAGTGTTTTAAATACAAGAGCATTTAGGTCCCAGTGAGAAAAGATTTACTGAGGAGTGTCTTCAGAATGAGGAGGGAACCAGCAAATGAGAACAAATTTCAACAATGCCCCAGAGAAGGAATGAGAGTGGAAGCTGACAGACACACCAGAGAAAACATCGTGGAGAATTTAGGAGGTAGTTCGAAACGAGCCTTGAGAGCTGACTGAAGATGAGGAAGGGATGTATTAAGAATGATTCCTAGGTTTTGAGTGTATGACTGGACGGTAATTATTAATCACTAGAAAAATTGATAAATAGATTATAGTTATGTCCCAGTATGAATACAGGGAGAAAACTAGACACACAAATTCAGTAACCCTACATGCTATTTGCAAACTTTTGAAACTGAACATCAAGCTGAAGTCATGAGAATAGAATTCCTAAACCAGAAATGCCATATAGACTGGACTGGAGTAAACTAAAGGAATGGTACCATTATTGTAGAAAGACATTCCAACTCAGCTTGCAACGCGGGTCTTATCAATAATCAAGTTTCTTTACAGTACAAATAAAAAGAGTACACAAAAAGAGTAAAAATGATTCTTCTTGGAAGCAATCGTGTTTAATTAGCTCTTTATAAGTGGTGTAATAATTGGCGGCATTCAAATTGCTGACAGCTTCGCTTTTTTACTTCTTTCTTTTACTCCCTTCTTTTTTTCTCTTGCTTCTTTTAAAGGAAGATCAAAGCCTTTATAGCCTTTATAGCTGAGTGAATGCTAATGGTGCATACATTTATTTGAAAAGCTTTAAGCCCTTGAAAATCTGCACATAACATTTTTTATTCCCCAATGTCTGTCTGTAAGTGTATTCGATACTATTAGAGGAATTATCTCTATTTTTCTTCCCCCTGTCCTTTTAAAAAGAAAACAAGTCTACTTTAACATCTTGGAAATGTTGATTAAAATGAGCGTTACATAACCTCTTTTGACCCTCCACAAAATAGATACTTTGAACTACAGACTTGCCATAGAGTTAATGAGTCTCTTCCTCATGCATATGGACTTCCTTCCACATTGTACGCGGGATGAGGAGGGGCCGGAGCCCACCACACAAGCTTGGGAAAATGATTAAACCCTCTCGTTGGTGTATATATAACTCTGACAGGTGGGAGGTGTTGCTGGGGCAGTTTGTGAAGAAAGGATGGCATATTTTCCGTCGCACAAAAGCATTTCCCGGATTCTTACAAGAACATAATGCCTTTCTACTTTTCACCAAACAGTAAGAATTATTCATGGCAACTTTGCAAGACTGGCCCAGAGTTCCTTTAGGAAAATGGAAGCTGATAAATACTAGGGTTGATAGGATGGTTTTAGAGGAATCAGCTTTCCGATATTCAGGCTAAAATTTATAATGCTTGATCTGGAGATTTACTCTCTGGAAATTCATTATAATGGGATACTTAGTGCTATTGACTATTCTGTGTCACCAATTTCAAGGGGTACCATATGTACTTGGAGACTTTGCTGAAGACACAGAAAGTTACTAGTTGCTGTTCCTGTTACTTTTGTTAATGAAAGAGAAAGGAGGAGGAGGGGCAGGAGAAAGTGGGAGATTTGAGATACTTACAGCACTCAGTGACTTAGGGAAGCTGTCTTAACATTTCTGGTAACATCTCACATTTTTGGAGACATCACAGTGTGAAGAATGGCTCCATTGTATCAAGTGGCACTTTATTAATTAGAAACAATCAAAAATTAAAAAAAAAAATTAAAAAAAAAAAAAAAAGGGATCCCTGGGTGGCGCAGCGGTTTGGCGCCTGCCTTTGGCCCAGGGCGCGATCCTGGAGACCCGGGATCGAATCCCACATCAGGCTCCCGGTGCATGGAGCCTGCTTCTCCCTCTGCCTGTGTCTCTGCCTCTCTCTCTCTCTGTGACTATCATAAATAAATAAAAAAAATTAAAAAAAATATTAAAAAAAAAAGAAACAATCAAAAGTTAGTATGGCTATCCTAAAGACTCCAGGAGTTCACAATCTAGGAAAAACTGCCTTAAAATACTTGTCTCTTGTCCTATCTATGAGTATGCTGCACAAAATATGAGTTTATACAGTGGAGTATTAAAAAAGAAAAAAAAAGTATTTCAATGAAGTCCCACAGCATTAAACATCAACTTCTCCCAAAATCTAATAGGAGGTTCAAGAACACCTGTGCAGGACATGCAAAGGAAGGAAGCAAATTCATTTATGGCTCTTGGCTCCTCACTCCTCTGCTTTTTAAGACTATAACAGAGGATAAAATACAGAGGACGGGGCAATGAGAATTTGGATGATTTCTTTAGAGTAAGATTACAGCACGTCTTGGGGCACCTGGGTGGCTCAGTCAGTTAAGCATCTGCCTTTGGCTTAGGTCATGATCCCAGGGTCCTGGGATTGAGCCCATGTCCCACTCCCTGCTCAGTGGGGAGCCTGCTTCTCCCTCTCTCTCTCTCTCTGCCGCTCCCCCTGCTTGTGTTCAATCTCTCTCTCTCTCAAATAAACAAATAAATAAATATCTCAAAAAAATACTGTGCATCTTAGATATCCCCTCCCTCAAGCATGCACACCACAAACACATACCCTAAGCTAGTAGACCCCAGGAGATTTTCCTTTGAAAGGAGTGCAGAGTTTTGACAGCTTTACAGTGCTGAGCACGTTAACGTAAAAAATGTATACTATGCCTTGAGACTAGTAGGGAGATTAAAGTCACAAAAGGTGTTTTATTATCATAGAACAGCCAGAAAAATCTCTTGGTTGTATTTTTTAAAAACAGGCAAGAATTAACCCCGAAGAGAAAGGCTATGCAGGGGCAATCATTAGAGAAGAAAATAGAACTTCTAATTCCATCTGATGAGTCTTACTTACTTAATGTACAGATTATACTATATTTCAAGGACCAAAATTTGCTTCATAATAAAACCTGCAGAATCTTCCTTATGTTCAAATCTTCTCATGCCCATTTTCTGGCAAAACTAGTCTAATTCAGAAATTTAAGCAGGAGTGTCTCATCTTCAGTTCTATTCCTGTTGAGCAATGTTTGTTATTTAATATATGAATATCTCTATGCGTCTCTATGGTAACAAAGAAATGTTTTGGCAGTGATTGGAGTGGTTCGGATGATTGAAAGGGTGATAAGAATTATTATTTTTAAAAATTCCAGGCCCCCTGCCAATATTTTAAAAACCTGTCCCTCTCCAAGCATAGGATTTTATTTAACCGCAAATTTTAAAAACGAAGAACTCTCTCAGTAGAGAAGACTACTTTGCAATGAGGGCAATTCTGAAGTACTTTGCAATATGTTGTCAAAGAGTTAAATTGTTTATTCTTTGTTTAGCTTAAGTTGATAACTTATTTTTAAAAAGTGTAATAATTAATTCTTGTTAAGTATTTAAAATGTACCAGGCTCTGCACTCTATAGGGATCATCTAATTGAGTTCACAACAATGCACAGGGGGGTCCCCTTACCTTTATCATCCTCTTTACTTAATTGAGGAAACTAGAGAGTAAGAAGTTAGGTGAATTCCTTAAGGTCATAGAGTATTAAAATTTTATTTAATCTAACTGTAGACCCTATGTTTTTTATTATTCTGCTGTCATTCGCTCTCATTTTTCTATGTTCCGAACATAGCTTGGTTGGAGCATCCAGGAATCCTAATAAAATAAATGTGTGCTTGTCCTGTGAGTTTGTGCACATGTGGTGTGTGTTTGAGTGGAGTGTGTGTGTGTTTCCATAAATCCTACCTAGTTTTCCACCTATCTAAATTAATCCTTCCTGTCAAGACCCTGCAGGATCACTTTTTTCTTCTTTATGAGTTTATCCAAAACAAAAGTAGCCATCTCAAACACCTATCTCTTAACCATGAAGTTTATTACTTATATATAAAAGGAAAATTATTACAGAATACTATATAGTAAGATCAAGTCCCAGCTAGTGAAGTCTCAGAAAACTAGTATTTTTTAACTCCTTTCTTTTCTTGCCATTGTTCTGCATTGTCCTGGCCTCTGGAGTCCACCTGAGTATATGGCTGCTGAATGGATCTGATGTCTGTGCCTGAGTGGCCAAGACCAGGCTAGATCTGCTATTTGCTTCAAGGCTCCATCTTTCCCTCTGAGATGAGATCACAGCATATAATTTGGTGCGGGGCCACCTTCTGCTGATGACCCAATAATCCAATCTAAAACACGAGCCTTCCATACCTTCTTCTCTCCCACCATCCTGTGAAGTGCTTTGTACAAATTAGGGAAAGGTCATCCTTGCTCTGATAAGAGCACCCTTGCTCTGATGACCCTGCATTGTGGTGTACCAGAAGTGGGGGACATAGGTTAGACTTCATTCCCGGGGGGTGGGTGTCCTTGTGAGGTAAACACCTGGCACGAACATATGCAGCAGCTACATACACAGACTAAAGCAGCCAAAAAAAAAATGAGAACTTCAAGTCTCACGTGCTTTATATTTCTGGTTAACAACAATATTCAACAGCAATGCCTCACAGTTAGAAGAGCCATAAGTGGAAAATCTGAAACTGGGCTGGTTGATGGAAGTATTTGGGGAAAAAATTAGAATTTGCTTCCTCCTATTCCTCCTGCCCATTTCTGGCAAGGGCATTCCATTTTTAGATCTTTTATTCTTCCTCTAACTTAATGGTTCTCAACTTTGGCTGCATATCAAAATCATCTGGAGAACTTGGAAAATAACTGATCTTCAGGCACAGCTCCAGAGCAGTTAGATCAGAAACTCGAAGGGTAGGACTTAGACATGTATAGTTTTTTAAGTGCTTCAGGTGATTCCAATGAGCAAAGTTGAGAATCACTGCTGATATGAATAAATAACTGAGCTGTGAGGTATTATAAGGATAAAACCATGCAATCTGCTCCCTTCCTTCAAGCCATACCTCACTGTAATGAGTTTGTATGACTTCCGCTATTTAAACCGTGCAAGGTTCACCTTATTATTAAAAAAAAAAAAAAAAAAAAATTCACTATGGAATTCAACTCAAGTCAATTAATTATCTTTCTTCAATAAGATTATCAAAGTGGTTAAATCTAGGGTATTGCTATTCAATTAAACAATGTAGTTTATTACATTTTTTTTTCTAGAAAGTCCTAGCAGAGTAACAGCAAATGAATATTACCTGGGTATAAAGTACAGCTTTTCACAACATAAACATTCCTGAAGAAATTATTAGGCCTAAAACAGCCTAAAATTATTAGGCTTTTTATTTTAACCACTAACTGTAGTAATTACAAGAAAAAAAGAAAGAAAGTTTAGCCCCCAAATCAGTAAATAGCTCCCTTTGAGAAATAACTTTTTAATAATTCATAAGTGATCCATCTGCAGAAGATATAATGGTACAAGTAACAATGCCATCAATAGGCCTCAGTACTATCATAGTATATCAGCAAACCACAGTTAACAGAACAAATATTTTTGGCTATAGAGAGGTAGGCTCTCCAAACACAAATTAATCTCCTTAATGGATTTTCCTTACCTTCATGAAAAATGCATTATGGGCTCTTAAGTCACACTCAACACATTGTTAGGGTTTTATATGATGTGGGGTTGGCACAAAGATGATTTTTCTTTCACACTGTGGGTAAAAAAAACAATGAGCTGGGTGGTTTGGAGCCAGACTATTTAATCACTAGGCAAAGGCTGGTTACTAAGAGAAGCTGTATTATTCTTAAGCTCCCTCTTTCTGCAAGAGCCCCTTAAAATTTGTTGAGAGGTAAAAAGCAATTGTATTAATGGGCTTAACATTTGTGAAATTTTACAAGTATCAAAAAACCTGTCCCAGTTGACCTCTTTATTAATTGTTCTAATTTTTTAAAAAAGCTGAATAAAGAAAAATTATCCCAACACAACTGCAATTGCTTCTGTTCATACCCAGCCTTTCTTTTATAATGTTAATTACTCTTAGGTGGCATTTCCTATGCGTGCCATTACTGACATAGACGTAATACGTAGATGCACATTTATTCAGGACTGAATGACCATATTAACCAGGTCATATTAACCAGGCAGTGAATAACTAAATTTATACTCTCTTGGATACATGAAGGCGGGCAAAGATACCTCACCACCATGCTTCTTAGGGTGTTAACTGGACACACAGCCACAAGAGTTTGGTAAGAATATTGAGAGGGCAGATATGTGGCACCCAAGAACCGTAAGGCCACATTTGAGTTCTATGGTGCCACCTGCCTTGTCTTTTCTTTAGTTTTCTCAGTTTCAGTGTGTAAAACTGTTTCCAAACTACTGAGTTTTATTTTCTTCTAAGAAGGGGTCAACAATCAGCCTTCACATGGTTCTGATTAGTCGACAGAGATCAGAGCTGAACCCATGCCCTGGAAGTGAACATAACTTTTCCTGGGAGAAATCACCTGCTGGCAGAAAAAGAGGTGAGAGCATTGTTACAGCTGTGCAAAAACATTCCTGTTTGAAACAGCAGGAGCCACACCAACCGTGCAGCTCCAGATCTTTCAATAACCACTGCTATCACCTGGTAGTGCTGTTTCTAAGGATCTAGATTTAAAAATCCTTGATAGCCACGTCAAGGATTCATAGGATCCAGGAATTCTAAACAATGTGTTTTCCAAATACATCATACAAAGAAATCACCTTACCTAGAAATCACCAAAGAAATCACAATTTGGGGTTGTCAACCTGTAATATGACTATATTTCATCACAAAACTAAGTGAAGAAGAGTTAAGAGGGCATTTCAAAATTACGAGCATCAACCCAGTAATGGAATCAGAACAGTCATGTTCCAATTAAAGAGGTAATTTCAATTATGGTGAACCGCTGTGACTATGGCTCTGAGAGTCATTGTCTTAGTGTCATAATGCCGGAACTCATTTTTTCAATTAACTGTGTGCAGCAACCCACGCATTTTCTGAGTTTATCGCTGAACTCTTGACTCAAGCAAAATCTAATGTGTGGTAGGGCCTTAATTTCCCAAATTTCACAGTTAATAACTTTTCCAGTCCAGAGGCTAAGAGTCTATGCTCCTTTTGAAAGACAGTGAACTAAGTTAGTAAAATAAAGCATTTTGTCTTACAAACACCAGCCTAATTGTTACTGATTTTATTTCCCACGTGGATATGATAACACAGAAACCAAGTAAGCCTTTATTCTTACTCTTGCTCTGTTCCAACCCATTGTTCCCAGAAGAAGTGGCATAAATCGGGCCATACAAATTCTTGCTTACAAAGAAGAAAAATTGAAGGCATCTGGGTGGCAAGTCAGTTAAGCCTCAGACTCTTGGTTTCTGATCAGGTCATGATCTCATGGGTTGTGAGATCAAATACGTCCTGTGGCTCCCAGCTTAGCACCAACTCTGCTTGACAATGCTCTCTCTCCCTCTCCTTCTCCCCCTCCTCCCTGCCTTCTCTCTCTCTCTCTCTCTCTCTCTCTCTTTGTCTCTAGAATAAATAGATTTCATTTAAAAAAAAAAAAAAAGAAGAGATGAGTTGACTCTAGAGTTGAGGGCCTATTTCTGGGCTCTCTATTTTTTTCCATTGATCTATGCATTGGTTTTTGTGCCAGGACCATACTGCCTTGATGATTACAGTTTTGTAATACAACTTGAAGACCGGAATTTTGATACCTACAGTTCTGGCTTTCTTTTGTCCTTCGGCTATTTGGAGTCTCTTCTGGTTCCATACACATTTTAAGATTGTTTGTTCCAGCTCTGTGAAAAATGTTGATGGTATTTTGATCAGGATTGCATTGAATGTGTAGATAGCTTTAGGTAGCATAGACATTTCAACAATATTTGTTCTTACAACCCATGAGCATGGAATGTTTTTCCATTTCTTTGTGTCTTCCTAAATTTCTTTCGTAATTGTTCTATAGTTTTTAGAGCACGGATCCTTTATTCCTAGTTATCTTATGGCTTTCGGTGCACTTGTAAATGGGACCGATTCCTCAATTTCTCTTTCTTCTGCCTCATTGTTAGAGTACAGAAATGCGAATGGATTCTGTGTATTGATTTTATATCCTGCCACTTTGCTGAATTCTTTTATGAGTTCTAGCAATTTTGGAGTAGAATCTTTTGGGTTTTCAACATAGAATATCATGTAATCTGTGGAGAGTGAAAGTTTAACTTCTTCTTTGCTGATTTGGATGCCTTTTATTTCTTTGTGTTGTCTGATTGCTGAGGCTAGGACTTCCAGTACTATGTTGAACAACAGTGGTGAGAGCAAACGTCTCTGCTGTGTTCCTGACTTTAGGGGAAAATCTCTTGGTTTTTCCCTACTGAGGATATTTGCTGTGGTATATGGCTTTCATGATATTAAAGTATGTTCCCTCTATCCCTACATTGCAGAGTTTTTATGATGAAAGAAAGAACGAAATCTTGCCATTTGCAACAATATAGATGGAACCATAGGGTATTATCCTAAGTGAAGTAAATCAATCAGAGGAAGACAAATGTCATATGATTGCATTCATATGTAGAATTTAAGAAACAAAATAGATAAATGTAGGGGAAAGGAAGGAAAAATAAAATAAGCTGAAATCAGAGAGGGAGACAAATTCTAAGAAACAAACTCTTGGAAACAAACTGAGGGTTGCTGGAGGGGAGATGGGGCAGAGGAATAGGGTAACTGATAGTGGGCATTAAGGAGGGCATGTGATGTAATGAGCACTGAGTGTTGTATACAACTGATAAATCACTAAACTCTATCTCTTAAACTAACTTAAAAAAAAAAAAAGAAAAGAAAAATTCAAGAACTCCTCATGGTATTAATAATGAATCCAAACTTTATATGGAAGCCTAAACAACTGGGAAGAGCTGATCTCTGCCTCACTCCCACCCTCTGATTATGCCACTGTTCACTCCTCAATCTCTTATCATCGGCTGAATAATGGTTCCCAAATGTCCACATCCTGATCCCAGGAACTTGTGAGTCTATCAGCTGACATGTAAAAGGAACTTTGAAAATGTTAAGGATCTTGAATGGATGGATACCCTGGATTATCCAGTTGGGCCCAATATAATTCCATATATTTCTAGAAGAGGGAGGCATGAGGATCAGAGTTGGAGAGAGATGTAAGGACAGAAACAAATTTCAGCAAGCAGAGAAAATGCCATGACGCTGGCTTTGAAGGTGGAGGAAGGGACCCCACACCAAGTATTGAAAGGAAAGGCAAGGAAATGACTTCTCCCTTAGACAGTCTAGAAGGAATTCAGGCCAGCTAACACCTTCATTTTAGCCCAGTGAAACTAATTTTGGACTTCCAACCTCCAAAAAAATGTATGCTAATAAGTTTATGGTGTGTAAGGTCCCTACCTGCCAGGTGGTTTGTTACAGTTGTAATAGGAAGTGAATATAGGCATGTTGCCTTTCATAATCTAACAAACACAAAACCCCCCTGACTCAGAGATTTGTAGTCTCTCTAGACTTCAAGATGTATCAAGGAGAGTTTCTATCTCTTCTTCATTTTTGTCTCCCAAATAAACAAGGCTCTGAATAAATATTTCTTAAATAAATGAATGATTAGGTGAGAATGCCCAAAGGTAAATACATTGACTTGGAATCTGTTCAGCAGTGTGGTTTTCTTGTTCCACACAAGATTGATTAGAACATTATAAGCAAGGAATTACTAGGTACCCAGGGTATAGGATTTGCTGGAAGCGTTCTCAGCTTTTATTCTCCTCACTTTGTTTCCACACAGAATGTTCTTTGCTGAATGCATATAGAGAGGAAAAGGAAAGCAATGGGAGATGAATCATCCATCTTTCTCCAAAAGTGCTAATTTAGAACCTGATTACTACAAACATGAGCAACCCACCCATACTCCTAACCATGATATCACCAACTGCTGAACTCTCAGAGGATTGGCGTGGTCATTATTCTATCAGATACATCTTTGACAAAGGAAAATATTACAAGGAGGAATTACTTCATATTTTTCAGAAAAGCTGCAAATTGATCCCAATTGGTTTTATGACCAACTGACCAACTTGTGCCATGGGTCTTCTCTTATACCCACTCCTACAATCTTATATCATTAGATAAGATAAGATATATCATTAGATAAGATATACATTAGATATAATGAACAACTTCCTTAGTTCCATCAGACAACGAACATACTGGCCTTCTTTATTAATTTTTCATGCAAAACTCTTTGTAGAAAATTTGCTAGAATGTGCTATCACTACCAGAAGGGAATGAATTTGAACTTGTCTCAGTTTACAAATCATATTTTTAATATATCCAAGTATGAATGCCTTTATGAAAATGCATATGGTATTCCTTTCTATGTAACGCATTAGGAAGAGCCAAGCTTTTGCATCTTGAATATTTCTTATTAAATATCCTGACATATAATTATCAATAGCTATTGTTTTTTGAACTGTGATGTTGAAAATTCATTTGATTACTTTTAAAAGGTGAATCCTACTTTATTTGTGCAAAGAAACAATTTTAATATTTAAATACATTTTTTAATAATGTATGACTGTTGAAGCCATACCATTTTATTTGTTGAGTAGTATTTATGCCAGGTTTAAAAGTGTAGAAAGTTTTTCTTTCACAGTTACATCACATTTCATCTTTGGAAAAGAATGCTTTTATGTCAACTTAAATTTTTATGAAAAAATACTGTTTGCTTTTATCTAATTTGAAAATATTTTATATTTATTAAAGTTATACTATACTATTTCTGATTGATGCACTAAAGTTAGGACTCATTTTCTTAAGGATTATTTATGAATACTGTTATAAAATTTTCATAAAACTCCAGAACCTCTCTTTGTTTGATTTAGTCTTACAAAAAATATTTTTTACAGAAATTCTTTGTATAAAAATAAGATATTGTAATCTTTTTAGATATATTCTATTAAAGATATCATGGATATTTCATATTGATTTTTTTAAAAAGATTTTATTTATTTATTCATGAGAGACAGAGAGAGAGAAAGAGAGAGAGAGAGAGGCAGAGACACAGGCAGAGGGAGAAGCAGGCTCCATGCAGGGAGCCCGACGTGGGACTCCATCCTGTGTCTCCAGGATCAGACCATGGGCTGAAGTCAGTGCTAAACCACTGAGCCACCCGGGCTGCCCATCATATTGATTTTTTTGACAAGGGAAAATGACTATGAAACCACAACACAAAAATAAACAACAAAAACCTCAAATCTAAACTTTCCTACTTAATGAGGGTAATGATAAAGGACAGTGAACTAGTGTTTCTTTGAGTAGCTTAATGATAGTCACAGGAGCACAGAGAACTATTTTCTTATTAAAGAAAAGATACTCATCCACCCAAGTTATAATGGACAAATTTTGCGGAGCACTCAGGATTAACAATGGCTATCTCCAGAATACAAAACATTTAATGGATTTTCAGTTCTATTCTTTTTTTCTATGTTCCATCAGTGCAAAATGTTAGGTTTCCTCAATTTTTTATTTTTTTTTTCCCTTAGAAACCCTTGGAACTTTGCAAATTGTTCAGAAAAAGAAAATATTACATCTCTCTACAAGAAGTCCAGTTTAGTTGAAGATGCTTGAATCCATAACCTGCAAAGATTGTAATAAATATACAGGCTTTCATTTAAAAGTTACCTAGTTAAGCTATACAACTTCAGCTGATTCAAATTATATCTGTGCCTTGGAAATAAAATAGGAGATTCATTTGCAACTAAATAAAGGAGAACAAAAGATCAACTGGCACCAGCATTAAATTGTATCTTTCCCCCAAGGTTTTTAGATTTATTTATTTGAGAGAGAGAGATAAAGAGAGAGACAGAGACAGAGAGAGAGAGACAGAGAGAGAGAACATAGGAGATGCAGAGGGAGAGGGAGAGAGAATCTGAAGCAGACTACATGTGGAGTACAGAGCCTAATGGGGAAGGGGGATGTCTCAGGATCCTGAAATCATGACCTGAGCCAAAACCAAGAGTCAGAGGCTTAACCAACTGCCACCCAGGCACCCCAGCCCCCCACTCCCAAGTTTTTAAAAAGCAGGCAGAGACCTGTTAAACAAAATATTCTGAAGTCACTCTTTTGGAGAAGTTTTGTTCTGAGCCTTTTTGATGGCTGTTCTTGACCTTTTAAATAACAAAATTAATTAGAAAATTTAAGTTATATTTTATTGAAACCACAATATCTGCTATCAGATTTTTCTGGACCATTGCTGATTGCTCTGTACTTCAGTGAGAGAGAGCCATGGAGGAAATTTATATCTCAGGGAAAGAAAATTCTGTAATTTTGATTCTGTTATTGATTAGAAAACTGAGCAATATGAGAATTAGGAGAAAGGAGAGGTGTCTACAGGGAGCTGTAAGTCACTTGGTTTGTCTGAATTAACTGTTAACCTCGGACAATCAGTTTGTTACGCTTCAGCATTGAGTTTACTTACTAAATTTGGGAGTTTCAAGCATTATTACTGCATATACACCATAGACAGCTAATCACCCTCTGTTGAATATTTTAATATGTTCCTCTGTAATACAATTTTTAATGACATAGAATAAATTAAACTTGTATTACAGGAAGAGGGAGAATCTACAAACTGGTGCTTCTTAATTGTTACCAAAGGAAAAGTAACAACAACGCATGAATGCAGAGGGAATATTAATAATTCAATCAACAGATGGCTAAGTGTACCTCTGAAAAACACACACAAATTCATTCTCACGTGCTCTCATCTACTGGGAGATAGAAGCAGAATTATGGTTTCTATCTTAAAATATTTATATTACTATGTGCCTAATATTTTAGAGAAATAACCTGATACAAGTAATGAGAGTGGATAAAGGATTTTCTGCAATTTCTACAATTAATATCTTCATTACAATTTACTTACAAGAACATTTCACACTATTAAACTTGAAGTTCACAATTATTCAAATCTTTGTTTCATGAGCTTCTCTGTATCAGTCAGCTTTCAATAGGCTATGCTACAGTAACAAATCACCCCATATTTCCATGGCTCACAAGAAAGGTTTATTTCTCACTCATGCTAATGTGTGTTGCAGCTCCTCTTCATATGCTCACCATCATGATATCCACGTGAAAGGGACAGCCTCTATCGCACATAAGCTGCTTGTACAGCATTTGCTCAGAAATATCACATATTATGCATTCACTTTTCATTGGCAAACAGAATGTACATGGCCAAGCCTGATGTCAGTAAGATAAGAAATAAAATGTTCATACAGGGTAGTCCCTATAAGAAGACGCAGCAAAAATTTTGTTCATAATCTAATCAATCCCATAATTATTTTTCTAAACTCAATTTAAAAGACTGATTTATAAATGTATAAAATAGTCCTGAAGTTCTTAAGTCTTGCAGACTTTGAGAAGATGACAGAAAGATGAAGAGCTTACATTAATTATAAAATATGCTGCTACATATTTACATATTTCTTAATCTGGCTAAAAGAACAATCTGATATTATCACTTAAATATCTTTCATAAAAGGTTATTTTTATTAGGCTATTCTTCTGCTTATAGGTGTGATCTAAGAATTACACAGCTATATTAAAATATTACAGAGAAAATAAGTTCACATTCAATTCTAAATTTTTCATCAGTAACATGGAGAAACCCATTGATAAATACATAAGTAAGTTTACGTAACATGCATCAGTGGATGAAAAGTTTTGGAAATGAAGTCAGTAAGATGGCTGCCCATTATTGCACAGAGAGAGATAGTGATAAGAAATCCTTATATTAAACCCATATTTTCATCTTAGGAGTGGGCTCCTTTAGAATCATTGGCAATATTTTAAGAACAGCTCACAGTTTACTAAATACAAAGCAATGTTAGAGCAGAAAGATATTGCTCCAACTATGAAGTCATCCAGAGAGTTACCTATTTATCACCCAAAGCAATCAAGGCTAGCTTCAAGCCAAAGAAGTGAAGTTGGCAACTGGTTGTTGCTTAAGTCAGAACATGACCCCAGAAGCTAACTCCCAATGCCTGAGAGATGTTTTCTGACTCTTTAAACTCACAAGAAGAAGGGTAAAATTTATTAATGTTCTAACTGATACCACATCATATCCAACAAAATCATTTTACTACCCCCGTAAGTCTTGTTCTCTATATCATATTCTATCTCCATCTGCTTTATTTCTTGTCTGTAGATACTGGACTTAATCATCTATATTTTCTGGTCAAAACAGAAAGAAAAAATATACAGTAATTACTCAGAATATCTTATCCTGGCATTTCAGGACCACAGATTATATAACTGGAAAGTTATAATTCACTAAGAATTACATTGTACATTTTTGTATTAGTCTCTAATCTTAATACAAAAATATTAAGACACAGAATATCCTTCATTACATTAAAGCAAATCCTAATTAGATTTCTTACATTATTCTCTTTTCCATTAAGAACTGATTTATCCAGTCTTCAGAAAGACTTAGAAGAAAGAATGCACACATGCAAGGATGGAGTGCTGAAGATAAGGTGCCTGGGTCGGAATCCTGGACATTTTGCATTTTGCTTTATTGTCTACAAATATAGTTTCCCACATTGTAGTTAAAGAAATGTGTTAATCAGGGCAGCCCCAGTGGCTCAGTGGTTTAGCGCCACCTTTAGCCCAGGGCCTGATCCTGGAGACCCAGGATGGAGTCCCACATCGGGCTTCCTGCATGGAGCCTGCTTCTCCCTCTGCCTGTGTCTCTGCCTCTCTCTCTCTCTCTCTGTCTTTCATGAATAAAAACAAAAAAAGAAAAGAAAGAAAGAAATGTCTCAATCATTGAAAGGATTGGAGACACTGTCATTCAGAAAACTTGAGCAATTTGATAGGGTGGCAATGTCATTTTTAAAAGAAGATGTGAGATGAGACCAAAGTTTGAGTTAAGGGTTTGCCCCCAAACCCCAGGCCTTAAGAGATTGTGTTGGGTGCAATGGGGGTTCGGTGGACGGTGTGCCGGGAACATACTTCACACACCTCCAGCATCCTCGATCCTCCTACACCTTTACACAAGCCCAAGACAGAGGCTGGAGCAAGAGTTGCTCTTTCATTTTTGGTTAATGTGTTTTGTATATTGTGTTTCAAATATCATTAGAACCAAGTGTTTTTCTTCTTCTTCGTTGGTGGGCTTTTTAGGTGTAGTTGTAACTGCTGAGATACATCAGTGTACTAAACTGTCTCCAAGAGGAAATGAAAATAAGGTAAAACACAAGAATACATGTAATGAAACAAGGGAGAGAAGAATGAAAGTTTTAGCACGAGACTTTAATAGCACCCTAAAAGTTACAGAAGATAAATGATCCTTTGTATTTAGAGACCCAACTTCTGGATGCCTGGGTGGCTCGATGGTTGAGCATTTGTCTTTGGCTCAGGGTATGATACTGGGGTCCAGGATCAAGGGCTGCATTGGACTCCTTGCAGGGAGCCTACATTTCCCTCTGCCTGTGTCTCTGCCTCTCTCTGTGTGTCTGTCATAAATAAATAAATAAAATATTCAAAAAAAAAATAGAAACCCAACTTCCATTGATGTTAGTATATGGTGACATTTTAAATCTGCAGACATTGGTCATTAGGACACCCAGGATTTTATAACAAAACAGTTTCCTAAAAAAATATGCTCTATAATAAAGTTTTGTTGGTTTGTTTGTATGTAGGCCACAGTATTTGCACTGAAATCTCCTTTGCTCCTTAAAAAGAAAAAAGACTATACAATGTAATTTATAGAACTTACAGAAACAGGACAAAAAAAAATTTATAAACAGTAGTCAGTTAATGCTATTTTAGTGTTTGATCCCAGTAACCCTGGATAATGTGGCTACTGAATAGGTGTTACCAATGTGGGATTCACAGTATGATTTTGTATTACTTAAGTGGAAACTAAATTAAAATAAGTACTTTTATTGAAAGTATGAGAAATGTTTAACTCTTATTAATTTTTAATTTTGTGACTTGCCTGAAAAATGTTCCTTGTCTTTTTTAATCGTATCTATTCTTTAGAACTTATTTGGAAAATCTGGAATATTTTAAGATGAAAATCATTTTAGAAAATTAGAATGAATTTTTTAAGGCACTGTTATTTACCTAATTACTGTGAGGAACTTCAGGAAGACTTCTGTCTTCAGAACGCCACTCCCTTGTTTTTGAATGTATTCCTTTAGCAATGTTAATTAAAAATCAGCATTCTTGAGTTTTAAATGTTAAGTTAAAAGCTGAATTTTTAAGTGAGGACCATGTTTACATAAAATGCCTCAAGGAAAAGGTGAAGCATTATGAGTAATTCATTATTCTATTTTTTATTATTATTTAGAAAAGGTCTTAAAAACCATTTGAGACTTCATATTTCAGAGAAGATTCAGTTGTAGGTTTTGTTTTTTTTAAAAGATGTATTCATCTATTTTAGAAAGAGAAAGAGCATGGAGTGGAGGAAGGAGCAGAGGAACAGAGAGAATCTCAATCAGACTCCCTGCTGAGCATGCAGCCTGACTCAGGGCTGGATCCCAGGACTCTGACATCTGGACCTGAGCCAAAATCATGAGTCAGGTGCTTAACCAGCTGACCCCCACGCCCCCCACCCCTGTTTTTGTTTAAGAAGGCGTTATGTTATTTCTTTTTTCTCAAATTTATTGAGATAAAATTGAAATATAATGTTGTATTAAAGTTGTACAAAATAATGATTTGATACATGTATGTATTATGAAATGATCACCACAGTAAGTTTAGTTAATATCCATCACTTTACATTTTTATACATTTTTTTCTAGTGTCCAGAACATTTAAGATCTACTCTCTTAGCAATTTTCAAATATACATCGCGTCTAAAACTATAGTCCCCAGGCCATATGTTACAGTCCCAGGACTCATTTACCTTATGACTAGAAGTTTGTAAGTTGTTTTTTGTTTTATTTTGTTTTGTTTAAGATTTTATTTATTTATAAGAGACAGAGAGAGAGGCAGAGACATAGGTAGAGGGAGAAGCAGGATCCCCACAAGGAGCCTGATGCTGCCTCGGTGCCAGGACCCCAGGATCACGCCCTGATGCTCAACCACTGAGCCAACCAGGTGCCCCGGAAGCTTGTAGTTTTGACCCCCCTCCCTCATTTCTCCCACCCTCTAGCCCCAGCCTCTGGCAAACACCACAGTTTTCTGTTTCTAGGAGTTCATTTTTTTTCAATCCCACAGATAAATGAGATCATGTAGTATTTGTCTTTCTCTGTCTGACTTATTTCACTTGAAGCTTTTTAAGCACTCTCTTATTTCACGATAATAATTTGATGAGCAATAATCTTAGATCCGCAGTTTTTCTTTACGAGAGCAATGATTCATCCAGAGACCATATGAAGATTTATAACTCTGGTACTTGAGAAAGATACTAAATTGACTCCTCTAGACATCATTATGTTAACTGAACTGGCTTCTTGTTTATGCTCAAGTGCAACTTTTTTGGCTGCAAACTGTAAGGAAAAAACAATTTATTTTAATATAAGAGAAACCTTAGATTTAGAAAGGTAAAACAATGCATCCACAATGGCTTTCTGAAGATGATATACTTTGACAAGAAATATTTAAAAATATGAACCCATTACCTCAAGTCTAATCAAAAGTACTGACCATGATACCTCATAGTTGCCCATTTGGTATTTTAGATGACAAATCGTTAAGTTTGTCCACTTAGAACATTGCCTTTGCAGGCTTATAATGATATCCAAAAGGTCTTTCAAATTTGTTTGCTTCTTCTGTGGAGTGAAGAGCTTCTACTCTTATAGCAAGAATATTAAAAGATTATTTTGGTGTCTTTTCTATTCATTTGAATAGAGGCTAGATCTAATTATACCAGTATGACAATAGAAACACCAGCCTCAGGATGAAAATCATTATGGACACTCACTAAAAATTTGGAGAAAAATGGTCTGCTTCATCCTCATTATTGACAGAATTCTTTTTTTTTTAAAGATTTTATTTATTTATTCATGAGACACAGAGAGAGGCAGAGACATAGGCAGAGGGAGTAGCAGGCTCCCTGTGGGGAGCCCGATGTGGGACTCAATCCCAGGACCACAAGGAAACTGGAAGAAAACACTCCAAATGGGGTTAATAAGTCTATTTAGAGAGAAGCATTAACTCTTCCAGTTATTTTTTTTTAAGATTTTATTTATTTATTCATGAGAGACACACACAGAGAGAGAGAGGCAGAGACACAGGCAGAGGGAGAAGCAGTCCCCAGGCAGGGAACCTGATGGGGGACTGGATCTCGGGACTCCAGGATCATGCCCTGAGCCAAAGGCAGGTGCCAAACCGCTAAGCCACCCAGAGATCCCCCTCTTCCAATTATTAATTGTGACTTTGAGAAGGTCTCTTTCTCTCTTTTTTCCTCTTGGTAAAATGTGGCAATCATTCTTGATCAACCCCACAGGTGTGATATAATGTTCAAATTAGAAAACTCATTGGAAGACTCTTTGAAATCTGAAAAGCTCACACACACACACATGAGACTGTAGGAGAAAAAGAGTGAACCTTGAAACCAGTTCAAACCCAGCTCAAGTCCTGGCTCTGGTCCATATCAGCCTGTGGCAGTTAGGAGTCATTTACCCTCTTTGATCCTCAGTATTTATAACTGAATTTGGGAAAGAATAACAGCCAATTTCAAAGGACTAAATCTTCCTGCCAAAGATGGTGTGTATGTGTGTGCGTGTGTGTGTGTGTGTTTTAATTATGACAGAAAAATATCCTACCTATAAATCAAATTGTCCCTAGGACTTGGATGTTGTTTTGTGGCATCCTCAGATTCTCCACTATGACCAACATGAGTCAACATATAGTAAATGAAGAACAGAAGCAAAAACAGAAACAAATAAAACAAAACAAAAACAAATGGAATAGTGATCAGTCTTCTCCAAACTTTATGTCACTATCTGTCCTGATTCTAACTAATAGGTTCCTGAGGCTAAAGGAAGGAAATTCATTGGAGTTTTAAAATCAAAGTAAAGGAGAGATACTTTGGTAGTCCATGACGATTTAATTATGCAGCACAATCATGAAGAATGAAAATGTGTTTACCATGACATGATATCACTGCATTACAATTGTGTAGAGAACGGATGACAGCAAGGCCTAGACAGCTGTCATAAGCTGGGGTGAAACCGGTGGGCTGCCAGCAGGGAGGGCAGGCATCAAATACTGGTTTGGCCATGGACTTCAGAGAAATAAAAAGAGCTGACAAGCCAGCCTGGTTTGAAACAGGAAAACATTAGTTCACTGCTTTCAACCAAAGGATCTGAACTGATGCTGAATGTAAAAGACAGGGTCACAAATGACGATGATAATGACAGTAATATGACAGATTTAAGAGTAATGGCTTACAATTGTGGAGCAGAGAAGCATTGTTGGGTAAACTGTGGGAGAATGTTAGTTTTATAACTTTAATCACATTGGTGCATCTATTGCAATTACTGGGAAGAGATTTATCTTAACTATTGAACAAACTAAATTACAAAGCAAATTAACCATTAAATATAATTTCATAGGTAAACTTTAATTTCATGCATCTTAGAAGTTTTGCAATAGGAACCGAGTGTCGGATAATAAGCCCTTATTAAGACGGTAAGTTTTGGTGGCGCTTACATAAACCCAACGCTCAATGAATAGGCAATGAGTGTGCAAGATACATGCTTGTCATGAGGGTTCCTAGTGCTCGTTCTTCAAAAAAGACACACAAAAATAACCGACTCATAAATCGCCTGCTTGTCATGTTTTTTATAAGCCTAAAGTCGTAAATCGGTGTCATCAGAACCTTCTATGTATCTCCTAAAATTAAAAAAAAAAAAAAATGGTACGTTGAGCAACCAAAGCTACAGATGAAATTAAATGGTCTTGTCAACATGGAAAATAGCTTAAGATTTTTTATTTTTTATTTATTCATGATAGACATAGAGAGAGAGAGAGAGAGAGAGACAGGCAGAGGGAGAAGCAGGCTCCATGCAGGGAGCCCGATGCGGGACTCGATCCCGGGACTCCAGGATCACGCCCTGGGCCAAAGGCAGGCGCCAAACCGCTGAGCCACCCAGGGATCCCCAACATTGAAAATAGCTCAGAAGAGAGGCCCGAAGGCATCACACTGGCCCTGTGCTATGGAGTGCTGATTCTCATCTTCCCTCCTTTAGAAGGAAGGGCAGAGATAGAGAGAGAGTATCTCAAGCAGGCTCCTACTCTGTTCCCTCACCACAGTGCACACACCCTGGCCCTTTTCAGCTCCCGACACAGGACTCAGCCCTTGGTGAGGCCTTTGCTCCTTTGCCTCCCACAGTGTGAGACTCTGTCGCCAGCTGTTGACCTGCTCAGTCACTGTGGCAGTGGTCAACCATCCCATCCCGACTTCCTAGTACATCACATCCTCTTAGAACTAAGGGAACACTCAGCATCTTAACCGCAAAGTCATTCTCTTGAAATCCTCACTTTGAGAAGATTGGAATATTTCCGTCAGTCTCAACAGTATCAAATTGTCAAAAATACTCGAGGCCTCAATTTTGAAAAAGATCCCAATTTGCTGTGTTTGGCTATGTATAAATATGTGTCTCTAGGTGATATCAAAGAGTGGTACTCATAAGATACCACATCTACATTGTTGGGTTTACTGATTTATTTCCTTTTTAAACAAATCTTGTTCATATACTAATTTTTTAAAATAATTTCAATATCCAATATTATTGGATCTGAATAACCCCACATACTTTTCACTGGGGATGACACCAAATTTTGTGAAAAAGTATAATCCTGAAATCAAATGAATGAGTTTCAAAACAAGTAGCATATGATAGAAAAAAGTTGATAATAGTTCAGGGCAATAGCTTTGAAAACCAGGGATACTAAGTCTAACCTAAATAGACAATGTAGGAACTACTGAAAAATATTAGTAACTTGCCTACAATTTTCTTTAAAAGTCACTAAACCTCTTAGTTTGTTACTCTTGAAGATACAGTAGATTGTCAAAGGTCAGGACGTTACTGAGTCTAGTGAATGTCCAGGAGACTACACATGGGACACACATGAATACAGATAGAAATTTCTTTGGCAATATGGAACTTATCCTCTGAAAACAAAGCTATGCAAATTTGTATGAGTTTTGGAAAAGGGAGAGGTTAGTCAATGACATTCCCAAGTTTCTTTCCTTTTTTTTTTTTTTTTTTTTTTTAAGATCTTATTTATTTGACAGAGAGAGAGCACAAGCAGAGGGAGGGGCAGAAGGAGAAGGAGAAGCAGACTTTCCGCTGAGCAGGGAGCAGGACACTGGGCTCAGTCCCAGGACCCTGGGATTATGACCTGAACAGGAGGCAGACTCTTAACCAACTGAGCAACCCGGGCTCGCTGCTCGTGTTTCTTGAAGACAAAATCATCTTATTCACTTAGGTCTTCCCAGTACTTGACTCAGTGCTCAAATTAAAAACCGTATGTATTACCAACACTCACTCATGGGCTAACTCGTAGGGAATAGTTGTGCCTTTAATTTGTAAATATCTATTTATAAGTGCATTAAATGCAGAGTGGCCAGGGATGGTGCCTTAATTTGGACTGAAAGCTCCCTATAAATTGAAGATAATTGACTTTGCCACTTTAGAATCTGTTGAGCATTTCTTGGACTCATTTCATCGTTCATCTGAAGTTGTATAAATTGAGAAGATTACAAATGCAAATGTACTTATTTTCTACACTGTAATACTGAAAGCCCAAACCATCCTCTATCAGAGAACACTATTATATACTCACTGTCTAAAATTTAAAAGAAAAAGAAATTCTGGTTTTGATTCACTTTCCAGAGCCACATATCACTGTATGCAGCACCTGCTGTCATAAGATTTTCACATGGATTAGAAGAAATACTTTCAAGACACTAATGGTTTCCTATTGTATACCAGATTATTGACAACTCAGGTTTCTTTTTTTTTTTTTTTTTTTAAGATTTATTTATTTATGTTACAGAGAGAGAGAGAGCACATGTGCATGGTGGGGAGGGGCAGAGGGAGAGTATCTCAAGCAGGCTCTACACACAGCACAGAGCCAAAGCAGGGTTCCATCTCATGACCCCAAGACCATGACCTGAGTGGAAACAAGAGTCAGACGTTCAACCAACGGAGTGACCCAGGCACCGGGACTGAAGTATCTTGATGACAGTTCTGTCAAAGCAAAAGAGGGCAGGTTCTTTTTTTCCATTTTCTTTTTTATCCATTTCTCAACTGTATCAGTTTCCCATGAAGAGTCCATTTCACTATCTGACTTTCCGACTAGAATTACCACAGATTTAATACATGATAACTTTCTTTCCTTCAGATAAATAACTGCAAGAGAATTAACCCAAGATGCCTGGGTGGTTCAGCAGTTGAGCAACTGCCTTTGGCTCAGGGCGTGATCCCAGAGTCCCAGGGGTGAGTCCCACATCGGGCTCCCTGCATGGAGCCTGCTTCTCCCTCTGCCTATGTCTCTGCCTCTCTCTCTTCCTGTCATGAATAAATAAATAAAATCTTTAAAAAATAATTAACCCATTTCTGGGATAGGTTATGCTGCCCTCATTGTCTTACTCATATTGCTTTTTAAAGAGATCTTTCCCTAGACGTATTACTTTAGACATCAAAGTCAAGTATGGGAACTCTGATTTTGGCAGTATCCTGGCCTAAGACTGTGTAAATAGAGTAAGGAAAAGATGACTTGAGTGAATAGATTTCTCTAGCAAAATGGAATCTTATTTTGATCAGCTCTGTACCACATACACAATATGGTTTCAATTTGAAATACGGAACTCAGTGACATTGCCAAAGAACTTAGTACATTGTTGGTTATTGTATTTTGGCTAAAATGGTACACAGATTAAGATCTTAACTTTCTGCCAGAGTACTGTGATGACTATACTTCATAGTTCACAATCTGATTTGGGGTTTGGTAAATTGATTCATAAACTAATAAAATTGGAAGCACCCAGATGGGTCACTTGGAAATTACCTGCCTTTATGTAGTGTGTTTTTAAGCATTGTATGGGTCTTTTTATTTTAATTATATACCCTCAGGTATGGAGACTCTATCACAAATGTTTTCAGTGTATCTACCTTGAATATATCACACATTGTATGGGGATTTGAAGAGTCCATCATTTGCTTAACGCTAAACGTTCCATTACTATGTGCAAAGAGTCCTTAGGTTACCTATATGATGTCACATTTGTCAGAACTGCCTATATGAATCCTAACATAATTATGAGTCTGACATATGCACACTGTACAGTACATAAAAAGACTTCCTCCAAGCGTTTTTATGGTAAATGCCAAAAGTATGCCTTTAAGTCTTAATCCTAGCTCACCACAATTCACTTGGATTTAAAAGCGGTTTATTAGCATTGCAAAGATGGAGGTTATCTTCACTTATCACAAACTCAGTGAGAGACACTTGCACAAGCCTTAGTTACCTTGAATTCAGACATAGATTTATCATTGTGTCTTAGAGATATTTTGTTCACCACCACTCCCCTCACCAATATAAATCTCATTCTTTTGAAAACTTTTTTTTCTTGCAAATGATCCACTTCATAAAAATATGAGTTGATCTTTATTTTTTTTTAAATTTTTAAAGGTTTATTTATTTATTTATTTATTCATGAGAGATGCAGAGAGAAAGGCAGAAACACAGGCAGAGGGAGAAGCAGGCTCCATGCAGGGAGCCCGTCATGGGACTCAACCCCCAATCCCAGGCTAATGCCCTGGGGGGAAGGCAGACACTCTACCGCTGAGGCATCCAGGCATCCCCAAGTTGATCTTTAAAATAAAAAATTCTGCAACTTTCTAACCAGTAGATATCTGATACTTTGGATATATTAATGTCTCAGCAATAAAGAAACATACTGCCTTATTTTCATACATCTTAACATGCTTCCTGTGAATATGCCTAGAGGCTTGGATTGGTCATCGAGGATAGCGTGAATCCATCAATGTTAGTATGGACATTTACCTCAATTACACACATCTCTCCTTTTGTCTTCTGGATCTTAGACACCAGCGCAGAGTGAGTGCATATCAACATTCTCAGGATTTACCTTGCATGTAGAGATGCTCTTATTTTGCCAATTAGTACATATACATGAAGATTTGCTTCAACAGTAATTCTTTCTGGCCTGATCTGAATTATTATTCCTACTTTTTACCATTCATCCCTAGGATTCTTGTGGTGCAGTCTTTGCTGATGTGTAGACAAAGATCTGACCCTTCACTCTCTGGTGGGTTCTCTAACATGGAATGTTCTCCTACTCTGGGCTTCTTCATGCTACTGCCCTGTCTACAGCAGCATTATCCATGAGAGTTCATGGCTTGCTCTTCTGCCTCATTCAGCTTTCTGCTCAAATGTCATCTTTCCAGAAAGGTCTTCCTTGACCATAGCATACACATTCCCCAATCAATATGTAGCCCTTCCACTCTTTAGCTGGCTTGCTGGCAATTGTTTCCATTAGGTTTCATACAACATAATTATTATTGCAATTACATATTGATTGTCTTCTTTACTAGTATGTAGGGTTCCATCAAGGGAGGTGCTTTTTCTGTTTTCTTCACTATTTTATCCCACGATTTAAAGACTGCCTGGCATGTAAAGCTCACTAATTACTGTTTGCAATTAAATGGACTTACCCAAGACACTGACCTTTATATCTCAGTCTATTTCTCTGTTGAAAGAGAATATTGTACTTCATGGTCATTAGTCCAGAATATATTTATTTGCAATGATTGTCAGAGATACGCAGATGATGTTAAGATTGGATTATTAGCATTTATTTGTTCTCAACAACATTTATTAGAACCTAATGCCTTTCCCACATTAACATTAAATGAAAATACTGAATTCATGTATAACATTAGCTTATAACTTTTGGACTGACAAACTGGCTTGGCTCAGTAGTAGTAACCATATACATTATTAACGATGTGACATTTCACTCAAAATTTTTTTAAGGAGTATTTACTAGATTAATTACAGATTTTAATATTTTATTTCACACTGAAAGCTAATAAATGTAGCTACAATATCTTTCATCTCTAATATTATTTTTCCCAGGAGAAAGTTAAATTTTGTCCTTTTGAAATGCTAGTCCTTTTAGAATTATATCCATGACATAAAATAAAGTATGGGGAAAAGTGCACGGCTGAGTTTTTGATTCAAAATTTTGAAGTCATTTTCACCTTTTACAGAATAATTTTACCATAATGGTGAATTCAAATAAATAAAAATGCATGTTCATGAAATGGTGCTTTATTCTTAGATGGAGTGTTTGAAAGTAATAAAGTTGCACGGTGATTTATTTCCCATGGTAAGTAACATAAGGGGCATAATTCTCAAAAGCTTAGGCCACTTATATTTCTCACCATCTTGGTGTTGGTAAACATTGTGATGGCAGCAATGTAAGAGAGAAGTTGTGCTCCATTTTCCAATTTGCTCTTCATTCCTTACAATGATGTTAATTTACCTGAATGAACCACTGATAATAGCAGCCAATTTAGAAATTTCCAGAAACAACCTTAGATACAACAGCAACAACAAGAACAAGAACTAAGTGATCAGAGACCTGGGCCATGTTGCTACCCTATACCTGTGGATCTTGTGTGGGCATGGTCACATGCTGCCCCTGAAGGCCTGCTCACTCAGTCATCTCAGTGTGCATTGGAAAGAAAGCCCCAGAGTGATTCTGCATGCCAGGCAATCCAATAAACCCTATAGCAGCGACTGAATTAAAATTCTGAGGTCATAGTTTTAAATGTGAACATGCAGGTCACTGCTCACAGTTAATTTTGGAAAGTGTTACCTTGTCCATCGGCCTATAATCCTGCCTCCACTTCCACCGTAGTGCATGCCTGGTCACTTCTTTATTTCAGTAAATTAAGTGTTAATCTCCATTTGAAGTGAGACCTACATTCAAACATTTCTGATTTGTTTTGCTACAAGTATTGTTCTTGCTTCAATGGAGAAATTTCCAAGAAGAACCAAAGGCGAGAAATTTTCTTATAAAATTCCTATCTTATTCCTAAACTGGGATTGATTAATCAAGGAGATAATAATTCTCTCTTAGAGAGAATTCTTAGAGAATTAGAATACAGAATCTTGGCATCAGCTTTGGCCCTCTTAACCCTTAGCCATAATCATGGTTATCATTTTTTACTTTTAGCTCTGTTCTCAATTACAGAATTTATATCCTTGAAGACATCTTGAGCTGCTTCAGAGATTTTGAGAAAAAAAAAAAAAGTATTCTGTTTTGAGTTATGCAAAGCAATCAGCATGTTCCCATATTTGGCACATACATTCATAATACTAAAATTCATAGGGAAATACTAAGACATGTTGGCTCATCACAGGTGACAAAAAAAAAAAAAGAAAATTAGATTAGTGTGTTACACTTGGTCTCTAAATTATACTGTAGGAATGTTACACTTTAGATTAGACGCACATTTTATTTCTTTTTCCGAAACAAAAAAATCTCATAATTATTAAATGACAAAATAATTCTGGTATGTATCTCAATCTGTTGGTATTAATTTAAAAATATTGTATTTACTAAAAACGTTTACATATTTTATGTACCAAAAACTTACATATTATTAAAATCCCTATTCAGTATGGCACAGCCAATGTTAGAAGATGATATTTTGAATAAATATTATAGGCCAGATATTTATTTACAAAAAGTTCTGAAATTATGAGGCGATTTGTAGAAATCCTATTATTTCAGATGTAAGTTTTTATACACAAATGGATCTTGTTCTGGACTAGTCTCTTCTGAACTGTCCCACTCTTGGGTGACTACTTGAAAATAGAGATTTGGCTTGGCTAGGATAGCATGTAAAATGTGTTTAGAATTTATGCAGCAGAGTGATCAATAAATTAGACAGGTATGTGTAGCAGAGACTTCACTGTCATTCTTCCTACCCACCATCCGACTTAGAACATTTCGGCTGGGTCCTTGGAGAAAATGAGACCCAGACATTTTTCCATAATTAGGTTTAATTCATTGCTGTTCCTACAACTATAAGCCTGGTCTAAAGCTGGACTTCAGTGAACATACTCTGCTGGGAACTTCCAAACATTTATTGCCTGAAGGCTTAAACCAGGTTCATAACAAAGTTAATCCCCAAAGACACAATCTCGTCTAGACTCATTATGCCCTAGGGGATTTCAAGAACTCTGACAGGTAGGAATGTACTAGTGACCTTAAAATATCTGTTCTGGCAATTATCCACACTCAGGTTTTTTTTTTTTTTTAAAGAAAATGATGTCGCCCATTCATATTTCAACTTGTCTATTGACAAGTAGAGATTATTCATGTTGGGTGTAGAAGAGTATAGAGAGATGAAAATTTAACGTCACACTATGAATGCAAAGTATTTTAAATAAATATTTTAATTCTATTGTTGGCATTTACAAGTAGAAAGCATACAGTATGTTACAAATATCAAAATGTGAAAAATATGAATGTTACATAAGTAACAAATGTAAAAAAAGTATTTTCTTACCTTCCCTGAAAGTAAGAAAACTTTTCAGCATAGGAAAATATCAGTATCAAAAACACAGCTTAGGTGTAAAAAAAAGTTTTTACACGGTATTAAAAAATGATCTACAAAATGGCAGAAAGAAAGAAGAGTCGAAATTTGACCTTATATAAATTATAAAAACTGGGTACTTGGGGTAAATGTTAAACAGTTGAAAACTAAGTCCAATCATAGGCTTTCTTCAGGTCGATTCTTTAAAAATTTAAAAGCATAGAACATTTTTCAATAAATAACTTCTAAAAGTGTCTCTGAGAAGCGCTGCTGAGAACATCATTCCACAGTAGGAAGGTAGCAGTGTTCTAAGAATAATATGCAGTCATTTTGTTCCTAGTGGAAGCCTGATGAAGGTCAGAAGACCTCAATGGTTTACAAAAAGAAAAAGAAATCAGAAGTTTTAACACAATTTTGTAGGAAAGTTCTAAAGTGCTGAACAAAATGACTTAACTTTAGTACCCACTGTCATGTAAAACTTACTCAAATATCAGACATTTCTGAGCAACATCAAATATGCAATCTATAATTCTGAAAAGTGTTAATACTTAGTCTTTCGTTCAAGGATAGGAGGGCTCTTTCTACACTTTACAAGGGCTGGTTAAACCTCAAGGATCTGGCGATGCAAAACAACACTGATAATACAATGGAAACGATACACATACCCCACTGTGAAAGCACAAATTCGTTTCTGCAATGGCAACGGTATTAATTTTAAAAAATCACAAATCAAACATTGGTAAATAAGAAAAAACTTTCCAAACGCTGCATGCCACATAACTAGTTACAAAATACGAAGCATGCAGGAAAATAAATTCAACCAAGCATATTTAAATTAAAGACTTGTGTTGAGTCTGTTTCAGCAGCATTGTGGTTATTATTTTTTAAAGTTTCCCTCCAACACCAGTCCCTACTGGCCTGTTTTGCAAATGGAACCCACCCTAGTCGGCAACCTTAAAATGGTCTGAGTGTCCCTTGTTTTCTACGCATATAATGCCAGTACGTAAAGTTCACACATACTGCTCTGCTTCCCCATCTTTGGGGACCGGCTTCGTCGTCCCACTCTTGCCTTCTTCATTTGCTGCTGCTTTTTCTGGGAGAGATGCCAAATCTTTAAAAACATCTACATAATGGCCAAAGCCAGGACCCCAGTTCAAAAGGTTGTCCCAGTTGAAATTCCCTGCTTGCTGCCCAAGCTTCAAGGGCAGTGTGTTGTCAGCACCCCCCGGTGCTGCTGCCTGTGTGCCCACAGGTCCTCCCTCAGCCCTTCGGCCATGGTATCTTCTAGGCTTCAGTCTGGCTCCATAATTATCTTCGTCATCTGCATCAGATTCATTGACTTGAGACAATTTGGGCATCCTGGAAGTATATACCATCGGCTTTTCCCTGTCATATTCCATCTCTGAGCAAGTGAAAGACTCATGTGAGTCACTATCAGAAGAAGATTCTGGAGCTGGGATGCCATCCGCGGGGTTCCTTGTTCTGGACAATGGCCTTCTGCAGTCCTCTTCTGAAGAAGACCTTCCATGATCTGCGCTGCAGATACTTGGGTTTCTAGGGCGAGGGGTGTTCAGCCTCTCCACCTCTTCGATCGACAGTCCCACCGGAGGAGAAGATTCCAGAGGGATCTGTCCAATTGGCTGCTTTAAGCGACTCCCCGGTCTCGAACCATGAGAGGTCATGGCCTGAGGACTCTTACTTCTCCTTCCCAGCCTCGTGGCATAGTTGAAAATGCCAGGTTGGCAGGCATCACCATGCATTTCCAAAGTATTTCCATCTCTTATAGGTAGATGCAATTCCCTGGCTGGGCTGTTCCTATAGAACGTAGAGGACTTCGAGAATGGGGCCGGGCTGTGGCGAGACAGCGGGTTGGGAGTAGGGCCAGCGGAGTGGCTCAGGGAGCTGGTTCTCAAACCCTGACTGTATGAAGGCTGGTAAGTCAAACTGCTCGCTCCTAAGGGCATGGGGGATTGCCTCGCAAAGCCTAGGGGACTGTGCCTCTGGATGGAGAACTTGGGGGTGTGGCTGCGGAACTGCTTGTAGTGCTGGATGATGTCTGCGTCCGAGGGGGCGATGCTGCTGGCGTTGTCGATGTCGTAGTGCTCTATCTCTTGCTCCGGGGAAGCCAGGGGGGCACTGGGGATGGTTTCTGAGCTGTGGGGAATATCAGTCTCATCGTAGATGAGGTAGGGATTTTCCCGCTCGATGATATCCGGTTTAGGGTTCCCCTCAGGCTGCTTCCTCACTGTCATGTCATCCCCGTAGGGGGGGATGTTGTCCGGGTCATCGAAAGCCACGTTCTCACTTCCTTTCTTCTTCTTCTCCTTCGGCTTCTTCTCCTCTTTGGGGTTTTTGGTCTTCTTCCCTCTGCACTGGTTGCACAGAATCAGGCTCAGGACCAGGAGGGCCAGGACCGTGGCGCAGCTGCCCACGATGGCAGGCACAGCCCACAAAGGCAGGGAGATCTCTTCGGGACCCTGACTCAGAACACAGACGTGCCCACCAGGACTCCCGGCCTTGCACACTCTCCCCTGAGGACAGAGGACACCAAGACAGGCCACCACCGTCTCACACGTCCTCCCAGTGTGGGACTCCGGGCAGCTACACGTGAAGCCGGCGTGCAGGCCTGGCTCGCAGCTGCCACCGTTCTGGCACGGGTGGGAGGCGCAGTCTCCAGGAGGAACGCACTTGTAGGCATACCACTGATTAATGCACAGTAAGTCACCCCAGCAGGGGTTGCTGGCACAGATGTTCGGGCCACGACAGCCAATCTTCACTGAGGGATCCGTCTTGGAGATGGAGGCCAAGCTATGCTTCCCACTGAAGGGAAGACTTTCTCCACCATACAGCATAGAAGCGATGCAGCCATCAAAACCTGCAGCGGGCAGAAGGAGCAGCGAGGCATTTTAGAGAAAACTGAGACTTGCAACCCGGCACTAGCAGACTCTCATGACCATCATGTCATGAGAGTTTAGAAACCACAGTCTCAGAGCCATCGCCCAGTCCAAAGACGGTACCTCTGTGCATCTTACAACGTAACCTACGATGTGTAAGATTTCCATGATGACCATACGTATGGAGAGGATTGCTCAGACGGAGCTCTTTCTGAAGCTTTACGAATGACTCAGACAGGCTGGCTTTTCTTTCTCTCCCTCTTTTTCTATTTATTTAATTACCTTACTTGTCTTATTTTTATAGTCTACATACCAAGAATTGCATACACAGAAATAGAATTTGTTAAAAAAAAATACTTACAAAGAACAACAATGAAAAGAACAACAACAACAAAGAATAGGTTAATAGCTTGAATCATCAGATCATGCATTCTCTGTGGAAGTGATATTGCTCCCAAGGAGTTGACCCTAGGCTCCTGGAGAGCCAAAGAAAAAGCTATGACAAGCTCTGTGGTCCTCTAGAGGGTGGATGCCGAGTATGATGATGGCGTAAACATTTCGTGAGGTGGGAATGGCAAAATTTAGGGAGAAAAAAATTTAAAATGGCTCCTTAGGGGGTAATAACTATTATTATTTTTTCAAAGTTGAGAGACTCTTTGTTGGACTTGAATGTGTTAGTATAGCTAATGTGCCTGTCCCAGAGCCCAAGAATCTATTTTAACACTAACAAAAGAGTATGATTTACATGGTTTGGTTCTTACAACAGCCAAATGGACTATCATCCGTATTCTAAAGTAAGCTAGTATATAAGAATAACTGATGACTTGAACTTTTGCTTTCATGACTCAAGTCTATTACTCTCCCCCGCCTTTTTCAATTTTCCTGGTATCCTTCCACTATAGTGATATTTCCATCCCTGATACACTCTTTTTCCATGAGCTTCTGTAACATCTGCTTTTGTTCCTGCTCTCCAGATTTTCTTTCTATGACTTAGTCCCTTTTATGTTCCATTTTCCTCTAAACAACCACTGGCTCCTAGAGTTGCTTAAGCTAAGGCTCTAGGCTTTCTTTTTACTTTACACCCTCATGTTAGGTCATCACATCCATGCCTAGTACCTCAGTTACTTGCTTGACTTGGCTAGCTCCTAATATGTATTTCCAGATGGTTTCCACTCCCGATTATAGTCTATCTATCCAAAAATTTTTCACAGAGGTGTTCCAAGCCCCAAATGTCCCAAACCACCATCTTGATATTTTCTACAGACACCTTCTTTCTGCACTGCTCTGCAGTTTCCTCTTTCATTGGCATTGCCCATCTTCTAGTTGACAAGTCAGAAACCTTCCTGAATTTCACCAAAATCATCAACAGTTTGGTTTATTTTAATTCCTAAGGTATTTCTTCCTTATCCACTTCTTCCTAACTCCTCTGCCACCACACTAGTTAAAACTCACAGAATACCTTGCCTAGATCACAGCAGTATCATCCCAGCTAATTTATGCAATTCCTGTCCTCTTCCAATGCATTCTCCATGTTGTAACCTGAAAGATACTTAATATCACTGCATATCTAATCTTGATGTTCCTAAAATACATTTTTAGTGACTTCCCATTGTCCTGAGAGTAAGACCAAAAATGCAACATGGTCTAGAAGGCCCTGCTTCATTCTCCAACTTCATCCTTTACCTGTGAAATCAATCTCCAGTATGCCAGTAGGCCAGGTTCTGTGATCTTAACTTAATCTACTTTTTGTTCAGTTCCTATCAATATAAATTAAGCTTTCATACTCTCCCATCTTCATTTTCATAATTCCGACAAAAGTACCAATGACAATTTCTCAGGGAAGTTTCCCTTTCTCCCTTTTTAAAATCTCATAGAATTCTATATTCCTTCTTCACATCATTTATCAAGGTCTATAATAACATATTTATGCATGTAACAGTTTCATTGATGTTTGTCTTCCCTACTTGGCCATGTGTCATATGAGGAGAGCAGCCATTTCTTTAGTCCACCATTTTACTCCCAGTGCCAAGGAGGAGCTCAGCAAAAATGTGTCACGTGAATGAACAAATGAATAAGTGAATGAATGGATTAAAAAATATTCGGTGTATGAGGGAAGTGCTGTGGGCCGAATTATGAACTTGGTAGAACAAATGCAAATGGCTAAAGTAAGTGACGACCAATAATTTGTTATAGACTTTCTAAAGATAGGTATGATGATCAGAAGTCCAGCTACTTTTATAGGAACAATCTTACCTTTTCTTTGCTCAACACAAGCAATTACCTGTTTGAGAATCTCGATGAGCTTGGTTAGGTGGAATTCCTCCAAGAGATATAGTGAGCACATCGAGGCCACCAAAATCCTGGGTAGGGTGGATGATATCTCTGTTATATAATCTGTCTATGGACAGTACTGTGGCTGTTCCATTTTTTCCAATTAGAAAAGTATGCCAGTGGCCATCTGCAACATACACTTCAGGAATATTTCTCTCCACTTTCCCAGCAATTCCTGCATCCGATGTAAAATGGACTTTGCCATTTTTAATCTGTAAAATGTATTAAAAATAGTGTACAATTAAATTATGATGTGCTTGAAAAAAAAAACAGAATAAAAATGAAATGAAACCTTCAAATATTGATCAATTTAAAGCCAATAGACTAGCTGAGGACTCTGGCTATATCAGAGTATACTTACCCAGCCTGCTTCTACAAATTTAGGTGACATATACTTTCACAGTCAATGGTTTCAATAGTTTTCAAGATGTATTATATTCATATGTAATTTTTCAAGATGCATACAATCATTTTCCGGAACACAATTGAGATAATAATGGAGTGAAAACCCATTTTAAGATAAGTAAAGTATACCTTTTTATAATTATCATTTAATCACAATGGTAAGTGTAAAAAAAAAATGTCACTTTAGTAAATGGCCCACCATAGTCAAAAAAAAATGCTAAAAGTACTTGCAAAAAGAAACGTCAATGCTTAGGTAAAAATGAAGCAGAGTGGGGAAAATAGAAATAAGACATTATTTTATCTGTACCGCGCTGGAAATTTAGAAGAAAGCATGCCTATTGTTTATATCATTTATGAGATGAAAACTATGATGAACAATGAGTGAATTCTTAATAATGAGGTGTCTGGGCAAGTCTTCACTTTGGCTGCCTTTTATAATTTATCTAAGGGGTATTTAGTTTCTTTTACTTTGCCCAGTAGAACATTGGGTAACAGGATGCTCCTGCTCCAGTTTCCAGCTACCAAGTTTCCAGTATTCTAAGTACTTAAGAAAATGAAATAATTTATGAGGCAAGATGAACATTTGGTTCAGAGAGCATAATCCCATCATGCTGCCAGACAGAGCCGGTGCCTGGGCTGGGGGATGAAGTGGCACTGTGTATCGAATGACAGGGATGAAAGGATGGATCAGTTATTTTGTCACTCAGATCAAATGCTATTTCTACATGCAACAAACACATCTGGTAGAACTAAAAATCAGCTCAATTTTGCTTTGTGGAAAATATGCCTAACACATTTACATACGTTATTTATATTGTAATATTTTATTAAAACAGTCTCTCTAGATAATAATATATTTCAGTACCAAACTCAGATGGGAAAAGAAAAGAAAGTTGTGGTTAAATGATAATAACATTTCATCAAATGGGCAAGATCTCATGAAATATACAGTAAAAACAGCAACCCCTCTTTGGTTAGAGCCAGAGTCCTTCTGGAAAGAAGCCTTGGGAAGAGCCTTTTCCCAGCTTTGCATTTCCCTCCTACCTGATCAGTCCCTGGCATCCTTTTATTTGATCAGTTCTAAGAGAGTCTTTAGAATACACCATGGGGTTTGGTGAATGAGAACACAAGTTCCCATTGTAACATTTCTAATGTTTTGCTTCTCCCCAGTAATACTCTACGTGGCTCTTGTATCCTTAACTTTGAAAACAACATGCTCATTTTTATGCAATTTTTTTGCTTAGTTTAATTTACCCATATATTTATTTATTTAATTACTTTTTAATCTAGAGCTCGGAATCCCTCATACCAACTCTGTAGAATGCACTTAGCTTCACTCAACAGAAAAAAACAAACAAACAAAAAAACTATATGCCAAGACGATAGAATTGATTTGGAACAGAAATAAAGCCCATCATCTGACATGATCACAAAACTCCAAATATGGAGATCTACAACATGCCCTGAAAGAAGGGAGATTTGTGAAACACTTTATACCATCAACACAATTAGACACAAGGGTGCTTCCTTCTGTTTTTCTGTCTAAAATTATCTCTACCTAATTTCTTTTTTATCTTAACAGACCCTATCTATTCTCCACATTCTCTTTTCTCCTCACATTGCTATTGCTACCCACTCTTGCCACTCTCCCCTCAAACCACTTGAAAGCCCATTTACTCAACTGTTTTTTTCTTATTTTCAAATATATCATCTAGCTGCCTTTGTGTGTGTAAGAGAGAGGGAGAAGGGAAAGATGGCTTGATGCAAAGAATGAAGAAAGAAAGACAGAAAGAAAGAAAGAAAGAAAGAAAGAAAGAAAGAAAGAAAGAAAGAAAGAAAGAAAGAAAAAAGAAAGGAAGAAAGGAAAGAAAGAAAGAAAAGAAAAAAAAGAAAGAAAGAAAGAAAGAAAGAAAGAAAGAAAGAAAGAAAGAAAGAAAGAAAGAAAAAGAGAACAAGAGAAAGATGCTGTCAGAAAGTGAGCCAGAAGAAAGAAAGAGGAAAACCAGGGGCCTTAGTCAATGATAAGCTAAATGAAAAGTAACAGTCCCTTCTGACTAGCTTCCTAGCCTGTGTAAGTAGATCGTATTCCTGTCATCCAAAAAACTTGCCTGCTTACTTACAACAGCCATTCTCTTCCTGTCTATTTTGTTCTCCTTATTCACTGTTTTTTTAATCTACTTATTTTACCTGCCAAGACCCTTAATCTCTAAAAAGCTGCTTTTCAAAATATTCATACAAAAGAAATGTGCATTTTGGTCTGCATTAGTCATTATTTTTATTCATTAGCATTTACTTTTCCTTCAGGAAAAAAAAATCTCTAAGTGCTTGCTACCAAAATAAGAAAATCTGGAGAAGTTGCATGCTGCTGTCCTGTTGGAAATGAAAGATTTTATGGTGACAAAAATGGATCCTGACATTCAGCTTCTTCCTTAAGAAAAAAAAAAAAATTCAGTCCCTGATTTCTTCAACCACATTGTATTTTGTATCTCTTGGCTTAACGAGATAATGTACAGAAATATTTCATAGGTCATTTAAATGGCATGAGGACTTGGAAGCAGCTTAACAGATAATGCGCAGACCTCAATGTCAAAGCCTCTCAACGCATACAAAAAGTGTTTCTTGTAGCCCGTGAAAGTTTACTTCTTTTTGTACTTCATTACTTTCTTTGGTTCTGATAAACTTTCTAGTAAAAATTATAAACATCAAATAATAATATAATATAGTGACATATGTGCTTTGTTTTACAGTAGCTTTATTAATTCTGAACTGGACTCTTTGTTTCAATAATGGAGGTAGAGTTATAACCTGAAGATGTTCTCCATACTGGATTAGAGTGGGTTTTTTCAACCTCATTACTCTTGACATTTTGGACTAGGTAATTCTTTGTGGTGAGGTGCAGTATTGTGCAATGTAGGATATTTAGTGATATGCCTGACCTCTACCTACTAGATGCTAATAATCCCCTTCCTCACTGAGACAATAAGAAATGCCTCCAGATTGAAAAAGAATAAAAAAAAGTTTTAGCATTTTAATAAAATATTTCATCAAGTAAAAAAAAAAAATTGCCAAATGTCCCCTGGGTCTGGGGACGAGGGAGGGGTAAACATCAACCCCAGTTGAGAATGACCGAGCTAGGATGATTGTGAGAATTTGGGGAAGATTTTTTCATAGTGCTTATTAAAGATTTGTGCCTGCGACATAACAACCAGAGTTGACTTGGATGCAGAGAAATTTTATGAATAAAGAGGCTGAACTTGAGAAGTGAATGTCCATTTTTATTTTTAGTGTTATATGTGAATTAAACCTAGTGATTTTGTATGTACAGTGCTGTTTGTCTTCATGAACTCAGCTTTTAGTAATTTTTAAAATACTGATTTATAGGTGCAAATAATACATGAAATCTGGGTTTATGTCCTTCAGAATTTACCAAAATTCATATGAAAATTATGAGTAGAATTATAATAGCAAAGTGATATTAATAGAAATCAGCCAAGATAACTAAACTAAAAGAAACTGATAATTTAAAAGATGAGGTCTTATTTGTGGGAAAGAAAGCAGACTTAACTCTTAGAAATTCAGAAAACCAAGAGCTGAAGGAAAATTCATAGGTAAGGAAATTATTCACCAGTTTAGTTAAAATATTATGTAAAAGCCTTGTGATAAATTGATACATTGTTCTCATGAAAAGAATATTTAAAAATAATTTATTTAGACTCAGCTGTAATTTAACTTACAGTAATTCCAAAGATACTTAATTTCACAGGCTAACCCCTGTGAAATTAGTGAATTGGCTGTATGTTCCAGAATCAAGCCAGATAATTTAAAAATGTTTTTCCTTATTCTAATCTCACCAATTAATACAGACATATCAATGTTTGGAGTAATTTTTGGATAATTTTTTTTAATTTTAGACACATCTTTTTGTTTTAGTTTGTTTAAAAGTAGAGAAATAAAAGCAATATAAATTTTTATTTGACAAAATAGATTGCAACAAATTCTTTCTGTGCTGGCCTACCTAGCAGTGGTCTTTACTCTAAACCAAGACAAAAGTGTTTAGAAACCAAACCATTCAGATCTTTGTTACTCTGGCCAATGCCTGGGGAATAGTTAAGATAGATGATATTGGAATAGTGCCCAGCATTAGTCGGAACTCTAATGGGTTGTAAAGAAAAGGACAGAAATTATGGGCGAAGTGATTTAAACCATGACACAGCAGGCGGTCTAATCAAATGAAGTCACCATTAGCTTTTATCTTACCTTCACAGTAGTGTAATTGCTGCTTTCTTGGATATGGATTAAAATGCCATTCTCGCTTCTTGTTCTGAATTTTATTTCCAGACTGTTCACACCAAAAGGCTCCAACATGGCACCTCGTATGCTCTGTTTTAACAAATATTCCCGCTTCTCATTCTGACTCATGTGGTAATCCAAGCGCCCTTTGCCTTCTAATGATAAGGCAGTGTCAGGAGTAATAGCTGAAAGCCAATGAAGAAAGAGAAAAATGAATGCATCCATTAGGCTTCTTAAAAAGTTTTTAGAAGTGACAAGGATTATAAAAAGGATAACAAGATATCAGGTTTTTGGAATCAATGTTCCCCAATCCTCCCCTTGAAAAAAATTATTTCCACTTGTGAAATATTGCATAAGTTAATTTCAAATGCTTAAGTCCAATTCAGAAGCATTAATCATTTGGGAAATATTCGTTAATATATTTGATATATGATATAAATCCTGAATGCCTATAGAGATACCACCTGTTAAAAATATGGAATTGAAAAATGTGTTTATAATAAGTTTTCCTGTTTCCAAAATTCATGAATGAATGTACATTTTCATAGCTAAGTGATTTATAATCTTAAGCTTCTAGCACGTTACAAATTCAGACAAAGATGTGCATGAATTTTTATATTTGTAGTAACTGTTGGTAGTAATAATCATCTGATCATTATATGTAATTGTCATGTATAATTATAATTCATCATAATGTGATAAAATGTTCACACTACTGAACTTCAGAAGTTTTAGTGAAAGTGAATATAGCTAAAGAAAGAACATAAAGCAACTGAACTCAAAAGGGCCTCAGCATTGAATAGTATACTTTATAAAGGTAAATTTTATAGTATGTGAGCTATATCTCAATTTAAAAAAAGGACCTCAGGCATTTCTCAAGCCAATGAGCCATTTCATATTCCAGATGTAATTGAGTTCCTACTTACCAAATACTCACTACTACAGAAAAATATTGACACCAAATTTTTTTTATGTTTTGATTTTGTCCTAAAACTTAAACATAATTATATCTTCTGCTAGTAAGATTTTTTGGCTTACACTATATCTTTAATGTGATCATGATGTTCTATTCATTCTCATACTTTAATATAATCAAAACTTCTTAAGAAGTAGTCAAATAATGGCAATGATTTAAGTAGTAATCACATATTTGAAAATAAAGCAAATTTTATAGAAGAAACCATTAGTGTTAGTGGGATGCCCAGCTTACAATTAGAGAATGCCATATTTTAATGATGGCTTGAACATCGCTAACATCTTATTAAAAATAGTATTGGCATTTAAAAGCAAATAACAAATAAAAATATTTTAAAAAGACTCAAAACCAATTCCAATAATTGTCTATTAAAATTCAAGGACTGGAGCATCTGGGTGGCTTAGTTGGTTGAGCATCCAATTCTTGATTTCGGCTCAGGTCATGACCTTAGAGTCATGAGATCAAGTTCTGTGATGGGCTCTGTGCTTAATAGGAATCTGCTTGAGATTCTCTCTCTACTTCTGCCTCTCCCCCTCCCTTCTCTCTCTCTCTCTCTCTCTCAAAATAAATGAATAAATTCTTCAAAAAAAATAAAATTCAAGTATCACCCTTAATTATAATAGGTCATACTGCCATTATATGATGTTTGAACTCAGTTTTCAGTCATTTAGTATTTATACTTCTCTACCACATACAAAATATTTACTGGATAAATATTCCCTAAAGGCAGATAATATTAAGCCAAAATATGGTATAGCCCTCAACCTTGTAAATCATCTAATATTCCTATAAAGTAGTTTTACTAAATCAATAAGAAAATGGTTTAAAAATTCAGTAAATAAGTCTAAAAGAATACCACTCTTCTTCAAGTTAAAAAAAAAAACAAGTAGAAAATGTCACTATATTCTACCAGTTATTACCATTTAACATTTTCAACATTTAGAAAGAAAACAATTCTTGAATACAATTATATATTTGAGTGCATATATTTATACTTTTCACGATTATTATAATTTCCAGTGGAAGATAAAACAGCTTGCATACATTTTTCACAGTATTTCCCAGTTAGTCCTTCTTTGCAATGACACTGCTGCCATGACCAGTAGTCCGTACATGTGCCTCCATGTTGGCAGGGACTATGAGTACAAGCACCTTCTAGTCTAGGACATCTAAAATGAAATCACAACGAAGACTCATAAGGCACAAAATAAAGTGTGGCGGGGAATTTGTTTAAATTAGATGTAAAGTTTTATTAGCTTGCTTAGTTTCATGCACTCACTTCTTTGAAACTCAAGTTACAACTACATCTGGAGCACCTAATTGAAGTAGGGAGCTGTCCTGTGACACATGTTCTGCCTCTTTGGTAAAGGAGAAAATTAAACAAAATGACATCTTGCACAACACAGAAAAAGAGGTGATAATTTCCTCTTGAAATTAATTCTTATTTGAGCAGGACATCTTTGGTTAATATGACATCTCCTCCTTCAGACAACTCATTCAACTGATGCTTACTGAATGCTTACTATATGCCAATTATATTATTCTAAGCATGAGGGTAAAGTGATGAAAAAATCCATATGTTCATGAAGTATTTCCTTTTCCTGTGGAGGAGGCAGTCAAAAAACAAAAGAAAACAAAAATTAGGTAAACGAGTAGGATGTTAGAATGAAAAAAGTTCTACAGGAAAATTAAGATAGACAAAAGAGTATCGGGAGCTTTTGGGGGGAGGGGATGGTGTTGCTGGTCCTCTAGATTCATCAGTGAAGGACCCACCTTTGTAAAGACCTAAACAAATTGAGAGAGCAAAGCATATGTGGTAGAAGATCATTCCAGGCAGAGGAAACAGCAAGTAAAATCTTGAAGTATAAATGTACCTATAGAGTCCCAATGCAGTTGAAGCAGAGTGAACAAGAAAAAGAAGTATATGGAAATATGGTGACAAAATTAAGAAAAAGGCTATATCATGAAGGCCTTCTGAGTTAAAGTTAGAACTGACATCTGTTTTTCACTGTCATTCTGTTCGCTGTGGATTGGATGTGAGGTATGTCAGAAAGAGAGGGGTCAAAGGAGTCAATGTGTTGACTGAACAGGTGGGTGGCTTGAGTTATCAGTATCTAAGATAGGGAAAACTGTGGAAGAAGTAGAGTTGGAAGGAGTCAGGAAGGAAGACCAGAGGTTCCATTTTAAACTTCAGTCTGTGGGATGCCTGGGTGGCTCAGCGATTGAGCATCTGCCTTTGGCTCAGGGCGTGATCCCAGGTCTAGGGATCTAGTCCTGCATCGGCTCCCTGCAGGGAGCCTGCTTCTCCCTCTGCCTATGTCTCTGCCTCTCTCTCCCTCTGTGTGTGTGTGTGTGTGTGTGTGTGTGTGTGTCTCATAAATGAATACATAAAATCTTTTAAAAAATAAAATTAAATAAAATAAACTTCAGTCTGAGATATTTGTCAGAAAGACAGGTGAGACATTGAGTAGGCGGTGGGGTATCAGGGTCTAAAGTTCAGAGAAGAGGCCAAGTAGAAGATAACCATTTGAGAGTCACCAGTTTTAGACACAGTACTTAAAACCAAGGACTACAACACATGGTTTCAACAATTAACACATGGTTTAAATAATGAATATAGATATACAAGAGAAGAGGTCAAGCATATGAGAAAAAGAGTCAGAGTAGAAAACTGGGAGTGTACCATGTGCTGGTGGACAAACTAATAGAGTATTTTTAGTGCGAGGGAGTGATGAATATCAAAGTTCAAATAAGATAAAAACTGACCATTGTTTTTAGCAATGCAAAGGGTATTGATCACATTGACAAAGATAGAACAATTTTTCAAAAAGAGAGAATATGGTAGCCAGGGAGAAAAATGGAATGAAGTCTTTTTTTAAAAAATGGGAGAAATAACAGCATGGATTGAAATGAGGAAAGAGACACTGACGAGTTAGCAGGAAAGGTGTTTTTAGAGGGTTTTGGGGGATTGGATCTATTACATAAAAAGGGACTGGTCTTTGTGGGAATGAAAGTAGTTCAATCATATTAATGGGATACAAGGTATGCTATAGGATGGATGCATGCATGGGCAAATGTGGAGGAACAAGCTTCAATGTTATTTTCACAATTCCTAAATCAATGCTGGGAACCTAACTAATAGATAGGAAAATAAAATGTTTTATGTCAATCAAATTATTGGTTGTTAAAGATGTATCGAGTTTTTGAAAATATATAGGTTGTATGTAAAACTATTTAATATCAAATAGTTTTTTGCATGCATCAGCACTGACATTTATATATTATTATGTGCCAGGTTCTTTTCTGTGTGATTTACCCTACTTAAATCATTATAATCTTCCCAATAACTTCTTAAGGTAATGTGAAGTATATACAAGCATACGTGCACACATATATTTTTCTCAGACTCCAGAAAGTAAGAGCTAACTTTCTAACTAAAATCACATTTTATGCCAAACAAAATTTCACAACTATAAATAAATATTTATAATTCAAAGCAGTGTAAACACTTTTGATGCTTTTAGGGCTTTGGGCATAAGAATCTCATCTTTAGATGCTCAATTATGTAAATTTTGTGCATTTTTTCTTTAAAATAGTAAAAAATAGAATTGCCATACTGATCTAGGATGCCTTGTGCTGCCAAAGCTTGGCTGGGTTCCAGAGGCCTTCCATTGACTGCAAATTCCATTATACACCCGACAAAATCATGGCTTTCCACATGTCCTCTCCTCTGAAGGATCGGTTCTAGCGATCTGATACCTCCAACTGTGACTCGATTTGGCTGAACATCAAGAGTCCTACATAAGAAAGCAAAGATAAGTATATTAGTTCCAACATGATAGATTTCAGTAGAATGTTTAGTTTTAAAAAGAGTGAACATAACTTTTTCTGGCATGTGTTATAGCATGGCAAATTTGAATGGAAAATATTACCTATTGATGCATATCCTCTAACAGATTTTTACAGAATTATTAGGTTTTCAAGGTATGAAAAATAATATAACTTATGGAAATGACATTTTCAGTTAGTCAAATGGGATGTATAAAACAATGTTGAATTAGCAAGAGGAAGCATACTCTCAGAAAGGAGAAACAGTGCAGTAGAAATAGTGACAACTCTAATATTAATGTTAGTTTATATTTTTTCTCCACTACAAGATGATAGTAATGCCAATAATTTAATTAAGATCCTGGGTGATGTGTCAATAGTTCTTTTTCTCTGTTGCTATTTCTATTAAAATCATTTATGTTTTAGATGGCATAATGCTGTTTCAGCTTGAGGCACCATTGAAAAAATATCTGTGGATAATTGTTGCATATAATTTTCAGAGGAGGTATTTAAGGAGTGGGGTCCTTAGCCTAACCTCGCAGGACCCAGGTCACATGCAATGATTTCATGAATCATCTCAAACAGTATAGGCTATGTCACTCTTTCCTTCCTCTAGCTTTATCCTCATCTCTACTACTTCATTTCACACCATTTTTACATATTCTGTACAGAAATTATTAATTTCTTATTTTACAGCATGAAAATTCTTTTGGAGAGGATAGACTACTATAAACTTTCATAACACTTTAACATAATAAAATTATCTTTAAATGTATAATTTCCTTTTTTTAAAAAATAAGGGATCCGTGGGTGGAGCAGCGGTTTAGCGCCTGCCTTTGGCCCAGGGCGCGATCCTGGAGACCCGGGATCGAATCCCACGTCGGGCTCCCAGTGCATGGAGCCTGCTTCTCCCTCTTCCTGTGTCTCTGCCTGTGTCTCTGCCTCTCTCTCTCTGTGTGACTATCATAAATAAATAGAAATTAAAAAAAAATAAGCTCCATGCTCAGTGTGGAGCCTAACACAAGGCTCGAACTCATGACCCTGAGATCCAGACCTGAGCTGAGATCAGAAGTCAGACGCTCAATTCACTGAATCACCCAGGCACCCTTGTATAATTTCCTTTTTAATGTCAGTTGATAATAAAGATCAAACTCATAATTTTACTCACCAGTCATCTGAAACTGCCACGTTACTGACAGTGCAATACCCAGGTTCTTGGTTCTCAGAACAAGAGTCCACAGTTAAGGAAGCTGCCTATAAAGCAGGAGAGGGAAACATTGATCTTGGGGTCTGCTGTCCCTTTGTTCTTTTCAGCCAACACTGCCCAGTATTTGTTTCTACATGCACCTGACTTTAAATTGTGATAACATTTTGACTTAGTATATTGTGACATAATACAACTGTAATATCAAAATTTGGGCACTACTTTACGTGTCTAAAATTGCAAAATCATTACATGTAAGAGGTGGGAAGACACTTTGAAAAATCTTCTCCACCCCCCTTGTTTTATAAATTAAAAATTATAAATGCTACTAATGTCGCTTACAATATCATACCAGAAGCTTATGGGATATACGGGACATTTCCTGGGGTTACAATCTCAAGAAACATGTTTAAGGTAGTATCCACCTATTCTAACAAGAAAAAAGACATTAGATTTCTGATTCCAGAAGTCTTATTCCAATAATATTTTAGCCATATTTACAAAAATATCTCCAGAGCATAGTGTAAATAGTATCACAGCAATCTACGAAAATTATTATACTGTACTAAAGTTTGAGATAATGAAAAGAAGTAAACAAAAGTAAACAAGTCAGTTAGATGCCCCATTCCACTTAGGATAAGAATCTTTACTTAAAAAAAAGAATCTTATTATTAGAATGCATTATTGTCTATTGCGATACAGTAGAAACTACCCAATAATATTTAAATCGCAGCTAACTGTAACTGGTTTTGCATTCCAAGGGATGCATACCCTAAGACAAAACTCTTCTGTTTACTAGAACATACGAATACTCTATTTAATCAATAAATGGAGTCGTCAAATTATAGTCACAAGGTCCAAGAATATGAAGTCAGAGTTCTACATATTGAGTAATGGCCACGAGAGATGGTTGTGGTCTGGTTTAAGACCCACCTGTTGCATATTCAAATTATTCTGTGCTCTGAATACTATTGTGATGCCCCTCCTTCATTCCCCAAACTGCAGTAAAATTCTGCAATTAACAAAACTTTGCAAATTTTAGTTGGTGAAATGATAAGGATGATATTCACAATATAGTTAGTATATCAGAACATGGCCTGTAAATCACAGGAGGATGCCTAACTCCAAATCCAGAAGTACAGGAGAACTAAGGTAGTTTCTCCCAAGGCAACAGTAAAGGGTCCTACTTAAATTTGCTTGAATGGCACAGTATGGGGCTAATCCAACTTTGTCCACTATATAATAAAAATATAAATACTATGCAAGGATTAATTTATAAGAATGGTTACCATTTGAGGTTCATTGTAACAAAAGCAAAGGAAATGTCAGCAGTGGCTCAGGGAGGTTAAACGAGTTGACTCACGTTACACCTGACTTACTTGTGAAGGTATCAAGTTTTCTGCCCTCCTGAATTATAAGGAAATGATTCATTTCCTTAACATCCAATGTTTATCAATAGTGTATATTATTTTTAGAGATTGTCCATAAAAATTTATAGCTGGATGGGAGATATGTAAAAGTGTATCTTAAACATCACACATTTCAAAAATAAAGAATGGGGTCTATTTATAGTTTTCGTGCATCAAATATTACTGGCTAAAATTTTCAAAAATATTTCTACCAGTTAATTATTAGAACTGATTATAAATGCCATACAATAGATTCTCATGAGCCATGTAAATCTTTTTCTGGCCACCTTCTCAAGGAAATAATAAATACTAACATTTTTAGGAAACATTTACACTTCCAATCCTATGTCAAGATTTCACGCCCAACTTACTTAACTCTTTCAATAGGTAAATTTTTTCAGTGTTCTATAATGATTGAGTGACATTCATTCTCAAAAGCATTAGGGGTTTCTGTGATACAATTTGTATCACTTATGCTGACTATTTGACATAAGCACAATTCCCTTTTCTTCTAACACAAGGTGTTAACACATCTCTCTCTGGATACTATGCAAAGTATCCCTCCATTCTAGAGACCCCTAAAGCTATCACAAGCTAGAGAATATCACATAGATATTTATGAATGCTTCAACTAGGAGAGAAAAAAAAAACATCTTACATAATGGCCTCATATTTCGGTCAATCTTAAAAGTTAATATGTTTTTCTTATTTTCTCAAAGCTTCATGATACAGCACAAAGAATAGTGGAGGGGAAGTTTTATTTGAATAGCAGCTTGTGCAATTTAATCCCCAGAGTTAAATGCTCTTTCTCTTACCATTGAATTTTTCTACCAGTACTGCTGTAAATTGAGATGTTTCTATCCTGTCTATTCAATGATTCAAAGCTGAGAAGTTAATGATTTTGCCAGTTTCTAACAAAATCCCTTTGAACTGCAGAAAATGACAGATTCAAAATCCAGTAGGGGCCTTATTTTGGATGTTTTCTAAAATAGGAAGACATTTTTTTCCTCTGACTGAAGTACTAATGACAAAGGTATTTTTTTCCACATTTGGTATTATTTAAAACTTGATGACTATGGCCACATATTACAAATCAACTGAAAGAATTTTTTCTCTAGCCCTTTTGGCATACACACAGTACCTCTTTCTTTGCTCTCCCTCTTGCTCCCAAAAGCTAGTTCCATAGAATCAAATGTTCATGAAATTTAAAGGGACCTGGGAGGTTATCAGATAAAATCGTCTATTCCACATAAAAGTCTGTTGACAGTATCTTAGCGATATGTTTATCTCGCATCTGCTTGGAGAGTTGAGGTGAGGTGCTACCTGCTATGCCCCATTAGGGTGCTATCAGTATTAGGAAATCATTATGGCTCATGGAGTCTGATATGTGATATGGGTACCAGATTCACATGTTTGTTCTAATTCTGTGGGAATCAGTAATGCTGAGGTAAATTGATAATCAGGAAAATTGGAATCTTCTAACTCAGTATTTTCCTAGAGGTCTTCCCCTGAGCGTACAAGTTTGGTATCAAGCTGGTTTAAAAAAATCTTAGGCAGAAATGAGCATATTGACTTATTACCAATCTAAAAAATTATTATTTCCAAGTTTTGTTTGTTATATCCCTATTAAGATTCACTGAAGTCAGTGTGACTTTTTAGGCACTACTCATAATTAAAACTTTATTGAGATTAAGTAGTAAAACATTTTCTTTTAACCTTAAAAGGCTGAATGGGGGGGCAGTGTAGGAAACTCAAGACAACTAACATTTACCAAGCACCTACTTAATATCAAATATATAAGATTTTGGATATGATTTATATTAATCTTTCCAATAATACCAAAAGGGAGATGTTATGCCTATTTATAAACTAAATGTTTATTTTCTGCTCAACCCCTTTTCAATAAACAAAGCCACCTTATTATCAAATCAAGACTCCAAATGAGTACTTTTCAAGTAGATTTTTTAAATGAATTTTTCAAATATCGATGCTCTAAATTTTAATTAGGTTACTACATGTCATTCTTGTTTTGATCTCATTTTCAGAATATTAGGGGTAATTTTGTTACATAAACATTTTATAAATTAAATATATTAGAAAAAAGTTGTAATTACAGAATATTAACACCAAGTTCTTAAGAAAATGGAAGACAACAGATAATGAAAATGATTCATAAATTTTCATTAATACTGTTATTGTTTTCTCACATATATTTCAATAGAATGTATCTAATAACTTGGTAGAAACTGAGCTCATCACAGTGGATATGGAGATATCTGATTATTGAATATCCAAACATCTAACCTTGATGGTAATGATGTAATCATCTGGTCATCTTTAGACTCATCACTATTCCTTTTTTTTCCTTATATGAAAATATTTCTGTATTTAAAAAATTGTTTAAATCTTCTTTCCTATTTTATATTTGAATTGAACGGAGAAAAGCCATTATTGTATCTAATGTCATAAAAAAAACACAAAACACATTGGATTTAAAGTATTTCTAAGAACAAATGGAAAATTTTGTCCTCTGATAAAGGCTGCTTGTTATCTACATTTGTCAGAAAGCAATTAATATATAATATTGCTTCTGTCTTATGCTTTTATGAAATTTGTAACTATAAAGGGCATTTTTCTTTTAAAACTATGGATCACAGAGAAAATAGCAAAAAACATGGTAAAAAACATTTCCTATGTTCTTTAAGCAAGTTGCTTACATGTAGTCCAACAATATAAAGTGTTCCCTCCAAAAAAGAAGTGTTCCCAAAATTTAATGTCAAAATACTAGTATCCTCAGAGAAACATATGATTCATTTGATCAGTTTCAGACTGATTTATATTTTTTAGATTTTTTCTAGACTGCCACAGAGCTAAAACTGTAATCATTTAGATCCCAAATTTCTTCATTTAAAAATGATTTCAGAGCTTTTAATTTGTTCTTTTGGCTAATTTTTAATACATGACTTTAATTCTATTTCTTTTGCTAGCAAAATGTTAATTTTAAAGAGTATCTATAATTTTAAAAGGTTGATGGTAAAATCCAAAAATATTTTTAAATTGTTTTTGTTAGCATTTACTTTTTCAAAAATCCTTGATAGTTACCAAACATGGGGAGAATGATAAAGAGTTAGTTGGGAAGGTAAATAAAAGAATACATAAGTAAATAAGCTTTTCCATTCTATTGCTCTATATCAAATGTTTTCAAATGCTAATCAGGAAAATGCATCATGCATTTTCCTTTATAAAGAAAAATACTTATTTAATTAGCATAAGGACTAAATAAATATGCACAATCTTACACCATCTTATTGTAACATGAGAGCCATATAATTAAATGGAATATAACATGAGACTCTTTAATATTATTGAGTTTATAATTCTGAGAATACCTTAGATACTCAAAAAACAAAACTTCATTTCAATACAGTCCCATGTCATAGACCTCACAGATGACAGACAGCATGTTGAGGTTCTGGTACAATAAGGATTACTAACTACTGTATTAGAATATGTGTTAGTATCATCTTTCGTCAGTAATTTATTTGTAGGAAAGGTTTTTCATTTGTTTTTAAACTGTTTCTTCAGTTAGGGCTGGGATGCTTAGAAAAGTAGCCATTTTAAGTACAGTTCTGATGTGGCCTTAAACATATATAGGAAATGTATAAAATGAAATGTTTAGGCACTAGGATGTTTTCTTTATTTTGTTACCTTTTGTTGTTTTTGAGTCAAGCTGATTTTTTGTGACAAATAGTTGTCATGAGCAAAAGAAAAATATTACCTATTCGCTGCTGTCGTTCATAACAAAACTGGTCAAATTTGCACTTCGATTCATGCTTTGACTGGATGTGCAACAATAAAACAAGTTTTAATGCAGAATGAAATGTCTTACCATCCCTGCTCTCCGGGCAATCACAGTGTGAAAATGTCCATCTGACACCTTCTTCATGGTGGTGAGTTTATATGTACCACTGCCTAAATTATAAGAGAATCTTAGTCTTTCTTCAGCGATTTCAAGGGCCAAAAATTCAGCCCGGTCCCCTGTCTGGTTGTCATAGTTGTAAAGCAGTAAAGCATGACTTTTAATAGTTGCAAATTTGACATAAATATAGTTGTTATTGGGGTCCAAGCTGGGAAATTCCATGTATGATAATTCCTCAAATCCGTAACTATTCAACTCACAGTGTTTTCCAAAGACACCTGTAGATGGGAAAATTGATAAATTGACATCAGATTCCAGTGAAGTGTTAGTAAATGACTTTGATTATAATACTTCTAAGTTACAATAGTGAATCATGCTTTTAATGACCTTTTTTGTAGTATTCTCCAAAGAATGCTGTCTAAATTAAATAGAGATAGAACACATTAATGAACTGTGCTTGTTTTTCTTTGGCCAATTAGGAAACATATCTAAGTAGATCCCATTTCTAAAAATTAGAGTTAACGGAATAGAGTATGTCTGAAGACATGGCTTTCCTGGAAAACTTTCCAAATTAGTTTGTCAACACTTTTAGTTTTAATATGCTGTAATTTTTGACTGAGATACTTCTTTCTAATATATACTTCTTTAAAAAAATTTAATTCAATTGAGGATGGTAAATTTTGTTTTGACCTTAAAAAATTTAGTCCCTGTACTTGTGGTATTTTCAAGAACCACAAGACCAGGGAAGGGAATTACTGCTGTTAGGGAAGGAAAGAACTGTCTTAAGTTTTTATCTCTTTCTTGTTTTATACCTTCTTTGGGTATAACTTACAACAGGCTACTTTAAAATAGCTTTCTGCTTTTTTTCTGAAACCCAGCATTCCCACTTGTTTGTGCTGGTTCTTTTTCAACTTTAAAAATGAGTTTTATTGTTACAATGCTACGCCAAAATTCTTTTCCCACAAATATTAGTAGACTGTAGCAAATGATTGGAAAATTAACCCATGCCAATACATCATGATTCCTGTTAACTTTCAAAGGTTCTATTCCTTAATTTTGGCTGTACATATCTTGTAAATGCATTAAATGTAGAGTTAGGGAATTGTTCAGCTAGAAGAAGCTAATGCCATCATTTTACAGAATATTTAAAACTTGCCTGAGGTCACAGAACTATGGGAGATGAAGCCAAAATTTGAGGCCTGATCTACTGATTGGTCTAGTTGTTTTGACTGAACTGCATCTCATATCCAAATGTTCTTTAAATTGAGATGGCCTAGAATCTGCTACAAAAGCTTATGTTATCTTTGCCTGCTCTGTCTGGCTGACATAATATTCATTATAAATGTGTGGGAAATATGCACACTATTTTTAAACATTAATTGAAATTAAAGAAAAAACAAAGAAATCATAGAAATTATATATGATGTATATTATGTCACACATTTATTTATGTTTAAGTATATTATATATGTCACAGTATTATATTTATAATTTATATTATGTATAACAAATATATAACTTTTAAAAATTTATTTCTAAAAAATTATTTCTATTAAATATACATTTACTATATTATATATACCTTACTTATATATATAGAGTAACCAAAGTTAAAGAAAAAACAAAGATAAAGTATACAAATGAAATAGATTATTATTATTATTATTATTATTATTTTAAAGATTTTATTTATTTGTTCATGAGAGACACAGAAAGAGAGAGGCAGAGACACAGGCAGAGGGAAAAGCAGGCTCCATGCAGGGAGCCTGATGCGGGACTCGATTCCGGGTCTCCAGGATCACATCCTGGGCCGAAGGCAGATGCTCAACCACTGAGCCACCCAGGCGTCCCATGAAATAGATTATTGAGGGGAAAAAATGTATTATGTGTTCTCTCAGACCTCTTCTGAATAAATTTTAATAAAAATATGAACATGGGATTAAAAATTCAATATGGAGGCGCCTGGGTGGTCCAGTAGGTTAAGCAACCAACTCTTGGTTCCAGTTCAGGTGGCAATCTCAAGGTAATGAGATTGAGCTCCATATGGGCTCTGGGCTAAGCGAGGAGTCTGCTGAAGTTTCACTCTCCCTCTACCTCTGCCCCTCCCTGTCTTTCTCTTTCTCTTTCTCTCTCTCAAATAAATAAATAAATCTTTAAAAAATTGAATCTAAGTATATGTAGAAAGAATATAGGTACTGGAAAGATGTCCTGTATTTTTATTCAAATTTATACTTGCCACAAATAGACTCCAACATTTTCATGCATGAAAATATTTATTTAAGGAATATTTTTGTTCTTAAAGAGTTTTGTTATTGTTTCTAGAGAAAGGTAGATTTTTGTTTTTGAAATAAAATAAAATTTAATGAAGATTTCAAAACAGCCCTCCAAATGAAATGTCATGAAATAAAACTACATAAGATCAAGAGAAATTAGTGCTCACTTCGGCAGCACATGTATTAATATCAAAAGCAATTATTAAAATTACTCTAATAAGGAATATTCTGTTTGTGGGTAGTTATATATACATAAATATGGAGTTATAATTATACAGGTTCCTTTTATAAAATCTTAAGCACTTTGTTTTTCTAACACACAATCTTAAAAAATCAAAATCTAAAAAAATTCTAAAAATCCAAACAACAAATCTTTCACTGATGAGAAAGTAAACAGTGCAAATTTTTTTTCCAACTTCAAAATTATAGTTAAGATGTTGTTTTATAGGATGCATGTGTAACTAACTCCAGCTATTTGTTTGAGGCATTCCATCTGTCCTTTGTATTTGTATGTTTCACCCACATTCAATTTGAAAAGGAAAATACTTTGTCCTTTTAATTCTATCTTTCTGGTCTCAAGTCATGTATTATTGTTTCAAGGTTTTCTGTTTTCTTTTCTTTTATAAATCCTCTGTTGCCAGCTGACAATGTCAAAGTTTAAATAATTTTTTTTTTTTTTTTTTTTTTTTTTTTTTTTGCCACTGGAAGAAATGGAGGGAGAAGTTTGCACTGCCAGCTGCATGTGATCTGTCTCTAATTTATATTGCTGAGCTAGTCCCCTGGAGATCTCTGGTAGGGTGAGGGCAAGATCCATTTGGACCCCGAAACACTTTGCCCCAATAGGCAATGATTGTTCTATCAGCTACACGACAGCAATGATTTGTTTTATATTTGATATCAATTATTTTAAATCTTCATATTTGCAAATGAAATGCAAAGAAATCTATAAAAATGTAAAAACCTTTCTTCAGTCACTTGAAAACCATTTTTTCCACTTTCCATTTCAATCCCTTTTTCTTTCATTCCAAATACAAGTTAAACCATGAAACCTGCTTGTGGTTATCTGTCGAAAGCAGCACCCTTTAGGATTATAAGAGATTACTGAAAGAAGTTTTGGGAGATCTAAAATTGGGGTTATTTTGACCTTAATCTGCTTTTCACTGCTTCAGAGGCATTTCTGGTTAAGAATCTCAGAGAAATTTTAAAAAGCAGGGATTCTGTAAATGTCATACTAGACTGAAAACGTGTTCTAGTCACTGTATCATCTTGGGGTAGTTTTGTTTTGTCTTCCTTTTTTGACTTTAGACAAAGCCCTCAATTTCTGGGCCTCAGCACCATTGCTAAAATGTATGGCACACAATTAGATACTTATATTTTGTTTTTCATTATCATTTTATTGACATTGTGCTTTATGAGAATAAAACTAGATAGAATCATGAAGTTATCTGAAAATGAATTAACATTACATTTTATTATACTAGAAACCTCAGATTCTTTTATAGTTCTATTCACAACTGTGGATTGAGAGTCTCTTTTCAGAGTCCACATAGCTCAGTGATTGCTCAAGGAAAGACTGGAAAAATATCTTTCTCCTCTTTTGCTTAGGGAGAGAGATAGGGTCTCTAATTACTATAGGACATCTGGAGATGAATACTATATTGTGGGGTAAAGTATCCTTCAAATAAGTGTAGTAATCACAAACCAATGAAACAATACAAGTTAAAATAAAAGCTCTCTCCAAAGCTATTCTCATAGTCCTTGGCTGTCCCAGTGCTGGGTAACATTTGAGTGAGATCTGAAAGGAATCTTTTAGTTCTTTCCATTATGGTGAATAAATACGAATGTGTACAAAAAAATTCTAACAACTTTCTTCTTCAAAAGAACACATTAGTCTGAATTGTGATTCGTTATTTGGTAGTATCTACAAAAAGCCTATCATGAAAACTTCATGCCTAGTTACTAAATCTTTCTATTAGAAGTGGTTGAATTAATGTTAAAAAATAAAAAGCAGCAAGACAAAACAAAACAAGAAACCCACTTTGACTAATTATCCTTAAAGATTTTAAATAGACTGTGATGTCAGATAGTGCTTAAAAAGACTTTTTTCTTTGATAGGTTCCAGGCTAAAAAGAAGTCATCCATAAATATTTGAGGGGAAATGTCCTGAGGAGACACATCAAATTCAATTATCTCGAGTTGATTACTTTCCTAGTAATAACTGAAGTAATATATTCAATGGCATCTCCATAATTAACTTTTTTAAAAATATTAAACCTTTGAGATTTTATTTTGCTAAAACCTCCTGTGTAAAACAACTAATATTTTCCTAATCACTGATGGTCAATAAAATTGCTAAACGTTGTGTCAAAAGAGATTGATATTTTATATCAACGACTAAGCAATACTTACCAAATGGACAATGGCAGTAGTATGACTCCACACCACTTTGGCAGGAACCACCGTTAAAGCAGGGGTTACATTCACAGTAATTGACTGAAGATTCACACATTTTCCCTGAAAAGTATCAAACCCCATTAAAAAAATCTTATGCAAAAATATATTAATACCATTACTTTATAACCACATGTAAAAATCTATTCTAAGAGGTCATATCTTGGAGAAGAGAAATATAAGAATATTTTACTTGACATGAGAAAATTGGAATGCCTCAGAGTTCAAAATCTTATTTAGTTGTCCTATTGTAAAGTTGTGTATTAAAATAGTAAGGAAATAATTTACATAATCATCTTGGAAGGAACTACTGTTTGCAGGAAAATCACAAATGGTGAACATATTTAAATGTTTTCACTGAATTTATTTTCTCTTGTCAATGTGTCTTCCTTTTTCAAATTTATAATGAGGTTTGAAACTTTTACAGTATAATTCTCACTGTAGAGATTTCTTTGACTCGGACTTTTTAAAGGTAAGAATCAGTCTCATATAGCTTGTCAAACTAAAATACTTTCACTCTCAAGAAATATCCCTTCACTGACCTATCTGTTGTAAAGCAGAATAAAAAATCAGGAAGCACATCATATATTTCAAATACTTAAGATTTATTCTTTACTACAGGTTATGTATACCTTGTCTTTTTTCCAAAACATTGACACCTAGGCAGCATATTTTTCAGTTATAGGGACTTTTCATAGATCATCTTGTTGGTTGAATCAACTGATATTGACTGAGTGCCTCTTACTGTCTAGGAAGGTTAGAAGATGGGAATGGCAGTCAAAAAAAGTGTCACAACATGGCATTTCCATTTTAGTGGGGAGATTAATCCAAGCAACAGGAAACTTTTACATTTCATAGATGAAGAAGAGCTTCTTGAAGGCTAAAATTTTGCCGAAGAAATTGTAAAACGATGGCACAGACCAATGTAGGTCTGCTCCCATATCCAGGTTTTGCAAACCTGTGATTGTCAGTTAACCCCTAGATAGGCCAATTCAGAGTAATTGGCCAGTCCTATTTATTTTTGTGGTGGTGGTGGTGGTGGTGGTGGTGGTGGTAATTTTTTTTAACAATGTGTTCTAATGCCAGTTTTCTATAGTTTTTAATTATTGTAATAATTGATTTGTTAGAGTTGTTTCTAGTTTTCCAATTCCCAGAAACAATGAGATGTTATAGAGTTCTTTGTTATTTTTCATTCATTGATAATGAGGCTTTAATTATTTAATTTAAATAGTTTGTTTCTGTAAAGCTATTTTCTACTTCTTAACATGATTTCATTAATGCCTTTATTAAATGTCTTATGAAAACATGTAAGTTTTATATGCACAACTAGACTCAATGTTAAGCATAGATAATCCATTTCACCATGATTACTATGCTTAAACCATAGTCAAAGTTTTGTTTAATTTAGTTCTGTTTTTGTGGCTTGATTATGTAGCCACAATTGTTCTAGTTTAAAATTATAAGCGTGAGTCAGACCTCATGACACTAACTAAACACGTTTCTCTACATCACAGGGTCATAAACAACATTTTTTCTTTAAAAATAATATTGGGAACCTCCTTAAAAGGCAAAACAGTAACAATTTTAGAATACCTTTCCATCCTAGGGGGAAATAATGAAAATAAACAAGTTACCAACCAAAGGCACAGAAATTAGGCTTTAAGAATTGTGCCAATGAGTTACATTTAATAAATAGGCAGAATGACTTTATTATAAGCCGGTACAATATCACACCAGAGAGATGGTGTGGCATAGAACTCTCTCCCATGGTATTTTCCAATTGGATTTCTGTCATATTCCTCTAGAGAAGTGAATTTTTTAACGTAATATTAGTATTGACCAACAGAGAATAAAAAGGACCTATGAGCTGTACTTTTAATTATTTATTTGCTATCAAGAAAGTCACATCCACTCCATGAATTTTTTTCCACTGTATGATCTACATATAATTTTCACATGTGTTATCGGACTGAGTAAGGTTTCATTCTTCTTTTTTTTTGAAAATTTCTTTTAGAATTATGTTAAAAATAGCATGTATTGAGGCAGGTGTCCTTGGACAATGCTGGTGTTTTAAAGTAGCCAACCCTGCGGTTGAAAATCTACATAGATAGAACTGGAAGGTATTATGCTGAGTGAAGTAAGTCAATCTGAGAAGGACAAACCCTATATGGTCTCTTTCTTTTGGGGAATATAAAAAATAGTGAAAGAGATTATAGGAGAAAGGAGAGAAAATGAGTGGGAAATATCAGACAGGGAGACAGAACATGAGAAACTCCTAACTCTGGGAAATGAACAAGGGGTAGTGGAAGGGGAGGTGGGCGGGGGGACGGAGTGACTGGGTGACGGGCACTGAGGGGGGCACTTGACGAGATGAGTCCTGGGTGTTATGCTATAAGTTGGCAAATCGAACTCCAATAAAAAAAAAAATACACACAAAAAGAAAATACACATACAACTACTGACTCCCCCAAGAGTTAACTCCTAATAGCCTGCTTTGACCAGAAGCCTTACCAATAATATAAAGAGTTGATTAACACATATTTTGTATGTTCTATGTATTATATACTGTCTTCTTACAATAAAGTAAGCTAGAGAAAATAAAATGTTATTAAGAAAATAAGGGAGAGAAAATACATTTACTGTACTGTATTTATAAAAACAAAAATACACATGTAAGTGGACTCACACAGTTCCAACCTGGCTGTTCAAGGGTCAGCTGTATATACAGGCTTTATAAGTATAGTCAGTCTAATATTGTGAAAACTAGTTAATGGGTCACAAAATTACAACTTTACTTCTTGAAGACTGCAAACAGGGAACAAAGAGTAACCAATTTAAGGAGCACTATCATGAACAATTGCTCAGAAATTTGGACATAGGTGCTCTACAAGAAAAATATATAAGTGTATAAAAATGCAAGTCATTGATATCACAAATCCCAACTATATCGTCTTTGTAATCCTCTTAGAAAAGACTGTCTTTTAAAATTTTGGTTTAAAAAAATAAAATTTTGGTTTAAATAATGACAACAAAAGAAAATTAGATGGTTTTTGTTTTGTAATTTACATAAAGAGGTTATCTTATTTACCCCTTGCAAAATTAGAATTAACATATACATCTGAGTTTAATTTAAATATAAACTGTACACTATTTTAGTCCAAAGTTAGGGATGGAAAGAAACCCCAAATTAAATAAGAGTTACCTATGTATTAAAATATACAACTATGAAAATGGCAGAAGCTACAACTAAGAAAATACTAGTTTAAGAATGAATTTCTTTTGAAAGTTAAATTCTCAACGGAATCTTATTCTTTGAGTATACAACAATATAAATAGACATTAGTAAGAGAAAAAAAATCAACCATTCATTTTACATTTTAATGTAAACCAAGGTTTTATTTTCTTTTCTCTAGTAGGTGGATGTAAACATTTTTGAAAAAATGACTCTGCTAGGGGTTAAGTATATCAATTTATTATTGAGTTTGAGAAAAAAGAATAGTTTTATATGTTGGTGTTACAGTATGCAAATTATTTACCACTCAAAAATTTGGTTTGATTACTCCATTTGATGAGTATTTTCTTTTTTTACAATTAGTAAATTTCAAAGCAGTTACCATACTAGATTGAAAGACACAGTTTGAAAACTCAGTATTGCCATTTAAATTATTATTAAAAAGACTTTTTTATGTGAAGGAAAGATGTTATATGTTTACACAGAATTAAAGGAAAGCCTTGAAATACGAATTTATCAGGTCTGGAAAGTTCATGCTCTATTATCTAGTTAGAAATCAGCAGCGAATTCTGCATTGTTCTCCACACATCTATCTACTTAAATTCTTGTGTTAAATGCACAATGCTTATCAGAGAATGCAGCAGTTTGAATTACTCTAAGATGCTTCTAGTACAAAAAATCTGATGTGTTGGAGCACCGTGAAACCAAATCTTGGATCATTAACTTCATTAATACTGCAAGTCAATTAACAAAATTTGTCGGAGCCTTGGGGTTTGCAAGTACACTGATAGGGCTCGCACAAAAAAACACAACCCTATCTCTGGAACACAAAAAGCCTTTTTCTATTAAGGTATGTTAGTTGTGATAGCATCTGTTTACAAGAATAAACTGTTCTCATTGCTTTGCCATCCATCAATTAACTGTGTTGATATAAATTATTTATCATAGAAGGAGGTGTGCTTCGAGAAGTATAAACCCCTAGAACTTGAAGAATGGGAATTGCTGAAGATGGAAATGCATGTGTAATGGGAGGCCGGTGTATCCACAGACTTTTCAAGTTTATAGTTTAAACTTACAAAAGAAATTTAGCATGTATCTTCATGTTTGGGGCAGAAGGTGAGCTGCTGTGATCACCTGTGGTCTTTTTAATAAGGATGTATATTCAAATTCCATTCTTTCTAATAGAACATTTTAATGTTGATTATGTGGAGCCGAGCTAAATTTATTCCTACCTCATAAATGTGGACACCTATGAGAATATGATGATTTCTTAGATTATATGTAATATATTAGATCACAATTACTACTTTTGCATCTCTTGTATTCATACATAGATAGAAGGGAGATTTTGTGAACTATCAAAGTCCATTTTATATCTAAATTGATTATATTATTAATAAATATGATTTCATAATATATTATTTATCCTGAATATGCTTATGAGTTTTTTTGTTATTTTAGCAGAAAGTAGCTTTTTTTTTTTTTACACTAGTAAATGTGTCCTATTATTGTGCAAGGACCTATGAAGATAGCTCACCTAAATATCCTGATCGAATAGCATTGTTTTTTTACATCAAAAGAAAGCAAAAAAATCATGTTTAAGAGCTGCTAGGAAGAAAAAATAAAGAAAAAATCTGTTTTCCTTTTGTATTTTAAAACATATGCGAATACAATTTCAATGAAACTACAGATGATGGTGCATATTGACATCCCTAATATCCATGATAAGCTTACAAATATGTTTGCTTTCTGCAGAAATAAGAAACATTTAAGCTTCCAGAAGCCTCTTATTAATGCTTTCATAAGATGCAAATCATATTTTAAAATAACCAAAATGAGTGATTCTTCTGTATCTCACAGAAAATTTCATTTCCTATCCATTCACTACATTTTGTTTATATTCTACAGTGTTCTGATCACACGATCATTGACAACATTCATGTATGACTTATGATTTTAAAAGAATGACTCAGTTACAACTTCCATCTTCATGAAAGAAAATGTTTGCCAAGTTTCTTAGTAAAATTACTATGCACAACCTGTATATAACTTTATATGTCTGAAAAAATTCCTATTTATAATGTCAAATGTCATAAAAGTGATGAATGGACAAATCTCATCCTCCCCTGAAATATCAAGACTTACTTGAGAGCATAGGAAAACTTCTCCATATGGTAATAAACCTTGGCCTTACTCCAAATACCACACCTAAAATGCATCCAGATGTGTGAAAGTGGATGGGAAAGGTTAAAGGGGCTATGAACTAATTCTGTTAGGAGAGACCCAGATTTGAAAATAAGCTCCATCTACATGCTGCATTTAAAACACCATTCCTTGAAAGACTTAATGCAGGATTGTGCTGCAAACTGTGGAAACCTGGAGCAGGGAGACAAATGATAAGTGGTTCCTGACTATAATTGGGCTTTCTAATTAGTGTTCTATTAAATGCATGAAATGTTCATCCGTGTAGGAAAAGAAATACTGGATTGGTAGTTATTAAGCTGCTAATTTCCTCCAGGATCCCCTGAACTTCTGAGGCATGAATAACATGAAAAATATTTTCTTTTGATTTACTGAGGTACATTGACAATGATGTAATTTCTGGTATTATTAAATCTTATGAAAATCTAGAAAGTAATTTTTCACATGCCCTATGTTATATTAAATCAATTCATTCTTTCTGAAATGCTGTATTATAGTGAATCAAAGCTCCACTGAGTGATATAAAAGTTAAATTATAGAACAATTTTTTAACAATGAAATGTGAAGTGATTGTTATTGAATGTTAAGTCTCACCATTTTTTTCAATTTCCTTTTGGTTATTTTTCCAGTAATTAAGAAGAGATCAGAAACACAAGTTATATAAACAAATTCATTCTCTCAAAATCTTCATTCATTTAAAAAATCCTTATTTTATATGTATTATGTGATTCTATGGTTACCAACTTGAAGATAAAATTTTAAAAATATAAATGGTAAATTCATATATTATCAGGAATATACTGGTGGCAATGTGGTAATAACTATATCCCTTCATATATTTTTATTGTAGTTGTTCCATAACTTTCATTTTGTATTTATACTCCTAAAGGATGTTCACACAACATCTCTGTTCAGCTAACAATCACTCCCTGTAGGATTCTTAGGATTAAGTCTCATGGTTTGCATCAGTGCATAAGCCACTCACTTTTCCAATCTTTAGCACAATTTCTAACTTTATATGAAATATACAGTGGTGGTGGCAATGGTGTGTGTGTATGTGTGTGTGTGTGTGTGTGATAGGATAATATCTGAGGATTATTTTAAACATAAAGTTAAAATCTCACAGTTCCAATATGTAATGCCACAGACTTTAAAAATCATTGAAAAATTTCAGGTAAAAGTTGAAAGAAGTAAATAGAGTGCAAGTGATTGGAAATAGTTCTGATGATCAAAAAAAAAATATTTGAACATATATAGGCTTTGGATAAAGCTTTACCAAAGCATTAGTACTTAATTTGTATTAATAAAAGTAAACTACAATATATATTTTTAAAAATTCATTCTATGAGGTACACATATGCTTATGTAAGAATTTTGTCCTATGATTTATTAGCTTGATTAGCTCTTTAAGATATTTTGATGCATTTACTCCATCTTCCTGAGTCGGGTGAGCTGGTAAAGACTACCTAGAAAGACTAACTCAAAATGATCCTTCAGGGATTATCTTTATAATTTTAAACAGATTCGGACATTTGAACAACACATTCCTAATTTAGTGTATGGATTAAGAATTTGTAGCTATGCATTTTGTTATACTGTTTCCTGTAAAACAAAATAAAAAAATAAAATTATCAGACTTGAATTATCTGCTAATTTTACTGCATGGACTATTCATATAGAATTTAAAACAATGAATTACACAAATTCAAAAAAGAGAAGATTCATATTAATCATTCAACTTTATGTTTACATCATTCTTGATTTGCTGGATTATCTCCAACTATGCAAATGAAGACTAAAATGAGCTCTAGAGAAGGGCAGTATGTAAAATCACCACAGTAATTTCAAGTTACTTTTGTAACTTCAAATAACTTTTCTTACAGAAAGAGGTTATGATCTAGTCTTTGGCAGCTCTGGCTCTAGAGTCACCAGAGTATAGGCTGAATTTTCTATGACATACAGTAGGGGTAATAATAGTATCTTTCTATGCCAGATATTATCTCTTGACACTCAGCATCATTCTTATCTTTCTGTATTGCAGGGGCCGGATGTCACAAAACTATTCTAAACTCCTTTCCAGCAGGGTTTAGGATTAGATTTTGCCAGTGGGTAAATTTTGAATGATATTTAAAGAGTGAAAGTGAAGCAAGGACTGTTCTGGGACTCACTCATTGCAGCACTGCAGGTAGACAAGATGACTGGCAGTGGTTTCTTGCAATACCTACTGTATTTTGTTTTGTTTAAGATTTTATTTATTTGTTGAGATGGAGCAGAGAGAAAGAGAGAGAAAGCATGCACAGAAGTTGAAGGGAGGGGCAAAAAAAAAAAAGAAGGAGAGGCAGACTCTTGGCTGAGCTGCGAGCACAACACAGGGCTGGATCCCAGGACCAACTGGGTCTGAGCTGAAGGCAGACACTTAACAGACTGAACTACACAAGTGCCCCCTTACATTGTTCCTATTGCTGAGATTATTGGTGAATTTTTCAGACCTTCATTCTTAGCCGGTTTAAAGATTTTGCAAGCTATTTGCTAGTATTAAGTACCTTGCTACCTGAAAGTCTGGAGGTAATTTCAGTTCTTGATCAACCTCATATCAATACACTATCTCGTGTGTTTTGTACAGACCCAGTAGAATAATAGACAAAAGTTCTTAAAAGATATCATGGACTTGTCATAATACCCGATGGCAAATATAAACCAATGTGTGATGAAGAATTACATACAAATAAAAAGCAGAGACTCTGGAGTGAAGCTTACAGTGAAAACTCATTTAGAGCACCTTCTGTGCCATGCTTGAGGCAGGTTATTTAATCTCTTCTAACTTGTCTAAGACCCAATATTTTGTGCCTTTAAAATGGAAAGAATAATAGTGATAATGCAGTTTCATTGAGTTTGGAGAACTAAATGAATAACTAACTAAATAATAATGTCTACAATGTAAAGAACTTTAAGCAGTGCTCTATATAACAACTTGATAAATGCTATACGTATTTCATAATGAAAAGAAGGGAAATCCTAAAAGTTTCAACTACTACATTTAGAAAAGGATGCAATGCATATTTAAATGTAATGAATCAAAGAAAGAAACAAACTAGAGGGAAGTAATGTTAAAGAATTAGTTCTATGCCAAATCACGAAGCAACATTTATGCTGAATCAGCATATGGGGCTTTCTCTCATGCCCATGGTACTTTACCTGTTTCCTATCTATTATCAAGTGCCTTCACACATTTTTCATTCTAGGACTAAGTATAGACTCATTTTAAATCTAAGTACGAATGAGTATATTATACTAAAATGGGCAAAGAAATAATCTTTATTGTTGAATTCTCAAACAAGGAAGTCGTTTTTGGGGAAAGACTAAGGACAATTTTCTAGAACTTCTGAACTGATAACATGGATATAGCCCAATTATTCAGGATACTGGGAATACAGTTGGGGTAAAATTCATACTTTGTGCTATTGAGGCTTCTTGTCTTTTTTAGAAATTCTGTGCTGCGCTTCTATTATTGCCACTACATAACACCACTATTACTAATACTATTAATTTGCGTGGGTACTGATTGAACTCCGGTAGGTGTTTTACAAGCATTATCTTTATTCATTACAACAAACCTAAAAGATAAGTAAGTATGACTATTTTCACTTTGCAGATGAAGAAACTGAAGGTCAGCAAGGTTAAATGACTTCCCAAAAGCTATAGCTAAATCAAAAACCATAAAGTCCTTTGATTCTTTTAATTGCATATTATTTCTGCCCCTTTTCTTCACTTGTATTTCAAGGTTATTATCAGTAGGCAAAGCTTGTATGTTCTGCTTTGACTTATTCAAACTTGCTTTATGTCGCCATCAAACAATTTAATTCTTCAAATATGAAACCATAAGTATATACATGATGGGCACCTTTTAAAAAATATAATAACTAGGGGTGCCTGTGTGGCATAGTCGGTTAAGCATCCAGCTCTTGGTTTCAGCTCAAGTCATGATCTCATAGGTCATGGGATCGAGCCCTGGGTGAGCCTCTACACTCAACAGGGAATCTGCTTGAAGATTCTCTCTCTGCTCCTTCCCTACCCACCCCATGCTCACGTGCTATCTCTTTTTCTCTCTACCTCTCTCTTTCTCTCAAATACATCTTTTAAAAATATAATAATCTTTTAAAAATATAATAACTATATATATATATAAAATAGCTAAATGTATTTTCTTATAAAAACTTCTTTTGAAATATTATTCTGCAAAATATTTACAAATAAAAAATATGTCCTGGTTTTACCTACCTCGCTGGTACTTTAAATTGTGTTTATAAACACTATAAAGCTATCCAATGTAATACATATGACCTAACACTGTATAGTGTGCAAATTACAGGAAAGACTTTTTCTCTCCTCAAATTTATTAACAACATAATATTTGGGGATCCCTGGGTGGCTCAGCGGTTTAGCGCCTGCCTTTGGCCCAGGGAGCGATCCTGGAGTCCCGGGATCGAGTCCCACATCGGGCTCCCGGCATGGAACCTGCTTCTCCCTCTGTCTGTGACACACTCTGCCTCTCTCTCTCTCTCTCTCTCTCTCACTCTATGTCTATCATAAATAAATAAATAATTCTTTAAAAAAAACATAATATTTATACACATTTGAAGGTGCACCAACAATCAGCTAATAGGATAGATATTAGATAGATGGATAGATAGATAGATAGATAGATAGATAGATAGATAGATAGAGACACTGAAGGAGATATACGTAATTCATACATCATATCTTACTAAGATGTCAAAGACAAGCAAAACATATTTGCTGCTCTATGTTTTATCATGCTTCTAAAATGTCAAGGTAATTATGCTTCCATTTTGTTGTGGCTTACGAGAGAGGTCAGCTATTATGCTTTCTACCTGATAGACATAACAAGGCATTTTAACTTAAATCTTAAAACACTGCTTTTGGGCAGCCCCGGTGGCTTAGCGGTTTAGCGCCGCCTTCAGCCCAGGGCCTGATCCTGGAGATCCGGGATGGAGTCCCACATCAGGCTCCCTGCATGGAGCCTGCTTCTCCCTCTGCCTGTGTCTCTGCCTCTCTCTCTCTCATTCTGTGTCTCTCATAAATAAATAAATAAAATCTTTAAAAAAAAAAAAAAGTTCAAGAAAACTAATTAAAACAAAAACAAAAAAACCCCACCACTTTTGCTCATTTTTCAAGACAGTGTGGATCAAACTTCAATAATAATGATGGAAGTGATTTTAAAACATGGTGATGATAGAAGAGTCAAACAGCAATAATTGTTAATAGTTATTTAGGACACAAAATGGTCCGGGTCTTATGATTTAAATATATTATGTCCTTTAAACTTTAGAACACTCTTATTTGAAGATATTGTATTCTCCTCATTCTTAAATAAGACCATTAGGAGTTTGACTAAGACCTCAAAGTCTGGAAATAACCATGTAGGCTTACTACCTGTCTCTGAAATCTGGGTCACCTTAGAAAACTTACCTTCTCTCTACTTCAACTTTCCTTATTTGTTCAAACTGAAAAATAATTATCCCAACCTCATAGATTTCTTGTGAGAAGTAAATAAAATAAATAAGGATAAAGTGCTTAGAACAGCGTTGGCCAACAGTAAGTGTTTAAAGCGTTTACCATGATTATGCCCATTTTTTGGGAAAATCACTTTAAAATGACAAAATTCACTGCTCTCTATTATACTTGACATGACTCAAATCTTAGGGAAAGAGCCAAACATTGTCCTACCTGTGTATCCAGTTTTGCAAACACAGTTGAAGCTTCCTGGAACATTTTGGCAGACAGCACCGTTCTTGCATGGACCGGGCAGGCACTCATTGATATCTCTCTCACAGGCCCTGCCAGTGAAGCCATCTGGACAGCTGCAGGAAAATCCTCCTACTAAATTGTGACAGGTCCCACCATTGTGGCAAGGGGATGGAAGGCATTCATCTATATCTATTTCACACCAGCTACCAGCATAACCTGGCAGGCACTTGCATAAGAAAGGCTGCAGAGGTTCATTTGCCACAGTGATGACGGGAAGACTCTCGTGGCTCTTTAATACAGAGCTCACAGCCAATCTCCTTATACAGCTCCCTCCATTCTGACATGGGCCATGAATACATGAGTCATGATCCACGGATTCTACCTTTACTCCGCTCTGCCGGAGAAGGATCTCTTTGATGCTTTCAAAAAAGGTGGCTACACCACTGGGATTCACATATTGATTATTGTTTCGCTTCACAGCTGCTAAAAGAAATGTTTTATTGTTCTCTTCATATGCACCATAAAGTTGCACAGCAGTCCCTAGGCCTGTCAGCTGGGAGCTGGCAATGCGTAGAAAATGAAGGTAGTGGTTAGTCAAAAAGTCCTTTACTGTTGGAACACTGAGACGCAGTAGGATGCTGTTATCCACTGTAGCATTAGAAAATCCAGCAAAGAAAACTCGGATATTGCTCGTGACTGTGCTGTGAACTCCATCATTGCTAAGGACAGTGAGATCAAATGTGCCATCTGTTGATCGCGGCTGTGAATTTAGATCACAAGTACCCCTTGGAATACTGAACAGGCTGGTGACTCCCGAAGTAAGGGAGCAGTGGAAGGTGTCTAACACATCCGGATCCTGTGGCTTCACAGAACCTAAAATCCCACCAGGAAACAAATTGCCATAATAATTAACAAATATCTCCACAGTCCGAGACTGTGAAGGATTATCATTTTGGTCTATAACTGTGATATGCACAGTTCCTGTGGAAGACATTTGAGGAACACCAGAATCCCTAGTGATCACAGACAGATAGAAGTCTGCAATCTGTTCTCTGTCAATCTCTCTGGTTGTGCTCAGAACTCCTGCAGTGTTCAGACTAAAATAATTAGTGGCGGGACCTGTGCTCAGCAAGTAATAGGTAAACGGGCCTTGATTTGGAGGGAGATCGGGATCGGTGGACTGAAGGGTCATCACCAGAGTTCCTGGGCGTTTGTTTTCCATAACTTCACCTTCGCTGACGGTCAGCATGGGTCCATTATCATTTATATCTTCTAGGGTAACTAACAGGGAGGCACTCCCTGTAGCTGAGGGGGTCCCTGAATCAACAGCCAAAACTGTGAGATTGTAGATAGGGAGGGTTTCTCTATCCAATTCTGCAGTGACAGTGATCTGTCCTGTCTGTGGATTAATGGAAAAGGCACCATTTTCATTCCCTGATCCAATGAAATAAGAAAACCTGCTCCAGCTGGGGACAGAGTCTGAGTCAAAGGCACTGACAAATGTCACATGAGTTCCAGTTGGGACCCCTTCACTGATCTGAACACTGTAGATGTTTAGACTAAAAATGGGTGGGTCATTGGCATCAAGCACAGTGACATTTACGGTGACCTCATCGATATCTGCACCCCTAATGCTGCCAAAATTCTTGGCCAATACCTTCAAAGATACCCTTTCTTCTTTCTCCCTATCAAGAAGTCCAGAAACATAAATTTGGCCAGTCTTCTTATTGATCTGGAAACCCTTCTTCCTACTGTTACCAAAAATCAAATAGTGTACCTCCCCGTCAGCGCCCAAATCACGGTCACTGGCAAATACTTCTCCAACAATAGTACCTTTGGGAGCTGCTTCTGAGATTTCAAAATAGTAGAGTTTGGAAACAAAGCGAGGCACATATTCATTTGTCCCTTTTAATTGTATATTAATAGTGGCAAAACTGCACCTTTCTTCATCAGGGACATTGAAAGCTTTCACAGTAAGATGGTAGCTCTGCTTGGTTTCAAAATCCAAGAACCCTTGAGTGGTAATGACTCCTGTGTTCGGGTCAATGACAAAGAGGTCACTGTCAGATGACTGTACGGTGTACGCAATCACAGCATTGGTTCCAGAGTCAGCATCTGTTGCATTTAGGTGGATGACAGTTGTTCCACTTGGGGCATTTTCCAAAACAGTAGGGAAATATTCATCAGGGAAGAATACTGGAGAATTGTCATTCACATCAATCACATTTACAGTCACACTGCAGTAACCTGTTCTTGCAACCCATCCTCCATCTGTTGCACTAATAGTCATTTCATGTTTCTGGCATAATTCATAATCAAGAGCTTTGGCTAGTGTTAATATACCTGTGGAGGAATTGATTGCAAAAATGCCTTCTTCATTTCCTGAAGAAATACTGTATCTAATTAAGCCATTCATAGCTGCATCTCTGTCTCTTGCAGAAACAGTTCTGACAATGGCCCCGATACTGTGGCTTTCGGGGATGGTTGCACTCATGTGACTTTGAGAGAATTCAGGTGTATGGTAGTTTTCCTCGGTGACAATTATTTGAACAGTTGCTTGGGATGATAGTGGAGGGTTTCCTTTATCTCTTGCAGTGACAGTGATCAAAAAGTTTTGATTTAAGTCAGATATCAGGGAAGATGCTACTGAAATCCACCCTGTACCATTGTCCAACTTAAATTTTCCGAAATGATTTTCATTAGAAATTAAATATTCCACTTCAGAATTCAGTCCAAAATCTCTATCATCTACTGCAGTGACTTTAATTAACTTAGTACCAACTTTAACATTTTTGGTGACTGGAGTGAAATATTTAGTTTTAAGAAATTGTGGCGCATTGTCATTACTGTCCACCGTGTTGATGGTAACTGTTGTCTCACTTAGTAATGAAGGATTACCTCGATCTGAAGATGTCACTATAAAACTATGTCTGTTGATGTTCACATTACTGAAGCCACTGACATTCTGGTATTTTAAGACCTGTTTATTGAAAATCTCTCCTGTGGTGGCATTAATCCTGAAATACTCTGACTGAGATTTTATAAAATAAAACACTTGTCCATTTGATCCCTCATCAGGATCTGTTGCAGATACCTGAGTCACTTTGGAGCCAATTTCAGTAAGTTCAGGGCAATCTAAATAATAGGAGGGTCTGCTAAATCTTGGAGCATTGTCATTGACATCCGTCACAAATATTGTGACGTCTGTACTTACGGTCCACCCAGAATCATGTGCAGAAACTCGGATTCTGTAGCGGTCCGTATCTTCTCTGTTTAAAGGTCTACTAATTACAATATCCCCTGTGCTGGGATTAATTGTAAATGGAAGACTTGTATCCATTATGGAATATCTACTAATTGCATTTATATCAATGTCTTCATCGGAAGTTGTGACACGTGTAACTGTGTATCCTAAAGGGGAATTTTCAGGAACGTAGGCACTGAATATTTGAGAAAACCTAGGGGCATTATCATTTTCATCCAAGATGTTAATGATAACTTTTACTGAGGTACTCTGAGAAGGAGAGCCTTTGTCTGAGGACTTTATGGTAAGCACATACTGTGATACTTTTTCCCTGTCTAACGGCCGAATGCTTCTAATTTCACCTGTGGCATGATTAATAGTGAAACTATGTTCTTTGTTGCCATTAACAATTTCATAATCTAACTGTCCATTGGGTCCACTGTCCTTATCCATTGCTGAAACAGTAAGTATTTTGCGAGGAGAAAGGTTTTCCAATATTTCAGACACAAATGGATCTTCCCTAAAAACAGGGGAATTATCATTGACATCTAGGACTGTTAGATCAAGTTTCTCATAAGAGGATAAAGGAGGGAAACCTCCATCCCTGGCCTCTATCCATATGACATATTTTTGTATCTTTTCAAAATCCAGAGGTTGACTAATGGACACTTGCCCTGTTAATTGATCGATTTGGAATGTACTGCCAAGGTTCCCACTTGCAATATAATAGGACAAAGGTTCTCCTCTCAAGGAGGACCCTGTAATGGTGGTGACAAGAGTGCCGACTGGCTGGTTTTCAGGAAACATGAAAGTCTGTTCTTTGGCTCTGACTTTAGGGAAATCTGCCTTATTCACAAATCTAACAGTCACTGTCGTAGAATCTGTCTTTGGAAATGAGCCACCATCTTTTACATGTACAGAAAATGTCACTTCCGAAGCCCCATTTAGTGGTCCAGCTGCCATAATAGCTCCTCTCAGTGGGTCAATGTGAAATTTTTCAGAGTTTCTACCCGAGAGAGAGTAATGTAGTTCAGAATTGGGTCCAATATCAGCATCGGTGACTGTAACTGCAAAGACGAAGGAACCTATAAAAGAGGGAGTGTGCAGTTATAATCACATGAAACCCAAATAAAATATTTGCTAGTAGATTAATGTATACAAAATATTATGTTGCTCCCTAATATAACTTTACTTTCTCATGATTACTGGGGGAGAATAGTAATTCCTATATTATCTCTGAAATTCCCAAGTCAGATCTACTTAAAGGTAGTCTTCAGGGACTGACCTGCCATTTTCTAACTAAAACCCATATGGTCTACTGGATTTAATATTTTTCAGTATGCCTTTGAGAGAAGCACGGGGAAGAGCAATAGCTAATCATTCAGAATTATAGTTCCTAGGAGGAAAATCTGTACATAACACAACTTCCAACAAATATGATACTACATGAGCTCTGCTAAAAGCTCTGTCTCTAACCAATGAAAAAAAGATAATTGCTCTATATTGTCTTAAAACCTTGTTGAATTGCCACACAGGTAATCATGTCAACAAAATTTTTAATATGTTTTAAAATATTATTTTGATTCTTTATATCCATTGTTTCTTAGCAACATTTGTGAGCTATTATCACAAGGAGATAATATACAATTAGATAAATCAATTAGAGCAATTATAAAGTAGTATGAAATAAGAACTGAGGAAGAATGGACTCAATTTGGATTCCAAAAGTTAGTGCTTGGGATGAATGCCAATGGAACAGATTGTACCAGGAATATGCAGAAAAACTGCCATAAGGACATGTTTTTGATATAGTGGTTCAGAAACTTTTTCCAAACCTGCACACATACCCCTGCAGTAAAGTTTGTGACAAAAGTGAAAAGTCTTTTATTAAGGCCAGTGATCCTGATCAATTATAATAAGTCTAATGAGGAAAAGATGCATAAGCATTACATACTCACTTTTTATAGGGGATGCTATATTGCATCACCACACATTGGATGTAATTAGGATCATGTCTGTCAGCATCATTTCAGCTAAAGGCCTTCATCAAAGATTTATGAGTTTGATATTGACATTTCCTTTTGATAAAAAGTTGGCACAAAAATTTATGCATTTTATACTTTGGTATTAATTTGACATTCTCAAGTGAATATAAGATCAAAGATCACTGAGGGGAGAAATCCTGGATCCATATACTTTTTCTTCTAATTAAAAACATTTTAGAGCAAGGCAAATCAAAATAATTTGGCCTATATTTGTACATTTTCTAGTTTGAAATGCATCTCAAAGATTACAAATGGCAGATTATTTGTGCCGTTCTTTTTTTTTTTTTTTTAAGATTTTATTTATTCATGAGAGAGAGAGGGGGAGGCAGAGACACAGGCAGAGGGAGAAGCAGGCTCCATGCGGGGAGCCCGACATGGGACTCGATCCCAGGTCTCCAGGATCATACCTGGGCTGAAGGTGGCGCTAAACTGCTGAGCCACCGGGGCTGTCCTATTTGTGCAGTTCTAAGGGAGGTTGTCTTTCTTTACAAACAAGCAAATGAAACCAATCTAAATTGAAATGAAGAAAGAGAAATGCAAGGATGCCTGAGTGGCTCAGCAGTGAATAAATAAAGCAGTGTCTCTCATGAATAAATAAATAAAATCTTAAAAAAAAAAAGAAAAAGAAAAGAAAAAGAACAAAGAAACAATGTCCCTCCTCTCAGGGAATTTACAAACAAATTATGTCTCCGGGCAGAACCCTTCTTGACTCGGAAGTGACTATTTTAATCGTTTGAAAATATTAAAGTAGTATTAAGAAGTAGTATGAGGAAAGATGTGGCAATTATAAAATCTTAAGCACAATTGTTCTAGGATAAAAGAATTAATTTATGAGATTCAACGTTCCTGCAATTTCATTAGTCAAAACAAGTTGAACTTTAGAGGATTTGCAAATCTAAGCTAGATCAGAAATGTTCACATAAAAGTAACAGAAATATACTTATAGAAAATGCCCAATGTATAGTTGCATTTATCCATGAGACCTCAGAGTTGGCTTGATTACCTGGAGGAGTAGGAGACGGGATGTGAGTGACATATGGGTGATGTTGAAATCTTGGTGGATTGTCATTGACATCAGTCACAGTGACGAGCACACTCGTGGAACTGGAAAGAGGCTCTGGGGATCCGGCATCACTGGAAACCACAACTAAAGTATAATTCTCTTTTGTTTCCCTGTCTAGCAATGCACTTGTGATGATTTGTCCCGTGGATGGGTTGATGGTGAACTGAGAATTTCCACCAATGATCCTATAACTAAAGAGAACAGAGATGGGGATATTTTTTCTGGTTATCATGTTGTAGCATCTATTCACTAAAATAAAAAAAAAAAAAAAACAGACAGAAATATAAAACAAAATCGCTAGAAGTATGATCACACAATTAAAGAATATGTCTAGAGGATAAATATTTCAAATTTTATGAGGGCATCACATTGACAATCTTTACTGTGAAATATCCAATGAGCTCAAGCAGTTCCTCACAAGTTCTATGGATTTCTTGGATCATACAAGGCCCCAAAGTATACCCAGAAGATGACTGTGTTATAAATAAGTGAACCTGAAAGCATAAATCAGAACCTCGCTCTAATATTGTGGTTAGTGGCCAGGATCACAGATGAACATCTGTTAAATGAATCTAAAAATTATTTTTCTGTTGTGTACCATAGTAAACCAGAGATCAGTTGAACTTCTTATTTTTTAAAGAAATAACACCGTATTTGACATCCATCGACTACCCAGAACAACTAAAGAACAGATTATTTATACAAAGACATTCCTACTTACTAATTCTCTCATTTGTCATTCCTCATATGGCTATGCTTTTCTTTCTTGTTGTCAGGAGAGGTATGACATTTTCATGGATATTCTGATGCTAACCAGATTGGTTAATGAGCAGGAGTTTCCACTGAGAATAGCTTCTCTCTTCTTTATGAAGGGGAAAGCTATCTGTGTATTCCTCAAAGATCAACTAGAAAAGAAGTAGCTAAGCTTGAAGGTTCAGAAACTGGCTGAGGTCCATTGTTTTTAAGGTTGGAGGGTGGCAAGGGAATGGATGTCTTTAAAAGGTTTCCTCTTTATATGAACAAAGAAATACCCTTGTTGGAATTATTTTTATTTATTTATTTATTTATTTATTTATTTTTTTATTTTATGTTTTATGATAGTCACAGAGAGAGAGAGGCAGAGACACAGGCAGAGGGAGAAGCAGGCTCCATGCACCGGGAGCCCGACGTGGGATTCGATCCCGGGTCTCCAGGATCGCGCCCTGGGCCAAAGGCAGGCGCCAAACCGCTGCGCCACCCAGGGATCCCCCCTTGTTGGAATTAACTCCATGTTTCGATAGTTTGGTTTGTGCCCATGAAAACAAAGCAACTGAAAGTATCTAATAGACAGCAGAAAAAGCCCCATATTGCATAAAGTGGTGTGTGCATTCCTCCCATTAAGCTCACAGTTTAAAACAAACATTTCAGCATTTTCAACCTTTTTTTAGAGAATCAACTGTTGGAGAGCTGATATTTTTTAAAAATATAAGCCCTATAAAACAATAGCAAAATAGAATAAAAGAAGTAGACAGGAGTTTTGGCTGAGAGAAGACTTCAGTATTTATAAAGCACTTGATATCACTCAGATTTTTTATATCACTCAGATTTTTAACACTTTTTGGTACACTCACATGTCAGGATCAGAAGTAAATGAGAATAGCATCTCCTGGACCAGCAGTGACTCTTTATACAGTATAATTGCTGTCCTTACACACCAAATATCTAGCCCCTTTATCAAAATAAAAATATCAGTGATTTGTAATTGAACTCTTAAAGTTAGAAATTCAGGACTCATGAGATAATCAAATTGTTTTACCTATTCAATAAATTCTGTAAGAACCTGAATTCTGAGAATTGTGTGATTTTATTCTGGGAAACCTTGTTTCTATCAGTGGATGTAGAAATTACCATATAATTTAATGGGGAAAAAAGAGTAATTCACAGCATCACAAATTTTTTTTTAAAGCCTTTTAACAGGAAAGATCAGGGGTCAATTAAATATTCCTGCAATCATTCACAAATAAAAATAAAATTAAAGTGATGAAAGATGCATGCAAATTTAGATTTGGATTTTTGTATATGAAAAGACCATGGTATATAAAGAAGAACAATGTGTTGAAAGGCAAATGATGTGAGTTCTGGTACCGATTTAATGAAATGGTTCATAATGAAATCTTGTGCTATAAATTCTTATTCTTTATTTTATGCTATTATACATGCGATGGACCATATGATTGTTTAAAAGTAATTAACATCTTGGGATCCCTGGGTGGCGCAGCGGTTTGGCGCCTGCCTTTGGCCCAGGGCGCGATCCTGGAGACCCGGGATCGAATCCCATGTCGGGCTCCCAGTGCATGGAGCCTGCTTCTCCCTCTGCCTATGTCTCTGCCTCTCTCTCTCTCTCTGTGTGACTATCATAAATAAATAAATAAATTTATAAAAAAAAAGTAATTAACATCTTTATTATTCTTGAACGTTAAAGAATAAAATCATGTTACTATGCGATTTTTTTTTCTAGACTTTACCTGATTCTGAAGTATATCAAAAGTTAATTTTAAATATGAAGTGTTCTGTAATGTCTCATTACAGCAGTGAAACACCAGCATTGCACAATTTATACTTATAAATTAAAATATACACACACAGACAAACATAGAATGGACACAATGGATAAACAATGAAAATAATATGCTCAGGTTTGCCTTTCCTCTATCACTTCAGTCTTGGTTTGGTTCTCATCCTTTCATGTTGATCTTTCCTGCTTTTTTTTTTGTCCATATTAATTTTTTTGGGGTATAAACTCTATTAGATTGGGTTTTGTGCTATCTTTTTAACATCTAAACATCTATGATGGTCTTTAAAGATTTGTAGTATCTTACTGTGTTCCTTTTTTTTTTTTTTAAGATTTTATTTATTTACTCATGAGACACAGAGAGAGGCAGAGACATAGGCAGAAGGAGATGTAGGCTCCCTGCAAGGAACCCAATGTGGGACTTGATCCTGGAACCCTGGGATCACGCCCTGAGCCAAAGGCAGATGCTCAACGACTGAGTCACCCAGGCATCCCTCTTACTGGGCTTTTAATATGTACTGAACACACTACAAGGCATTTTTTTTATATGCTCTCATTTAACTTCAAAGCAATCTGACTCTTGGGTTGTGTTTTGGATTTTTTATAGATGAGGAATCTGAATCTAAGAGAGACTAATGTAGTTGCACAACAAAGCATACCATCTATAAATGGTAAATCTAGAGGGTTTTTTTTTTAAGATTTTATTTATTTATTCAGAAAGACACGGAGAGAGAGAGAGGCACAGACACAGGCAGAGGGAGAAGCAGGCCCCCCGCAGGGAGCCCGACGTGGGACTCGGTCCTGGGACTCCTGGATCATGCCCTGGGCCGAAGGCAGGCACTAAACCGCTGAGCCACCCAGGGATCCCCTAAATCTAGGGTTTGAACTTCCATCTTTATGACTTCAACACACACTTATTTCATTATACTACAATATAAAGAAGGTAAAACTCAGCCTGAACTGAGATAAGAAATGCTGTAACTGTTTGCTAAGGCCAAAGGGGACTCTCCTTGTTTAAGATGTGTCAATATAGAATTGGTTTACATTGATTTGGTTCAATGCAAATCAACAAATATGTTAGTTATTTGCTGATTCAAGAATAAGAAAGTACTGTTACAAATTATTGGCATACATTGACATCATTGTTCTCTACAATCTAAATCAATCATTTTTGCCCTTGTAAAGCTAAAATATCCCAGTTTGATTTAACCTTGTTTGCCTTTTTCTGAGATCTACTAGGATAGTAAAGCCTGTGCTGTATGTTACTAGACTATGATAATTTAGTAATAGTTAAGAGATGGCACTTTGAAACACCATTCACTTGGGTGTGAATTTTTACCTCACTCATAACACTTGAATTCATAAAATGCCTAAACCTTTCTAAGCCTTTTCTTTCCACCTGTGTGAATCACATATGCATTCCTTTCACATGGTGGTTTTGAATATTAAATGTAATTTCATATGATATGCACTTGGAATTGGAATTGGTACATGACAAGAATTAAAATCCAGGTTTACACATGTAACAGCATATACATATATGTAGTTGTAATTTAATAATCTAGCATTTATAATATATTATAATCCATCTACTTACTTAGTTAAATGGATAGGCGGACTAACAGAGACATGAATTAGAAGCTAAAAATCCTGTCTCCAAGACTACATCCGAAATGGAAGAAAGAGAGATAGAAAATTAAGCACAAGACCAGGCAGTTACACTTAAGTGTTATGAATTACCATTCAGTGTTCCATTCAGAAGCATTGCTCTAGGTATCCAAAAGCCAAAGAGGCCGCTTGTGAGTGAAATGATTAAAAGAAAGCCATCCTTGAGGAAGGCTAAATTTAAGCTGAGTTTTAAAGGGGCTACCCATCTTACAATAGTAGTGAAAAGGGAGAAAGGTGTTCCAAGTTAGGAGTCAGCAGATTTTCTCCGGAAAGGCCAGTGTTAGTAAATATGGCTTTGGAAAATCATTAAGAGCTCCGCTGAAATACTCAACTTGCCACTGCAGTACAAAAACAGCCATAGACAATACGGATGTGAACGGGCATGGCTATATTCCAAAATGACTTTATTTACAAATGCAGGCACTGGGCCGAATCTAGCCTGCAGACTGCAGCTTGCAGAACCTTGGTTTAGGATAAAGAATAATTTGAACAAAACCATAAAGCTTGAGAAAACACAGATTCCTTTCCCAGGAGCAGAAAGTAATCCAGTGAGCCTGAAAGTTTGGCTATATGTTGAGGATTTGGGCAGAAAAAGCTAGGGAAGATGCTGGGGCCATTTATGGAGTGACTGGAATATGGAGACTGGGCATTATGCCATGGACAAACTGGAAGTTGAAAGATTTTGAGGAAAAGAGTATCATTGTTAAGGCTGAGCCCCTGAATGCCCAAGCTGGTTCATATTACTGCCATTGCTCTTTCATTCACTGACCCAGGCTTTACTTCATCCAGATCACTTCCTACAACACTGAGAGATAAATCATCGTAAAATGTAGACTATTCATGTTATTGCTCAGCTTCAACACTTCAGTTGTTTCTCCCGTTAGATGCAGACAGAAGTGTGATTTTCTCATTTGGTCTACAAGGCCCATTCTTAACCCACACCAACCAGACACAACAGCTTTGCTTCTCAGACACTGCTTCTGCAGAGCTCTTTGCCCTTGTACCTGTTATTGTCTTTGCCTAGAAGATCCTTCATCCCTTATTTGTTGACAAGCTACTTCTCAGTCTTTCTAAAAATCATTAACTACTTGAAGCTTCTACTGATTTCTTCAGATAGCAACAAATATGCCGTCCTCTCCATCCATTCTGTACTTAAACTCTACTTGTCAGCAGAGTACTATAATTACAAGATTACAAAATTATGTCCTGTACTGAACTGTTCTCCTTGTGGGAGCTAGAGGGCCCAAGTCCTCAGAACATAAAGTGCCTGGGCCATAGTGAGGACTCCAAGATTATACAGTACAGTGTGGTATACAGATTGGAGGGATTAGAAACCAGAGTCAGAGAAGAAAGTTAATTTTTATTGTAATAGTCCAGGCATGATGTAATTGTGGACTGAACTAAAATCTTGGCAAGAAGGATGCACAGAAAAGAATGGGTGCCAGAGGCATTAGTAAAGAAGAAACATGAGAACTTGTCCATTGACTGAGTATAGAGGGAGAGAATGACCCTTGGCTAGCAAACGTGGATGAAGAAAGCAAGGCAACACCATTAAAAGAAAGCAGAATGCCAAGATGAGAAACAGGAAAAGTTAGGAGTTTCTGATATGTTGTGCTTCTGATGCCAACAGGACCTCCAGGTAGGGGTGTCCACCACAGAGTTATAAATATAGGCAGGGAGTTTGGGGATGGAGTCAGATGGAGAACACAGATTAGAGTTTTCTGCATAGTTTTCTGGGTGCTTGCAACTGTGAAAATTGATTATTCTCTCTTGCTCTCACATACAAAAAGGGGAGGGCAAAGAGGACTGAGAAAAAGCATTGTGGGGAATATCCAAATTATTCTGTAAAGAGAGGAGATCAGAAGGTGAATTAGAAAATGTGGTAGAGATGCAGAGTGAGAAACAAGAGATAACATTTAAATAGACATTGAGGAGGAAAAAACAAATGCCAAGAGAAAGGACGACCTATAGTGCAAATATTGCAAAAGGTAAAGGAAAATAAAGACTCAGAAAAATCACTGGACTAGATAAATTTCAGCAGGATCTTTGGATAGATTCTTTTTTTTTAAATAAAGCAATGAAGGAGAAAATCAGATTGAAACATTTTCAAGAATAAATGGTTAGAGAAAACTGTGAGGAAGTGACCCACTCTCTTAAAAATGTAGTATAAAAAAAATAAGTAAAAACAACAGCTCTAAGAATATTGGAATCATTCATTCAATGCATTTATTTGTCAGTCACTTCTATATTGCAGACATCATGCATGTAAGAATATATTAGGAATAAAATAGACATAAGAATAAAATGGAAAAAATTAACACCAATTTAGTGACTTTTGTGTCCTGATAATTGTATTAGAGACATTTATGTTTCTTAACTGATTGCATATATACTACTTCACACATAATAGGTGATATTTAACTCTCACAAATTATAAAGTAATAGTTCCTATCTCCACTTTTACTAATGGATATACTGAGCCTTAGAGGCACAAATGTGATTTTTCTAGGTCATGGTAGGTAAATAAAGGAATTAGCATTCAATATCAGTTATTAGATATTCTCAACATTTCCAGAGGGGTCAATACATGATCCAGGGAACAGAGAAGATTTGAAGATCCAAGAGAGAAATGCAAAAACTGTTAAATAAAGATTTGGAGGAAATTAGATGGGATGGGATTAGAACAGAGAGTAAGGTAAGGGATCTGCCTTTTTTTGTTTTGTTTTGTTTTGTTTTGTTTTTAGGGATCTGCCTTTGAATGTTGACCCTGTCAACATAGTTTCGTGAGTTTCTCCAATGAAAGTTAGAGGTGAGATTTAAATGGAGATTTGGACTGGTTGGGAGAAAAAAGGGATACACATCCCCAAAAGCTAACTTCTGGAATGGATGTCTGTCTGGGAAGCAAATATATAAACTAGATAAAGACTAGGAATTAGGGCAGCCTGGGTGGCTCAGTGGTTTAATGCCACCTTCAGCCCAGGGCCTGATCCTGGAGACAGGGGATCGAGTCCCACGTCAGGCTCCCTGCATGGAGCCTGCTTCTCCCTCTGCCTGTGTCTCTGCCTCTCCCTCTCTCTCTCTCTTTGTGTGTCTCTTAAGAATAAATAAGTAAAATCTAAAAAAAAAAAAAAAAGACTAGGAATTAATACAGGCTAGTTTACCAGATTGGAAAACACTAAAAATGAAATAAAGTATATAACTCAAAGTAAATGCACCACCCATCAAAATGTATAGCTTGATCAAATGGTTAGAAAGAAAAATATAAATAAATATGCTATGTACAAGACTAAGGTAGACCATAAGGGAAAATTAACAAATTATATGACAAGTAACGGGTTGTGCTATTAGAGAGCCCATCAGTAGTTGGGTAAATGACTTACATGTGTGATATTTAAATAAGCAATATAAAACAGCTCTATCAATCTGGAGAATAGATTTCTCTTGGATTCTGTGATGAGTAAGGCATGATTGACACTTAATAGAAAAATCTATTTTATCTCATTAAAAATATACGAGGACAGAGTAAATAAGATTTAGGCTGGTATAATTACTTTATGAAAACATTTTGAATCTAAGCTATAGGAATTGTCTATTTTAGGATAATGGATTTAATTATTTTTACAAGATAAAAATAGCTTCCATTTCTTTTTTTTTTTTTTTTTTAATTTTATTTATTTATGATAGTCACATAGAGAGAGAGAGAGAGAGGCAGAGACACAGGCAGAGGGAGAAGCAGGCTCCATGCACCGGGAGCCCGATGTGGGATTCGATCCCGGGTCTCCAGGATCGCGCCCTGGGCCAAAGGCAGGCGCCAAACCGCTGCGCCACCCAGGGATCCCAAGCTTCCATTTCTATATTATCTGACTCTATGACAGTCAAAGTCATCATTTAAAGATTTTTACAGATGTATTTTTTTTTTTTTACAGATGTATTTTATAGATCTTAGTGAATGTAAAAGCACAAGGTTAATTCTTTGACATTAAAGGAAGAAGAAAATTTAACCAGTCAACCAAACAACCAAAACACATACTCTCAAATCAAAACAATCATTTCAAAGCTACCAGTACAACTGTATAAAACATTCTGGACAGGATTTTCTAGACCAACTTTACGGTGATCACCATTGCTCACAAGCATAGGGTCACATTTCTCAGTGAAACTTTGACGCACACCAGAAGACAGCAGAGCCTCATAGCATTCCTCATCAACTGTGTAAACATGAGGCTTCATGATTATTTCAGCAAATGAAACATCTCAGACACGGATACTGTTCTGCTACTGATTGGTGATTGTCTACATATTATCTTTAGACTCTTTGGCATGGCAGATAAAGATTTACTAGACCAAAACACTACAATGGACAGGAGACATCTCTTCCAAAATTGTCAGAAACTTACTGACCACTAACAGATGACAGGCGAAGGGAAAAGTTCTTTGCATACTTAGAACAGTATGGGTTGATGGATATTGAGTATTTTTTGTTTTAGGCACTATTTATTCTAAGCAGTTCACTTATGCGTTTTATTTGTCTTCACAATAATTCTATCAAGTCAGTTGTATTATTTAGTATACCTATTTCATTGATAAGAAAACTGATGCTCAGGGGCACCTGAGTGGCCAAGTCAGTTAAGTGTCTGGCCCTCAGGTCAGGTCATGATCCCAGAGTCCTGGGATCGAGTCCCATATTGGGCTTCCAGCTTAGCAGAAGCCCTTGCTTCTTGCTGTCCCAGCTGCTCCCCCTGCTTGTGCTCTCTCTCCCTCACTGTCAAATGAATAAATAAAATCTTTAAAAAAAAAAAAGAAAGAAAAAAATGCCCAGAAATGTTAAATAGGCTGTGCTGCAATTAATAGTAGAGTCAGGATGCAATTCTACACAGCTTCATTCTCATGGTTGTGCTCTTAACACTAAGCCAAGACTAGTTCTTAGGGTATGGATTTCCTTATTTCTATGTTTTGGTGTAGGAAAAGCAAAGGAAGTGGTATTTACTGGTCTTTTGAGGCTCATACCAGGAAGAAGGCAAGTTGTACCTGCCTCTTTCCAGGTGGTGCTAAGCACGGTGACCCAACAGGCATATAGCTATGACTTTAGGCAGGAATTTTCCCCATCCTTACTGACTTGACTGTATAAGCCACTTGGAATTCAGTTCTTTTCCTGGAAGTTTTCAGCCTTCTGAAAGAAGTTCATGCATAGCCTTCCCTCTTAAAGTGCAGGTCAATATGCATCTTCTGGATTTCTTCCTGTATCTCTGGCCAGAACTGCTAAGCTACCTAGGTGACACTTCCTTCTACACCTGTCTTTCAGGCATTGAGAGAATTTCAAGTAACCAGTTCTTGCCCTTCTTTTGTTTCTCTATACTCTCTCTTAAAGTGTTCTTATTCATTTCTTTGGTTTTAAATGTGCTCTAAGCATTGATGATTCCAAAATCAGCCCTGACCCTAACCTAAGCTTCACATTCGTATCTTCAATGTCTCAACTGATATCTCTATGTGAATGATGGGTAGTCATGTCATATTGTACCAAATAAGAACTTCTGGTTTCTTCCACGCATATTTCTTCTCCAGGGCTATCTACAATGGTACCATCTGTCCAGGTGTTTAAGTCAAAAACTTAGTAGATGACTCTGATTTTATTCTCTTTCTTTTTATTCCTACTTACAATATCATATATTTTACAAATCTATTCACTCAATTTTCATTTCTCCACCTTAGTACAAGAACACTCCATCTTTTGTTTGAATCACTATATTAATTAGTACCTAAATGGTCTCACTGGTTTCTCTCCCAATAGCTTCTTTCTATATTCCTGCCTCCTCCAATCCAGTCCAAACAGATCAGTTTATCTTGGTCCATGCTTGAAATACTCCAATAATTTCTCACATAAAAATACATTTAAAAATCTCAATTTCTAAAACATAAAAATCTTAATTTCTTATCATGACCTAGCAGCCCTTGTATGGCCCTCTCTGACCCCTTTCTCACTCAGTGGTTCACACTCATAAAGCCTCCTAAATATACCATGCTTACTTCCAACCCACTCCTCAGTTCTCCAGCCTGACATTTCACCTCCTTAGAGAGACCACCCATAATAACCATATCTAAAAGTTTCTTGTCACTCTTTGTTATATAAGCCTGTTTTATTTTTAAGGCTGCATTTGCCATAAGAAGTAATCTTATCTATGTCATGTTAAATTGTTTATCTACTGCAAAAGAATGAAGGCTCAAAGAAAGTGGAAACTCTGCCTTGTTAGTCATACTAATATATCAATGCATGTCTATTAAATGAAAAATACCTTGAGACCTTCTACATAACTCAGTCATCTCTACCAGCAGAAAGAGATGAATGCCAGTTTCCCAAAGTGATTTTTGTAAATAGGAATTTAGTAACAAACAAAATAAATCACTAACCAAATCATCACAATATCAACATGCATGGGCCTTGACTAATAATTGACTAATAATTCCTCTGTACTCTCAAATACTCTCTTCTATTATTCCCATAGTCATCTGACCCACTCTAATTTACCTAATATCAGCTTATAGAAGGTAGGGGTGATGTTGGGTATGAAACACTTATGTTTTCGAGACTTTTCTCTGGAAAGTTTAGAAATCTTCATTTCTTAAAGTGTAGAATGGGCCTAGAGGAAATGTGACACAATTAGATCCACCAAATGTTACAACCCAACTGCTTTCACATCCTCTCTGAACAAGATATCGTATTATTTTCTCCACTTTAAACAGAGGTAAGTAGAGTAAAATAAACTTTTTAAACTTTGAAAATATAAATATTCTTATTGGGGCTAATGGTTGGGTTAAAAATTCTTTGATACTCCTCCCATCAAGAGGTGATGTGCACTTCTCCTCCCAGTCAATCTGAGCAGGTCATGGCTGCTTTGACAAAAAAAAAAAAAAAAAAAAGTGTTATGGAAGTGATGCTATGTCACTTCCAGGCCTTTTCCTTAGGAGTACTGCCAGCTTTCACCTGAAGTTCTTGGAGTCCAGAGCTACCATGTAGCCCATTTTAACTATCTTCTAAAGAACCACATTGAGAAACCCTGAAACCACAGATCAGAGATAGGGGCCCAGATGAGCCATCCCCTCCAAGGCACCAGACATTGAGTGAAGACATCTTGAGCCCTCCAAACCACTCAGTGACCATGTAAATACCACCAAGTGATACCAGTCAATCACATCAAGCAGAAGAATCTCCCTGTGAACCTTGCCCTACAAATGGACTGCATGAACTACAAAATCATGAGATATAATAAAAATATAAATAAAATTAATTAAAATTTTGGAACAATAAATAAAATTATTGTTTAAATACTCATTTTAAGCATAATTGATAATTTAAAGGTAGGTAACCACAATAGGGCTATGTGTTAATATCACAGAATTTATAGTAAAATTAAGCATTATATTCATTTAGACCAAATACTAATGTTTGATGAGAAAAACAAAATTTACAGAGAGAAATGTACTGACCTGATAACTGCATTTGTTGATGCATCAGCATCTGAGGCATTTACCAATAAAACGTCTGTTCCAGTTGGTGCATCTTCAGGAATTGTTGTGAAATACATTTTACTGGCAAAAGTGGGGACATTGTCATTGACGTCATCTATTATGACATTGATTGTTCCAGTCCCAGTCAGGGCTGGGGATCCTAGAAGGAAGACAGAATCAAGCTTTTCATATTTACAAATAACAAAGATAATAGAAAATGTAACAATAATTGGTTATAGATAGCACTACTGAAGAGATATTAGAAAATATCTCAAAGTAAAATTTCCAAATGCTACAAGCAGTGGAGTGATTTTTAAGTTTGTTACAAGAAAAGTATTTTCATTTATGAACGAGTATTTCAAATCTTTTCTGGTGATACTGCACAAAAAAGAGTATATCAATCTCTAGTTCTATTTTAAAGGTGCTGATTCAGCAATGTAGAACACAACAATATCATTTAAACACCACAGGAGAGGCATTCATTACTGGTTTCCTTGAAATTCCATTAAAATAGCTCAGTCCAGATTTGGACAATACCCATGGGCACCGAATAGCTGGCCAACTGACAAGGCAAGAAAACTAAATTCCTAGCTGTGACTATCAATGTTAACATCAAAAATTTTTGTTCCTAGGTCTTCCAATACCCTTTCCTGTACTAATATTTGTTTGTAAAGAAAAAAGAAATAAAGCTTCAAGTTCAAAACCACAATCTTCCACTAGCTGGAAATAACATTATGTCAATGAGCGGACTTGGAATGTTACATTTATTTATTGTGTAATATAAATATGAAACAATTTTTTAAATTTCTTGTTCCAGCTCTGTTATCAGCATGTAACAAAAAGCCAACATTTAACAAAACCTTGGTGTACAGTGTCTGTATTACACAAAGTTAACAGACTCTTTGTGGTGAAGATCAGATGCCGTATTTGTTTAGATTCTATGGGTCGTCCCACAACTGTAAGTCAAATTAACTATCTTTAGGTGCATTTTCGAAATCATTTTTCAAATTTTAATTTATCTAAATAGAAACAATAGAGATATGTTTAGCTGTGTTTATCTGAAATAAAACAAAGCCCTGGATATTCTGTTTTCATTTAAGATATTAAAGCTTTGTTTCCCAATTATTTCTCCTTACATGAGGTTTAAGTTCTACTTATTTCTAGCACTTGACACATTTTTAAAATGCCACCAATTTGTTCACTCATTCATTTCTCTGTAAAATGTGTATGGTGTGCCCTTTTACTCTCACAGATTGGTATTGAGATTCACAACCTTCTGATAACTATTTTTTTCTAGTAATCTTGTGATTTGCTGATATTTCCTTTACTACTATTTAAACTTTTCCTATGTTCTTAGATTGTAATCACTGATGGCCTGAAACCAATTAGCTTTTATGCTCAAATGTATAGTAACCCAAATCATCAGACTAGAAAATTATGGAACCCAGTGGGTTTGGTGATCTGTTATTTCTGTACTCTGTATCAGGAAGCTCGAACTCTATGTTAGATGAAAATGTATATGACCAGTTGAGCTGGGCACTATAATGAAGCATGATCGCTCCCAGAAACTTATGGAATTAAATTTAGGCTACATAGTGATACTTACTGCCATATATATCTTTCTTAGCAAGATACTTTATGTTAAGCATTCCATTTACATTAAGATATTTTTAAATTCATGACTGCCAAAGTTTCATCTTTTATTTTATTTTCTCTTATTTTATTATTTGTTTATTTTTGAGAGAGAAAGAGAGGTACAGAGAGAGAGAGAGAGAGAAAGAGAGAGTGCATGTAGCATTTGAGGGTGGGGAGAGGGAGCAGAGGGAGAGAAAGAATTCTAAGCAGATCCCTGCTCCGCACAGAACCCAACGTAGAACTTGATTTCACAACCTCAAGATCATGACCTGAGCCAAAATCCAGTCAGACACTTAACTGACTAATTCATCCAGGCATCCCAAGTCTTATCTTTTAGATGTTTGGATTTTATATTAAATGACAGGAAATTAGTCCTCACTATTGCTAATTTGTATCATTAACTACAAACTTACTAAAATAGTATAATTGCCTTTTCATTAGTCACTTAGTGTAAATCATGGTAAAATGATGCCACAAATACTCACACACAAAATAGATTTGGAGGTATTATAAACATTGAAGAAGTACATCAAAAGAAGACATTAAAAAATCTCACTCAACCCATTAATAATGACCATATCAAATGCTTATTGAGTTCTTAGGTATGCAAGTACTGGTTTAAGAAGTTTACATGGATTATTTTATCCAATCCTCATCAGTGAGTACTTCTGCTGTCTCCATTTTATGTTTAAATAAGCTGATAATTAGGTTATGTGACTTTTTCAAGACCATAGATATAGTGAGGAAGCTGGGATTTAATCCATGTGACTTGTATGTCAAGATGTTTGCCACTGGCAAAAGGCTGGAAGGCGTTGCTAGGAGTTGAACAGGTGCCACTCAGTGAGATATACTGGGACCTTGGACAACCTGGGCCCGTAGAAAAATACAAGACACAAATTGGAGAAAAAAGTGAATCAGTGAGGAACCCTGAAGTTTGTGGGGCATCTGGAAACAACAATGTTGTCAGAAATTTTGAATTTCTGGGGTACCTGGGTGGCTCAGTGGTTGAACATCTGCCTTTGGCTCAGATCATGATCCCTGGGTCCTGTGATCTAGTCCCAATGAGACTCCCTAAAGAGAGCCTTCTTCTCCTCTGCCTATGTCTCTGCCTCTCTGTGTGTGTGTGTGTCTCTCATGAATAAATAAATAAAATCTTGAAAAAAAAAAGAAAAGAAACTTGGAATTTCTTACAAGGGTCATATTAAAGCTAATTAAATATATTCAGGGGCATTATTGATCATTAATGTTTAACCTAAATCTCTTATATGTGTTTAATTATATATAATTTGGTGAAATATCTGCATCATGTTAGTATCTCTTCCACTGGTTACATCGAAAAAATGTACCTAGAGGATATCTCTCTTTTTTGTGGGCAAGAAGAGGTGGTCATGGGAAGGCAAATGTTTATACTATGATGAGTAGAGAGAGGGAATAACTAAATTGAGGTCCTAGAAGCAAAGGATAGGAGGAGATGGAGGGCTCTTTCATTTCCTTTACTGCCATTGAACTCTACTCACTAAATCTCAGTATCTTTGTCTGCAAAATAGGAATAATAAGCATAGAACCTATACCAAAGAGGTATAGAGGGAAATGTAACATGCCATAGTGACTGGCACATGGTTAAAATGTATTCTTTATTACTCCCTGTTCTTGTACTGCCTTTTTTTTTCTTAAAGATTTTATTTATTTGTTTATTTGAGAAAAAGAAAGAATGAGAGATAGGCCATGAGCTGGGAGAGGAGGAGAGGGGGAGGGAGAAGCAGGCTTTCCATGGAGCAGGGAGCCCAGATGCAGGACTTGATCCTAGGACCCTGGGGTCATGACCTGAGCGGAAGGCAGATGCTTAACCAACTGAGCCACCAGGTGCCCCATTGTACTCGCTTTGGAATAAGAAAAATTAAAAGTTGACCTATAGAAGATTCATTTTTAAATCTTACAGATTTCTATGTCATTATTCTCAGGATTTTTGTTCCTCAACAAAACTTTTGAGTCCGTTCTATAATAATATTATTTAGGAAAACATTTGAGTCATCCTTTCCTCTTAATGATCCCTTTATAGTATAACAATATTAGACACTTAGTTCTCAAAACTTTCATAGTTTTGTGGAGGATACGTTGATTGGAAATTTAAAAAATAAAAAAAATATTGGTAATTTACAATGAGAGTTTAAAGAAGACCTACATATTTCTGGTATGCACATTGCTCTCTAACAAATAATAAATACTTAAATTTGTTAAGAAATAACCCGGTAACTACCAACCAAAGATTTTATCTTTGGTATTCTAAAGTGTCTGATGACACATATACGGAAAAACCACATAAAATGATGACTAACATTTGGTCAGGAACATGTGATTTCTTTCTTTGTCTATAAACTACATAAATATTGTTGCTGATGTGTTTTCTGAATTAGTAAGCAAAAAGAGAAAAACACTGCTTACGCAGGAAAATATTCAGCAAGTTCAATCTTACTGTTTTCATACCAGAGAATGTCTAATTTTCCAAAGGATTTTAAAAGCACACCAGTGACAACAGAAGGTTCTGGCTTGAGAAGCAGTCCCATAGGTGGCTAGATTTAGTGAGATTCTGTGGGTTGTCCCAAACTAAAAGTCAAATCAACTGTCTTTAGGTGCATTTTCAAAATCATTTTTCAAATTTTAATTTCTCTAAATGGAAACAATAAAGATTATATCTACATGGGGACTCTTCTCAAGCAAAGAGTGATCCCCAGATTCCCCTATTCTTCCCTTAGTAACAGCCACAATCTACTTTATAAGTACTTAGGGCTCTTACTATTTTCTTCATGAATTGACAGAGTGAACTGCAGTTTCTCTAGGGATCTCCCTTTCTTGTTGCCCCAAAGGATGTGCATTAGGTCTTATCTACTTTTTTCCCCCAATTTTACAAGTATACATTACAAACACATTGTTCCAAATTTCTAAGTCATTTGCTGAGATTTAACTAACCCTAAATTTGAATTCTGTCTCCAATATATTTTACTTTTATTTTTGGGCATGGGGGCTACCACCATACTCCCAGATCTCTCCTCATTCTGTCCACTGATAGTGTGAGCTCTGGAAGTCACCACCTCTAAACTTTAAGCAGGAAGATGAAATCAAGAGAAATATGGAATGCCTCCTCCTGCAAGTTGCCAAAAAGCCTCAACATTAGTATGTCAAAAAACTGAAATATTAATTATTCTGTGTAAACTTAGCCCCATTTTGTCTATAAATGGAAGTATAAATATATATATACATATGTATATCTGTATATACATGTTGTTGAACACTTAATTGAAATCATATATGTGTATGTGTATATATATATATATATATCTTTTATATGTACTACTCATTTAATATACAGAATCCATGAAGTAGGTATTGTTGTTTATTTTTTAAGAAAAATTTGAGACTCAAAGAATCTAAGGAATTTATTTATATTCATCAAAGTGGAAAGAGAGAGCCAATTTAGAACTCTTAAAAAAATCTTTTAGTTCATTGAGCTCAGATAAAACTGCCATTCTTATTGCAGATGTTTTACTCTATATGATTATTACTATTGATGTATTTGTCATATCCTCTATTAAGCTATAAGCTAATTGAGAGCAGGAATACTTTCATTTAATTCATCTTTATATAAACCCATAATGCATACCATTAGGCCTTGTTCTTGTTCTGTAGTCTTTTCCTTTGATTCTTTATATGAAAATCTGGTCTAGTGACTGGCTGAAAGTTCAAAGAGCCAAATATTTCTAGAAATATACATCTGGGAATATAGGCCTTGGCCTAAGGCTGGGGTCGGAGAACAAGACCGCAGACAAAGGTCAAAGTTTTGGAGATAGTCTACTACTTATAAACAGAGGGTCCCAATTAATCCTGAATCCCAGGAGAAGAATTAGAATACCAGGGGCCAATGTTTAGTTTGAATAGATCTGATGATGATGAATTATATAGGCAGTGGCATAATAGGGCAAAATTTTTCAGTTTCATCTGGGATTGATTTATGAAAAACAGATGCAATCAGAAAGAGGAGGTAGGATATAATGACACAGACTCCTGGTAGATGATGGTGGACAAAAGAAAACAGTTGAAGATACAAGTGTAATAAAAAGTTAAGGTTCTAGAAATTTATAACTGTAGAGGCTAGCAGGTGCAGTGGACATTTGAAATATAATTGTAAGTTGGAAGATAAAAGGAACTTCAAATTTCATTTTGTAAAATTTTATGTATTATACACACATCCATCTGTATATGTATGCATATGTGTATGTAAATATACATATAAAGGTAAAATAAACATGAATAAATTGATAGAAAACCTGACATTTTTAAAGCAAATACCAAACAATTCACATGATTCTGAAAAGCAATATTTGAAATGTGTAAAAAAATCATCTACATGGAGAAAGAATGTTTACAGTTTAATCTTCTGATAATCCATGCTACTGTGGGTAGTTCCATGCTTTGTCTGAATCATATTCTATATTTTTGAATTTGGGAAATAATTAATTTAGTAAGTAAGTATTAAGCCTTTTAACACTGGCTCAATATATCAAATATTGATAGCTCAACTATATCAAGATAAAATTGAAGGTAATTTATAATAAGATTTTAAAAAGAAAAAAGTTTCAGGCAACTGCTTTATCAGAAAATACATCTTTATTAAGTGTAATAAATGAGTCTAAATGAGTAATTAAAGTTCAAACTGCAGGCAGATTACATTTTTTATGTTAGCCCTTATAAATTAAACATACTTTTGTGAAACATGAAAAACTATTCTGCAGAAATCAAATTTTTGCCTAACTGAAATCTGTTGCTTTGCAACAAAGCCGATTTTATTCTTGACATCAAACATTTGGTGAATGGGTCCTCTGACTGGGTGTGTGTTTGTTGTAGTAAAGTATTAGCTTCTTTTTTTTTTCTTTCCCGTGAAGTAAACACTTTTTTCTCACAGTTCGTAAGCCATCCACTAAAAATGTACTGAATTTTAGCCATTCTATATTAACGTTGGAACTTGTGTAGTTAGATTTAATTTAAATTCAGCAAATGTATAAAGCAAAAAAAGTATGGAACATTTTCAATATGACTGAAGGCTTTGTATTTTTCAAACTGCACTTTATAATGTAATTTATTACTGCTAATTAGTCCTACAAATATATTTATATCAATTAGGTACATATATGCTTAAATGACACCTGATTTTTTAATTATTTCTGTAGAAAATTATAAAAACACTATGTTCTTTAATAAATTCTTATACTAAATAGAGGTGATAAGTAAAACTAAAGAAACTTTAATAATATTATGAAAATGACACGGAAAAGTTGTACAACCATGTGAATGTACTTAATGCTGCTGAACTGTACACTAAAAATCATTAAAATGGTAATTATGTTCTATATATATGCTGCCACAATTTAAAAATTTATAAAGTAATATATAATGGTAATAAAATATTTTATCCTGCCCAAAAAGCAAGTCTTGAGGAATTACCTTTTAGAAAATATTTTTAAAAACCCTTAAAAAAAATCCTCAACACTTTTTGAAACTCTGAAACACCAAAGGCTACCTTCAAATGCTAAACACACCATTCCTCCTGCATACTTCCTGAAAATACTGAATTATATATTAATGAAATACTTATCAAAATAGGCGACAAAATGATTATGTCTTAATAGGATAAAATTAAAGGACTTTAAAGGAAAAAACCTTCTAACAATGAGATCAAGTTAGTTTTTATGATACTTAATGTTTATCTTTTAAGTAATATAAACATTTTTCTTAATATTGTAAATAGTTTATTTCCATTTTAAAGTTGGGTGTTTGTCTACTCATTTTATAGCTCATATGAGTAAATAAAGTGTAGGCTGAAATTATTTTATAAATTTTAATTCTATGCAACATAATGACAATTCTAGCTCTTATTTAACAGAATTTTGGAGGTTAAATCATCTGTTTTTGTATTTGTATTCTATGAATATACAAACGAAATTCTACATGGGGAGAATTTTTCCTGATTTAAATAAAAGTATGTAAATAAATAATTTATAACAATACTTATGTCACTAACAGACATGGTACAAAGGCTTACTAGAAATAAGAGGAAGTAAAATAATCATCAGTTATCAACCTTGGAAATGAAATTCTCATCTAGGACAAATATTTTGTTAAAGTAACCATATTTGGCCCGAGATGGAGTCATTCATGGTAAGCCTCCCATCAGCAAACCAGAACTTAACTAAGTTTCTGTGCTTGGAAGTTCTCCCAGAAATAGAGGCCTAGGTCAACCAACCAGCTCTTGCCTCTTCAGCACAAATTACCTTGGCTGACTCCAAGTCTTCTGTATGCTCCATACAGGGAAAGTAAACTTGCTTTAACGAATCAACAAATGCCCAGTATAATGTCCTTGCTCCTGCTCACTGGGTCTATGAATCTCTTGCCTTGTTCAGCTCTGTGAAGGTTCTTTCTATTATATTGGATACTGTTGGATTCATGAATTGCTGTATAAAGCTTACTAGATCAGCAAATTGTTTCTTTCAACAACTCAGATGGAAATAACCAAAAGTGTCTTAGACTCAAATATAGAAGCAAGTTAAATGAAATTAATTTTTAGTAATTGAGGATAACCCTGGCCTTGTCTGATTTATGGAATCCTTGTTGCCTTATGGAAAGTGTTCAAACAATTTTCATTATTAAAAATGTTCATCATAACAGGCAAAGCAAGCTCTTCTCTAACATTTTCCCACAAATAATGCTGACAAAACGCCATCTTTCTGGAACATTTAAAAAACAACTATCTTCAGATGTAATATGTCATATTCCACATTTTTGACCTCTCTTTTGATTACAGAGCCATTTGTAATACAATGACTGTCTCAACTAAACATTATGACAGATAGCATTAATTCAAATGTCATCATATCTTCACCAAGAAAATAAAGCATGGTGATTAGCCCTTTTAGCTTTTAGAATCAACTTTTGCGAAAGCATCATGTTTCCCCTCCATTAAAAAGTAATTTTCTATCCCTGCATAAGAATGAAGTTTAGTCCTTCTTTCAGCCAGATGATAAATGTCCTTAATTAGAAATGCTAATAACTGAACTTTTCCCCTCAGACCTATTAGTTATGCTGACACATAGACGCTTCATAACTAAACTTTTTGGCCTAATCTATATCCAGAATATATCTATATCTCGTTTGTACATTAGACTAAGAACAGATAAAGAATAATGTATTTAATTTGTGCACTAATTTGCCACCCCCAAATTAAATGCAAACATGCACACACAACCCAACTGACTTATTGTATGCATCTATATATGTATATCATACATATTGTATATTCTCAGTAAAATATCTAGCATTTATTTTGCACTTGATAAAACGCGTAGATACACATTTCCTGATTTGATGAGAATATCAATCCTTCGATTCAAATTTATGAATATTCTTAGTTTGCAGGCTGTGCAAACCACAGTGGCTGAAAACCACAAGTCATTTTTTTAATAAACCGATGTTTTTTTTTTAATATAAAAATAACATTTAACCCAAAGAGAAGAAATTCTTATGAATGTGGTATACAGAACATATCACAAGTAGACAAGCTAATATGTGGGGAGCAGTGAGTAGTAGTTCAGACATGTTCCCCCTCACCAGTTTTATCAGTTTTGAAACCTGTTTTCTCTGACCAGCTGCATGCTTAAGCCAAGTTGTTCACTGTCTCTATTACTCAGGTTCTTTGTTTTTCTTTTAATTCATAAAATTTGAATAATAGTATCTAATTTACAGGGCTGTTATGAGGTTAAATTAGATGATATAGTCAAATGCTGGCACATACAAGCATTCAGTAGGCACAGAATGGATAGCATCTAAGGTTTACCACTTTCCATGTTGTATCTATTCCAGTGACTTCCCTAAGAACTAAACTTCTGTATCTATCACCTTACATCTCCACGGGATATTTCATATCTAAAATACACTATATCCAAAAAATAATTCTTGATAATTTATCCTAAAATTCTTCTCTCTTCCCATCTCCAAATTTCCAAAGCAAATATTCTAGGACTTCTGTTTGACTCACCTTTTTTCCTAACTTCTCACACCTCCAATCTCATTATCAAGTCCCACTGACTCAGATTTTAAAAGGGATATGTAATTCCTTCACACCACCTCCACTGTGTCACCTAATTTCAAACACTATGATCTCTCTCAGGGATTGCTGTCATGGTCTTTTAAACACCATTTCTATTTCCGCTCTTGTTTTTCACCACTACCATAAAGCCAGATCTCTTCTCCACAAAATCAGATCTTTCCAAACCCCCTGTCACTTCCTGTCCAAAGTCCTAACAAAGCTTCACCTCTTTCCTTGAACAAAATTAGAGTTCTTTACCCTATCCTGAAATGTTTATGTGATCTAGCTTCCGCCTACCTCATCCTCCAAGACTTTCTCTTTTTCAAGTACTCTTGTTTGATCATCCAGGAACCTCCTGCTGTTCTTTGGGTGTGTTCAACTTGATCCCTGCCTCATTTGCAAGCAACATTATTTACCTAGATCTTTACATTTCACTTTGTTGACTGTACTATCAAAAATAGTACCTCCAGGGACACCTGGGTTGCTCAGTGGTTAAGCATCTACCTTTGGCTCAGAGCATGATCCCGGGTTCCTAGGATCCAGTCCCACATTGGGCTCCCCACAGGGAGCCTGCTTCTCTCTCTGCCTCTCTCTTTGTGTTTCTCATGAATAAATAAATAAAATATTTTAAAAAACCTAGTACCTTCAGTTCCTCACTCTCTTGCCGCTTAACTTGCTCTACTTAATTTCATAGCATCTCATATCACTCCTGGCCTATGTATTACATTTTTTTTATTCTCCTTAGGGACAGAAAATTTTCACTGTTCACCATTGTATCTCCAGTATCTAGAAGAACTGAGCCTGCAGCATAAATATTTTCTGACAAAACAATATCAAGATGCTTGTTACACATTAATATAGCCCATAGCAGCACAGGGGACTCATTGACTGACATCAGAATTCACTTACAAGGTATGTTAAATAGCCTCATGGTTTGATTTTAACAAATACAAAATGACAACTGGCAGGGATAATTGGTAATATTATCATCTTCTACCTGGAAAGCCTAATGGCTTTTTTCCTATAGGAAAGCCTAATAGGAAAGCCTAATGAGTTTTTTTTTATATCTTCTGTTACTTAGCAATTCAATTTGATCAATGGCCAAATTTAAGTCAATTTGCAAAAGATCAATATCGAAATTACTGATTCTAATTTATTTGACTTCACTTAAACATATTTTGAAACATTAATTTATTTGGAAAAAAATAACATTTTGTTCATTAGGAGGTTACAAGGAACAGCATATAAGAAGAGAAGCTTTCTTAAAATTGTGTTTTTGTATATCTATGTTATGCAGAAAATCAGCAAATCCTGCTTCATAAATATACTATATGTGAGTAAGAACTCAGTTGAAAGGCAGAAATCCTTGATATTATTGTTCTTCACTCTATCACTCTTGGTATTCAAGCTCTGACAAATTGCTTATTTTTCCAGGACTCAATTTTCTTGCCTCAAATATAAAGAAAATGGACCAGCTCATCTTCAAAGACTCTCCTGGCTATAAAATTAACATTTTAAGTCAGATTTCTCTAATTTGGGAGTTTTTCATATATAGTTCTCTTTCAAAATCCTTCCATATTACACATTGAATTATAATTTGTTCCCCTATTGTCATGTCACCTTGTTTTACTCCTTTCTCACATACTAATTTAGTTCTTTGCAAGAATAGTGGTAGAAATTAATGATTCACAGATTCTAAATTTACTGATGAGGACAGAAGATTATCTTGAATTAAAAAGATATAGGTATCAGAGACCTGGAAAAATTACTTCTATAGATGTATATCTATTAGAACGGTTTATCAAAACATCAAAATTTCTATAACAAAACTCAAAACAAGTGAATCTTTTCATATTACATTATGTGAAGAGTCATAGGACCTTATTATTAAGCCATGTGAAGCTAAATACCATATGTATGTTATATTTTTTGTAGCTGAAAAGGTGCTTGGGTATTTGAGAGATATGGGAGGCTCAGACTTTTTTGTTTTGAGAAGTCCACATACAAAAGGATTGCCAAATGGTTAACACTTCAAAAGCACATAGTTTTTTCTTATGCAGATTTTGAATTAATGTATCAAATTAAGAAAGGTAAGTGGCACAGCACAGAGTAGGACAAACCCTACCTAGAAACATCTAACAGATAACAGAATTGAATAAGATCCAGAAAGTTCAGGAGAAAGTCATGAGAACATAGCTCAAACAGTATTTTAAGTATTTGAAACTGAATTAAAGCCATAAAATGCTTCAGTGGGCCCTTACATATGACTGCAATTTATCACATCACACTAAACACTCCAGAGCCTTAAACACTTGTGCTGTTTTTCAAAGCAGAGGTCAATTTGAATGACCACAACCAATGTAGCAAAAACTTCTGGAATTTCAGTCATGAGTTTTAAAAGACTGACACTTTTCCTTTTGGTAGGTCCTTTGAAAAATCTGCAAGTGATAAATATGCAAAAATAATCTAAAAGTATGGTAAATAAATATAAAATAACACTTGCATAATAAAATAACATGGTTATGAACTGGTTGCTAATTATCATTTCTCACTCATTAAATCAGTTTTTCATTCAACAAATTTTATTAAGCACCTGTTTTCGGTGTTTTTGGTAATTCATTTCTTAACAAGACTTAGGAAGTTTCTGTTCTACTGGAAAAAGGACAGCTATTGATGGAGTAAACAAAATGCATATAGTCATGTGTTATTTATAAGCATATAGTGTCATATAGTAATTATTGTTAAGATAAAATCACAACAAGGTAAAGTGATAGAGTGACCCTGGAGGGAGGGGATTACATTAGATGAGTGGTCAGATAAGTTGTTTCTGAGGAGTGGACATCTCACCTAGATATAACAACAAAATGACCAAGACATGAATGTGTCTGACCTTAAAAAAAAAAAAAGAAAAGAAAAGAAAAGAAAAGAAAAGAAGAGAAAGAGAAAGAAAGAGAAAGAAAGAAAAAAGGAACACTCCAGATAAGAAGTATATATGCCCAGGGGCAAAAGCAGGAAGGAGAAGGTTGATATTTTTAAACAGGCCAGATTAACTGGCATCAGCAATTTGCAATAAAAGTTTGACAGCTACTCTCCAGAAGCAAGTGGCTGGATTGGTAGCATTTGCTGATTTCTACATGGGAGATACCTTCCACGCTGGCCCATTTCAACCCTTCTAACAGTGTCAGTGATGACACTGAATGAAGAGCTGGGAGGTGACCATGGTTGAACCTGCTCAGTGCTTGATTTGAGGGCAGATGCCTGGTAAAGGCGGCAGTGGTGGGGAGAGATGAGGTCAGATAGGTGGACAGAGGCCAGGTCATTTAATGCCATGTGTCAGCGGTCAGAAATTCAGGCTTTATTCTTAGAAATCACTGAAGGGCTTTTAAGCAACCGATGGGGCATGATGATCTAATTTATAGTTTCAAAGTTCATCAGCTGCTTGTTGGAGAATATACTTAGGGAAGAAAAGTTTGGCAGTTAGGGAGCTATTATATTAGCCCTGGCTTAGACCACTGTGGGGGTAGTGGAAATGAAGAAAGCTGGATAAATATAGGACATTTTTTTATATTTTTTTAAGGCAGAGTCTACCTGTGAATGGACTTGTTCAATGTGGGGTACAGAGAAAGAGAAACAAAGAATGATAAAAACAATTGCAAAATTGTGGACTCAGAGCAATTTATGGAGGGGTAGGGAGGTTGTTAGAGTCAAAAAGTTTTCTTTGACTTTACTGAGTTTGAGACATCCAGGAAATATGCTAATATCAAATGATAAAGGAAGTCATTTTCTTATTTATTTCTGCCAACAAACTTTTCATGTAGAAATTAGTGTATTCATTTTAACAATATGAATATGAAGGTAACTTTTGCAAGGTTATGTAGCTAGGAAATGGAAGAGGCGAGACTTCAACTCCAGTTTAACTACAAGGTTATGTATTTACCTTAGGATATATTTCCATTTTGCAAATTAATTCTCTTAATGTCTTAAGTGTATTGTGTTGGGTTCCCTGATAATTCAGTGCAACTTGCTATATTAAAATCACATTATTTTGTTTATTGCACATATAAGACAATGATAAGGAAAATTCTTATAAGGAAGACTATTTGGGAATAGAATGCCAAAGCATTCTTTAACTGCTTTAAAGTCAGCTGCTCTCTTAAAAGGAACAACATAGTGCTGGGTTCTCTGCAGGACCAACCTTACTGTGCCGAAGGGAAGCTTTCACTTCAAAAAGTTTGTACGTAGTACAATACATATTTCTGGAAGAAAATAACAGTAAGGAATACAGAATGAAGGGAGGTAAATGTAAATCATTTTTAATTCTAGTTAAACAAAATATTATTTTTAATTGGGTTATAGTCTCAACTCATTAAATTATCATTTAATAATTTAAAACTATGGGAAGAATGAGGTAGAATTATTATACTTGTTCTGGTTTTGTTTTTTAGCAGTGTAACATTCAGGCCCACATACATGTGATAGTGTGGTTGTAGCTCATTTTAAGCAGTAGACAGGAGTAGTTAGAGAGTTTCCAGATGTGCTAGTTTATAGCCACACAGTCAGTAAATAAAAATATAATGAGAGTGGAATGCTAATATTTTATCCAAAGAAAATTTGAAGATTTAAAGGGTTGCTTATTTTTTAAATGATAATAATAAAAAATAATAAATAAACCCTGCAGATTCAATTATTGCCATTTTGCCACAGTTGACCCATCCTTGGATTGCCATCAGGTAAGAATTTTTTAAAAGCAAAGGAAAAGTGATTTGTGAGCTGGAATAAAACTGTCAAACTTTCTTTCTTTTTTAGAATACTTTGATATTTTCCTGGTCCTTAGAACTTTGAAAAATTGAAAATAACATGGCATCTGGGATCCAAAAGCTGCCATATTTTTTCTGTTTCCTCGTGTCACCTACCAATTTGACTTTTAAATTAAAGCGCTGAATCTGTATTTTAAATCCTGTGTCAAAACTTCATTGTTGGAATACAGGATTAAATGGCAGATTCTGAAGCCTGATATCTCAAACTCACATTATCCCATAAAAATCGTTTATTTGTAATACCCAAAGTATGCAATCGAATTGAACATAAAATCACAGTCGCATGAGTCTTAATGACTTTAAAAGAATTTAGTCCATCTTCCTACACAATTTCTGATTGTTTTCTACATGATCTATATTAAGTGGTCCTCAGACACCTAACTGAATACTTCTTCAACAGCCTCAGACACACCAGTCTGTTTCAGGGCAACTCAAAAAAAAAAAAAAAAAAAAAAAAAGGACATAAAAATCTGTGCTTTGGGACAAAGTTCAATCAATTCTCTAATTTCCAGGACTGCCAACATGCTGAATCTCATTTAAACCTCCCATCATGCTCCCTAACACTATAATTAAAGCTCTGAATGACAAACTTCCAAATACCTTAGTTTTACTGATAATCTGAATTTCCATAACTCATAGCTCTCCTATCTCAATATTGGGTAGAATCAACACATACTTGGTCTTTTCATTTCTCAGCTAATAACATTAATCCTTCGTAGAAATCAGAGTTATACTTTTATTATTTGTCCTTACATTAAGAATCCCAGGCAGCCCGGGTGGTTCAGTGGTTTGGAGCCGCCTTCAGCCCAGGGCATGATCCTGGAGACTTGGGATCGAGTCCCACGTTGGGCTCCCTGCATGGAGCCTGCTTCTCCCCCTGCCTGTGTCTCTGCTTCTCTCTCTTTCTCTCTGTGTCTCATGAATAAATAAATAAAATCTTAAAAAAAAAAAAAAAAAGAATTCTAGGTCCCTAATCTTCCTCAGGCTCAAGGCTCATGGCTCCAGAAATTCCCACGGTCTGGCTCCCTTGATTCCTGCACAGTCTGTGCATTTAGAACGATGTTCTGTTGAATCTCCTCATGAATGTTCCTAGCAGGCTCATTCACTCATGTCTGTTAGAAGAAAACAATTTTAGCTCTATCATTTCAAGTTCTTTCTTTCTTTTCTTTTCTTTCTTTCTTTCTTTCTTTCTTTCTTTCTTTCTTTCTTTCTTTCTTTCTTTTTTCTTTCTTTCTTTCTTTCTTTCTTTCTTTCTTTCTTTCTTTCTTTCTTTCTTTCTCTTTCTTCTTTCTCTCTTCCTAATGAAATGTCTCTTTATATTGCCATTTTGATGGAGAAACAGAACCACAAGTAGTGATTAAACTTGCTGCTCATTCCACAAAATATTCCTTAACTATGATTCGGCTGAACTACAGTTTTAAAAATCTGTGGTTTTTTTTGAATGGTGAAACACTTAATAAGAGTATATTCTTTAGAAGTTTGAAAAGAAAGCTCTGCTACAAATAAAAAGCTTTCTAAGGTAGTAAAGTATAAAATGAAATTTAATGTGAACTGCAATTTAAAAGTTGTTTTAACAAATGCATGTATACATCTTTTAATAAGAATATTTTTTAAAATATTTTATTCATTTATTCATGAGAGACAGAGAGAGAGAGGCAGAGACAAAGGCAGAGGGAGAGTCAGGCTCCCTGTGGGGAGCCTGATACTCTTAATGTAAGGACAAATAATAAAAGTATAACTCCCTGTGGGGAGCCTAAATGCAAGCTCTGGCCCAGAAGTCTGAACCATACTCTGCCACATGGCTGTGTAATTCTGAGCAAATTATTTAACCATTCTGAGTTTGGGTTTACTGTAAGTAAAATCAAAATAATACATTAAGTCTTTGAGATGATAAAACTGATTTGTAGAAACAGGTTAATGTCTGTAAAACCTGGTATACTGCAGGACATAGATGGTCGTACATCAAAAAACAAACAAACAACAAAAACACAACATTCTCTTTCTCTTCACAGTATCTTCCACCCCCCTTGACTGCATATACACACAAAAATAATTTAAATTCTCAAAATTATGTGGTTGAAAATAGGCACTCTTGTCTACATGGTTACATTCCTTCTCTGCAGTGGCTTTTGACTTAGAATGTTCCAAAATACAAATCTTCTGATGGAGAACTTGTGGGCTGTGTCTGCCCACCCCAGATCACCCTGTACTGCACCCATAACTCTCACAATCACATCCTGCTTCCCATCTGGGGATGACTTCCATGTGACACACCTTCTGTGCAGCAATTTTTATAGTGACTCGTGCCTTAGCAAACTAGATTTTTGGTCCTGGTTTCTCCTCCCCCACTTTACTTCCACAAAGGCTATGTTTTCATGTGTGCCTAGAATTGATCACACATTTTCAATACTAACCGGAGAGGGAAGCTAAGACTGGGATGTTTTAGTAATAAAACCTTGGTTCTAAATACCTGACTACCAGTTTCTACTCAGTATTATCCTCTTTTCTTTCCAGGTGACTCTTGAAATACTGAATTGATATGAGCAGAATGGTAATGGCTGCATTTTTTACATGGGGATGCTTACCCTTTTGCCTACTAACCATGAAGCACAATACTGACTACACATATCATAAAACATGTTTCAGATCAAGTTTTATGTGGTTACCATATTCATCATTCCTCAGAATTTTATAGTTTGCATAAAATGTAACATGGTCATTCACACATATTAAAAAATATACAAAGAATATTGTTTTCTCTGTAGGCAATAGTCTCAGATAATTACACTCCCAAAAGTAAATAGCAAATAATATATGAGCCCCCTCAATAAACTCACAATTGTTCTTCTGTATCAGTATCCACACAGCTACATAAATATATATATATTATAATCATAAATATATATAATTGTATATTTATGCACACACGTGCACACACAATTGTATATGATTTTAATCATTTGAGGTTTCAAGTGTGCCTTGGCTTAAAACAATTTCAACAAATTTTTAAACACTGTCAACATTATCATTATCAAATTCTTCAATACTTAAATAATAAGTTGTGACTATTTTTTTAAAGTTTTATTTATTTATTTATTTATTTATTTATTTATTTATTTATTTATTTGAAAGGGAAGGCAGAGAGAGGGAGAGAGAAAGATAGAGAAACCCAGGCAGACTTTTGGAGCCTGACGTGGGGTTTGATCTCATGATCTTGAAATCACAACCTGAGCCGAAATCAACAGTCAGACATTTAACCAATTGTGCCACTCAGGTGTCCCACTCTGACTATCTTTATAAACGAATGTCGCATAGTATAATGTTTCATAATTCATTAATACCTCTGGAAATCAATGATTAGTCCATTCATTCAATCATTTATTCAACAAATAATTAAGCAATATATACTTTCTTCAAGGTATAAAGTTTCTTTGACAAATTTTTAATTAATTCAATTTTGAATTAGAAGTTTCAGTGTTCACAGAGTCAGCATATGCAAAACAAAATAATGGTAAATCTTTTTTTAATAGATTGTTTTTGTACTACCCGCTATACAACTTTGCATGATTATTCTTTCCAGACATTAAAAGCTAACTAACGTGTACTGTTTTTCATTATTTCTATGGTAGTCCATTACACTGCCAACTCAATGAGAAATGCTGGGCTCTCACTGATACTCTTTTTTGGAGCTCTGTAGAGCTTCAAAAATGCCAATTACAAGGTCAGCCCGGGTGGCTCGGTGGTTTAGTGCCGCTTTCAGCCCAGGGCCTGATCCTGGAGACCCCGGATCAAGTCCCACATCAGGCTCTCTGTATGATGCCTGCTTCTCCCTCTGCCTGTGTCTCTGCCTCTCTCTCTGTCTCTATGAATAAATAAATAATCTTAAAAAAAAATGCCAATTACAGCTACGTACAAAACCTAGGGACTAAGGAAGTGAAACCCTTGACCCACTCTATTATCTCCAGGACCAGTTAGAACCATTTGGATGTTTTCAAAGCTTAAGGTACTTGAAATGCCTCACAGCTCAAGTGGTAAAGTATCAGGTCATCCTCAAAGGTACTCAGATGGCTTACTTGGCAAGGATGCATTTTGTCTTATAGGAATAGAGATCTGTTTGTAATGTACTCAAGCCCTTACCACTTACATATTTATACACAAATTTCACAAAGTGATATATGGGCTATAAATCATATATATACAATCAGAGCTCCAAGGATTAGTACATTTCAGCAAATATTTAATTTCATGGTAGACAAATATACTTTCATTTATTTATATTGTGAAGAGATTCTTCACAACCAGACAGGACTTACCTGAATCTGTAGCTGTGACCATCAAAACAAAGTGTGCCTTTGTTTCACGGTCCAAACTCTGTATTACTCGAAGTTCTCCACTAGCTGAGAGAGTAAAAGCATTGTCTTCATTACCACCAAATAGAACATATGAGAGTTTGCTATTAGAACCTTGATCATCGTCTCTTGCCACCACCTATAGGAGAGAACAAGACATGCTGGAATGTATGTAAAACTAACAAGGTCTACCACAGAGTAAAATATACCATTAAAAATAATGACATAGAGTCTTATATTTAAAAAAAATATTTAAAATATTTAAAAATATTTTTTAAAAATCCACAGACATGTTTTTAAGTTTCAAGCAAAAAATTTAAAAAATGATACAATGTGGTATATATATTTTTTTCTTTTTTTGTAAAAATATGTTTAAAACCAAAGCATCGTGTTTTTGGAAGGTTTCCCAAAATTTATGACAGCGGTATCATCTAGGTAGTTGGATTTGTGAAAAGGGAAGCTGAGAATAATGTTTGTAACAAAGTTTTAAAACTTTAATATCATTTTATTTTCTCACTATGTTTAGATATTACTGCTACAGTGAAACAACTTTAAACACAAATATATAAATGTGTGAAAATGAGTACACATAAAAGAACATAATAGAAATGCAATATTTTAATCTATGAGTAAATCAATAGGTTCTTAGGTATAATTTTCATACAACTTTCCTTTTCAAGATTTGCTATATCTGCAGCCAAGCATTTATGGAAGGAATGAAGAAGAGGGAGGTGAAGCATGAACAGCGTAGGAGAGGGCAGATTATCAAATTAGAGGTCTTATAGTGAACACAATATTTGTTCAATTTAAATATACTGACCTGAAGAATTGTTCTGGGAAGTGTCCCTAAATTCTCAGGGACATTTACAGAATACGGAGATAGCTCAAACATGGGAACAAAATCATTAATATCCAGTAGAACAATGTTGACAGTGGTGGTATCAGTTCTGGGGGTACTGCCCCGATCTGTTGCCTGAACAGTTAAAGAGTAAGTAGGAGTTTTTTCCCTATCCAAAGGCTTAGCCACAGTGATGGCACCTGTGACAGAGTCGATCCGAAATTCCTGATTGGCATTACCATCAATGATGCCATAGCGAACCTGTCCATTTGTACCTTCATCTCCATCTGCTGCATATACTTGTATTATATCTGTCCCAGTAAGTGTGTTCTCATTAATCTCCACTTTATACAAGGCTTGCATAAAAACAGGGTTGTTATCATTGATGTCAAGTACCATAACTACAACCTCTGTAGACGAAGAGAGAGCTGGTTGACCTTTGTCTGTAGCCACCACTGTTAGAGTATAATTAGAAACCTCTTCTCTGTCCAGTTCTCCAGTGAGCCTCACTTCACCATCAATGGTCCCAATACTGAACTTGTTTCCCAAAGGGTTCAGCAGAGTGTACTCAATATAGCTGTTTGGGCCGCTGTCTGGGTCTGTGGCTTGAGCTTTGAAAACAATAGTATCAATAGGTGTGTTTTCAGGAATGTATGTCAATTTAGGGGAAAGAAATGCTGGTGGATTATCATTTACATCCAACAAAATAATGGAGACGTGGGCAGTGCTTGTGAATCTGGAGGCCGGAAGCTGTGGCAGGTCATGCACCTGAACCACCAGGTTGTAGAAGGACTGACTTTCCCGATCCAAACTTTTAAGGACTTTCAGTACACCATTCTTGTCAACTGTAAACTGGCTGAGGCTATCACCTGAAGCAATGCTAAAAGCCAATTGGGAGTTGATGCCTGAAATGAAAGGGAAAAAAATTACATTTTCTTGAATGTGTGCTGTACAGAAACAAATCACACCAAAAATTCTGACATAAAACTTTGCATATTTGATATATGATGGCCCAAACACCCCTAATGGATGATTTAGCTGCAGTTAATTGTTTGGTAAGTAATACATCGTGTAATTCTTTGCCTGTTAACTTTTGATGGGAAAAGATGTTTACAGTCTGGTAAATGAATGATCTATATACTGCTTGCTATTTGCTATGACATAGAAATGTTAAATTACAAAAATAATGAGGAGAAAAGTATTCCAGAGGGCGGATATTTTTCTACGCATTTCCATATTGTTATCACATAGTTCCTGAGGATTCAACATTAACAGTGCCACATTCTATACTGTTAGCCAAACATTTAGAACTTCAGTAATTTATTGAGGCCGACACCAATTTTCAGAGTAGGGCAATAAAATTTTCTGATGTATGGCATTAGTCATGGATGTTTTAAGTCTACTTTTACGTTTCTTGTCAAAACCAATAAATACTTTTTAATTCTTATTAAGCATCTGGCTAATGGCCTTTGTGAAAATAATTCTCTCTCAGATTTTATTATGTACATTTAATGTATTTTAAAAGTATTCTTTGAAGGAAATGTTAGCAGTAAAATTATACATAAAAGAATGCAAATATAAATGCTTACATTATTATTGGGCTATATTTAGATACTATTTTATCTATTTTCGTAGGATCGTGTGTCCCTTTTTAATTGTAATAAATAATATATAATTTCTCATCTCAGAAAATGATTGCAGAGAATATTCTAATAAAAGTGATGTGGAGAGTGGATTGGCCAATTTTTTTTAGTAAATAATTTAAAACCAAATAACAGATACACAGTGAAAACCAAAAGAAAACTCTGATTTCTTGCCACAGAATAGTGTTTTCTTCACTTGCGCATAATAACATGTACATTTTTATATCTTATCCTAAAGATGCTGGGACCCTGTAGGATATTATAAGTGTTGCTAAGAAACATTGTGCCTCTAGATAATTCTTTCTTAATAAAGATTTTATACTCTGAGATTTTATGCTAGGGAAAATCTGTTGCATTACATTAATTGCTTACAAACAGTTCCTGTATTTCTGAGGTGAATTTAAACTATTGAGGCATCAGGGATACCTGGCTGGCTCAGTCAGTAGAACGGGCCACTCTTGATCTCAATTTTGAGTTTGAGCCCAATGTTGGTTGTAGAGATTACTTAAAATCTTTTTTTAAAAAGTTTTAAGTAAACTGTTTATGTGTCAGAAATGATGTCCACTCTGTGACAAGGGTCTTCTAGAACGATTTAATCACTCTGCTTCTTTTTTCTTGCAAAAACTCTTTCTCAGGATTCTATGACTAGAGTTAGCCTTTACCTTTTCTTGAAGTTTGTCAGGTTCCTTACAGAGGCAAATTTGACTAGAGTAATGGAATTTTCTTTTCTCCTAGGTAAGGTTTGCCTCCTCTTTAAAAAAAAAAAAAAGCTAGAACTACTCTTTTCCTGTGATTTTAAAGTCTTTATATAATATCCTTTGTCTGTATGTTGCTACAGAGAAGAAATATTTATGAAAATAATTTTCAGACACTGGCTTATTCACAAAAATTTTTCAGATGAACAAGGTTTGAGCAGATCTTTAAAAAGGTAAGAATCTCCCCTCATTATGAGCATGGCTTATAATCTTTATAGTTTATTTTAAACTATTCACAAGTGAACGAAGCCATGTAAAGTTCAGAATAATTAGTACTCTGAAGATCAGGAAAAATATGAATAAATAAAGCTAATGGAGGCCACAGGTCAATTTACCAGCAGGAGATAAGAGGATTTTAAGATCTGGATTGAAAAAGGTCAACAGCCTACTCCAACCCTTGACTTAAAATTCCACAGGAATGAGGAAAAAAAAAGTTCCATCATCTGGTGCAAATAAAATTTCCATCAATTGGTGCAATTAATGGAGATTTTACATAGATAATTATATATATATATGTATATATTTTTTACAAAGATAATCTGTATATATATAATATTATATATATCCTTAGAAAGAAATTTAATTTAAACTATATAATATTATATATTATTATGCAAAAATATATTTTTAATATATTTAGGTCAAATTACTAAGGAAATTTTCTGCATTTTTTATGGCTAAATCCATCAGTAAATATTGAATTCCTATTCTTTGAGGCACAAATTCAGACCCAATTATTACTGAGAAAAAGTTATGAAAACATCTGGATAAAATAATACCAGCAAGCAGAGATATAAAATTTATTTCTGTGAAAGTATATAAAATCTTTCATGCCCAAGATCAAAAGAAATTAGAAAAACTGATAAAATTACACATGGTTACAAAGTGATAGCCTAGGACTTCTACATAAATCAATTGGAATGCAAGCAATTAAATCAAGGATCTGAACACCCTAGGTCCACAGTGTTTGCTGCTTCCTTGAGTAAATAACTAAATTTCAGAGGCAAAAAGAACATGATACCAAGACTTTATAGCCTCTTTATAAACAGCAGAGCAGCCTCTTTTTTAAGGGAAAAGAGGTTAGTGGAGTAGGTTGGTGGGATAATAACTATTAAACTTAAGCAGACTTAGGAAAAAAGAAAACTTTGATTTTATATTCAAATTCAAAATGACAGATATACATATTAGATAACATTACAATGAACTCACAATAACAATCATCTTCCATAAACATAAAAATATAACAACTTTTGCACAGAATACTGCAACCCCATTGAAGCAACGGCTCTCATGTCAGGAACTTCATGTATCCTTACTGAAGCAATTACAGACCACAAAAGCCGCCTAAATTTACTTTACTGAAAAGAAAAGGACTTTTCATTTCTGACAAATCTAAGTGGCTTTGGGCATGTGCTCTACAGCTAGAAAATAGATGTGGATAGATAGAAACTCGAAATTCTCCCTAAACATTTGTAGTATCCTAAAAAATAGAGAGGTTAGACCATTTGTTTTTCTCTGTTCTTTGCATCAAATATTCACATCATGAAACAGTACATACATTATTTTAAAATTCTGTAATTTTACCCATAAGCATTGGGATTTGAATTTAGTGGGGTTTTATAGCCCACCAGGTCTTTAAACTTAAAGCTGTTCATATTTCTAACCGCTTATGTTCAATGTTCTGAAAGTGGTTTGGTCACATGATTCTTTCTGGCAGTTTTATTGTTTGTGTGTGGTTCTATTGGGTTTTTTTTTTTTTTTAATTTCAATCTCAAGAATAATTTAGTTCCATGAAATATAGCACATAACTAAAGGTATAAGGTTCTGTTATGCAATGTGTGTATTTATTCATAGTCCATAAACGTTGTCTAATTATGCTACAATGAGCTAGCATTCGTCAACTTATCACACAACTGTAACACACAGAATTGCTTCAGACAGCATTCAGCTTTATAGAGCAGTCACAACAAGGTCATCAAGTCACTGGAATATGAAACTCCTTTCATTTGAATGACCTGCAGTTGTACCAAGCATAGACAGGTTAACTTATTCAGCAATAATTACCATTGCATTATTCTCAAAACACTCTGTGATTCCAAATATTTTGAAGAACATACAAATTTATTTTTAGAATAACAACATAATAATTATCAAAGCCAGTATATTTCCATGAAGTTCAGTTTTTAATATTTGCCTCAATATACTTTTTAAACTAATACAAAGAAGCCTTGAAATTAATATATATACACTATTTATCTTGTGAAAATAATGAAGATATTTGACCTATGCTTATTAAAAGCTTCTGTAACCAAAATTTTACATTGAACTCTGAAAGAATCTATAGACAACAGAAAATATTAATTTTATTTTTACATAAATTTCTTCAGATGACAATATTTCCTCAATCAGGAACTTTTTGGTTCTTTTGATCAGAGATTATGATGAATTTGTTATTTTTTTTAAGTCTAAATAATACTGTTTGTGAACTACTTTGAGAACTATTCAGTGTGACCAAGTTGGCAATTTTAAGCAAACAAGGCTACCCTCGTACAGTCTTATCATTATCCTAGAATTTCAGAAAGAATAGGAAACATGTCCTATATTTTAGGTCAAGGTACAGGAAATTACACTGATAAAAGTATTCAAAACTAAAACAATGGAAAAATGTAGCTTGACACTTTTTACCCAACACAAACACAATCAAAGGGGAAAAATGCATGAAAAGTAAATTGAAGTCAATGGTTAATGTATGTCTATGCATGTGTTTGTGGAATATTCCAGCAAGTTTTTACAAAGTTTCTTATTTGCAGTTTTTCAATTCCCAATATTTGAAGGTATAGGATAAATAAAATTTAGTTCAGAGGAACACACAATCCTATGAAACAATGGTCTCTTTCTAATGCATAATAAATAAATCACAAAGAAACATGGCAGAAAATACTTCACTACAGAAAAGTCAGGACCAGTCTGACTGGTCAAAGGACAAATGAGATATTCATACCCAGGGAGCAGATAAACTAATTAATGTTATAATAGAGAAATCAACTCCCAAAATAGAGACTAAGCTCAATTGTATATAAAAGTCTAATTAGAGCCAATCACTGAGCTGGGCTGATGCACAGGAAAAAGAGTGAGCAATGTCTTAGGCCAAGACTGGTTACATACTTCATATGCTACACACGTCAGTTATTCTTTTTATTAACAATAGTAGTAGTACTAGTATTACAGATACATCTATTTTAGATATATTCTTGAAAACAATGTTAACTACTTGAACATAAAAGGGGGAAACCTAAAAATGCACTTAATGAATTCTAAAGAAAGTATTTCCAATTTTGTGTGTTGAAACATATATAAAATACTGTGCTTTTGCTTCTTGTATCTTTCTCGGGGACACTTGTAGACAATCCTGAAAGGAAACTTAAGTATAGAGGAGAATGTTGAGATAGAGTGGTATTCCAAAATTACTTTAATCATCCAAGTCAGTTAGAATCAGGAAATTCTAAATTAAGGTTGATATGTGTATGTCACTAGGCATATCCTCAGGCTAGAGGCTTATTTCCTTTTTAAAGTTCTGTCTCATGTTTTCTCAAGAGATAGGACATTTAACTCATCCAATAAAAGTGGAAACAAGGTATTAACTTTCCAAAGAGTTCAGTTAAAGACTGATAATCTTCACAATGTTATCTCTGGTGCTGTATTATCCGATATGTGTATTTACAAAACACGTCTTAGAAGAATGGCCAGGACAGTTATATTTTATTTTATTTTTTGAGAGTTCCATTTTAAAAGAAAGTTTGTCAAATGCTTTTGCAATAAATAAAATCAAACACATGTGAACTCTAGATTTAAGACAAAATCTCAATTTGATTATAGCATAATTTTTTTAAAGATTTTTTTTTATCCATTCATGAGAGAGAGAGATAGAGAGAGAGGGAGAGACACAGGCAGAGGGAGAAGCAGGCTCCATGCAGGGAGCCTGACATGGGACTCGATTCCAGGTCTCCAGGATCACGCCCTGGGCTAAAGGCAACCCTAAACCTCTGAGCCACCCGGGTTGCCCTGCTTATAGCATAAATTAAAGACATCTGAGACTGTCCTTTAAATCAAAGCATCAAACCTTGCTAGAATACTATTAGAACACTTCAGTCAGAAGTATAAAATTAATTGTGCATTCTTTAAGTATTTTTTAAGATGCTGGTTTTCTTTTGCTTCCAAATTTTATCCTTTCTATGTTAAAATAATATATGTAAACAAATATTTTTATTAATCTGACAGAAACCTAGTAAAAAACTCTTATGACTTCTACATTATTAAGCTGTGATGCTATAAAAAAGGAACATACAGTTTATAGAATGGTAACAACACATACTGTGTAACTATTATAAATAAGAATTTAACTGAAAAAACAATTTTTTAATCCTCTATAGTTAAATCATAATTCTGCGCCTGTTTATGAAAACCGAACACAGTAAATAAATATAATATAAATCTGAGGACATTTTAAATAAATTTTTAAGTATATAAAATAAAGTACGTACCATCATCTGCATCGGTAACATTAAACACAAGAACAGTAGATCCTAGAGGTAGATTCTCCATTAAAGATGTGCTATACGAATTTAAGCTGAAAATAGGTGGGTTATCATTTACATCTAGCACATTAAAATAAACCCTAATGGTTGTAAATTGTCCTCCACCATCTTCAGCTCGAACAGTGAGGATATAATATTGCTGTGCTTCATAATCTAATACTCGAGTCAAGTTAAAGACTCCAGTAACTGGATTCAGGAAAAATATGCCATCTTCATCATCTTCATTCACAATATATGTAATTTCTCCATTCACACCAGAGTCATCATCTGTAGCTAAAATAGCTGCTACCAAAGAACCTATCAAAAAATAAATTAATAGTCTAAAATTAATGGGATAAAGGTATTACTAAGAGACTATGTAAAGACACCAACAAATTTTATTTGTACAGTAAAATATATTAACTAGAGTCACTATGAAAATACGGTGAATACGACATTCTGCAGATTTCTACATTAACACTGATACCAACCTTCCCAAATATTAACAAAATATATAGCATATTAAACACTCAGTAAATTTTATGTTGCAATGTAAAAGTTCTGGAGAAATAATACTACTTCTGACACTATTTTTCTGCCTGGCACTACCAATTTATGAACATATTGGTGATCACAGTGAACATATATTCGGCCCACTGCTAGTATCAGGAAGTAGGGGTTCCACGCAAAAATGCAGACTTATGCTCAGGGGATATCACCTGATAGCTCATATGGTCATTGCTATAATTAAGGCAGAAATAAATGTGATGATAATTTCATGAAGGACATGCACAACTTATGTTGGGGACTGAAATGAAAACTGCAGTGAGAAGTAGTCTATAAATATTTAATTTCTTTGTCAAATGAGTTTCTGTAACATATGTCTTATTACGCAAAATCATTCCAAATGTAATTCGGAATAAAATTTAAATCTTAGATAAGAATTTCCAATAATGGAAATGAAGCACACACACACCAGAAATATGGATATTTAGTACTCAAACTCAACAATCACAACATAATATGTTCAGAGAGGCAAGCTGACAATTCAGGATTGAGATTCTACTAACACTTATTGAGTACATGCTCATTCCCAAGCCCCATGTCAGCACACTATGACATATTCTCTAAATTAATCTTTACCCTAATTCTAACAGGAATTATTGTTTCCATTTTACAGAAGGTAAAATTGAAGCTAAGAGGAATGAATTACTTTCCCTGGGCCACACAGGTTCTAAGTGTCAGAGCTAGTATATTCACAGATTTTCATGTGCTTTTCTTTTTGTTTTGTATACATAACACTATAATCATATATACATTTTTATAATATCTATTTATTTTAAATCTTTGTAACCAATTAAAATATGTTAAAAATAAAGGTGCAGTCCTGTCTTGCAAATGCCTTTCTGAAGTACACTAATTCAGAATGGATGCAGAGGTAGCAAAGTACAATATATTATGTGACCAGTTTTTTCAGAAGTCGGCATTTAGAGATCACATTAACACATAAAATGTTTAAATGGGCTGTAAAATATCACAGAGTATAAATTGGAAAAACAAAGTATCAAAACTGTTGTTGCCAGAAAAATGAACTCATCACAAATACTTATCAGAAACAGAAATACTTAAAGTGTAATCAGTAATCAGATGAATTGCTAACCTCATTTGTTCTCAAAAGTAGCAATTTGTTTGGGAATTGTATGAAAGATGGTTGATTAACAGACAAAACTATCAAGCACATATATTTTTATACCTAGCAGCATATGGTAAAAACTAGTCACTAATTAAAAGCAGTCAAAAACACACAGTCCATAATTGTAGTCAAAGTGATCTTTGCAAAATATACTTAAGGTGTGTTCCACCTACCTGGGGTTGTATCTTCTGGGATGTCAAAAGAGTACACAGGCCTGGAGAACTTGGGTGTGTGGTCATTCACATCACTGACAGTGATATTAATTCTCATATCTGAGGATTGAAGACCATCATCTGCCCGAACCAGCAAAGAATATTTGGAACGGCGTTCCCTGTCCAACCGTTTGGTTGCTATCAGATCTCCAGATTCAGGGTCAATGCGGAAACTGTCATCAGCTCCACTAATGATGGTGTATGTGACCAGAGCATTTGCCCCCTGAGAAAAGACCCATAATTGAATAGAACAGTACGAGTATTCCTTATGTTGAGTATATCTGACAAGGTGAGGCTTTTGGCTTTACTTTATAAGTATTAAAAGATTTCAAGAGATAACCAAAGTAGTACATTACAGTCTTTCATCACTCATCCGTTAAATAAGGTAGAAAATCGCAGCTGTCAGTATTAGCTATATATTTTTTTAAACTCATAAAATATACACATAGAAAGGAGTCAAGTTGTCGCTATCGAAAATGCAAATGACACTGACTACTATTAACGACATAGCCAGAAGATTTGCCATGGGCTGGCTCAGTGCCAGGCACTGTGACAACACTATGCATGTATCATCTCACTTCAAGTCACAACTCCGTGAGGTGCCATTTCACCAATGAAGATGCTGGGTTCTGAGATGCTAGTTAACTCACACATTGTCACACTGCAAGTGTTAGTGTGGATTTCAAACCCACATCCTCCTAACTTTGAGCTCATGGTCTTTCTGATTCAGCATGAGAAGGTAATTAAATGAGGCAACTGCTAAATGGAGAAGGCTTCCAATAAGCACCATAAGAACCAAGAAGAGAAATTGTTTTGAGTTGATTTCTTTAGGGAAGATAATAAAGGAGGGTATGTATGGAACTGAATTGGGGTTTGTAGTTTTGTTTTTTTTTTGTTGTTTTGTTTTGTTTTTTTAAGCAAAGACTGAGGAAACATTTGAGTTTAAACAGAAGTACAGAGGAAAAGAGAATTATATGTTTGGTTTACTCACTGTTAAACAGTCTGTTAGAGTGGAGAGTTTAAATGATTAGTAGAAGAAGGTCAAACTAAAATGTTAGGTTATTGGTATATTTTTGAGAATCTCAACTGCAACACAAACCGCCTTGAATTTTATGTCCAAGAAAACACTAATCTTGTTTTAACTGGAAGCAATCCTTCAAGGCTCTCAATAACGTACGAGTAACTAGAATGGGGAGAGCCCAAAGAAAGGAGAGAGTGAGTAGGGTTTGGTCCCAAGAGGCTAGGGCTTCATTTCCTCCAGGTGAACCTTTCTACAATCTGTATTCTTTGTAGGTTCCAAGTCCATGATCTATAAAATGAAACCAGGGATTTCTTCTGTTCTCTTAGATCTTTGAGCTCTGGCTCTCAAAACATTGAAGTCTAAAATAGAAAGTTGACAGAGCACACAGAAAGGTTGAGAAAAAACAGAAAAAGTCCAAAAAAAAAAAAATTAAGAAGAATTAAAAGTAAAGAACCCATCTGGATTAGATGACGGGGAATGCTAACCTCATAATATTTTGATATACATTATATATATTTCATTTTAAAATATATTTGATAAGATAGTATTTCAAAATAAATTGCATATCAAATATAAACTTGATAGTCCAATGTTGAAACTGCAAGCAATTTGATTTAGATATTTTTTTATTATTTATTTATTCATGAGGGACACAGAGAGAGAAGCAAAGACATAGGCTGAGGGAAAAGCAGGCTCCCTGTGGGGAGCCCGATGTGGAACTGGATCTTGGGCTGGGATCCCGGGATCATGCCCTGAGCCAAAGCAGACGCTCAACCGCTGAGCCACCCAGGCGTCCCTAGGTATTTCTTAATTATGTATAGTATAATTAAAATATTGAGTTAAATATTATACACTGCACTGGTTGAGATCTGATGCTTTTGGGGTTGAATCTCTGCTCTGCCACTTGTTAATTGTGTGTCTTTGGGCCTCATACTTAGCCTTTATGAGCTGATGTTTCTTTATCTGGATGATCAGGGCAATGACATTAGGGCTGTTGTGAAGATTAAATGAGTTCATACATGTAAAAAACCTAGAATGATCCTTCAGAAAGTGTATTACAACAATGGCTGATATTTTTATTCTTGTTTTTATGTAATGGTTTAAGTGCATTTGATGACAGATGTCTGTAGATGAATAAATCAAAATACAACTGAGTTGCTATATATCACAGGGAAAATATGTTTTCTGATTTCCTATTATATGTAATTGTTGCATTTGACACTGAGGTATAATTAGTGTTGAGTCACTGACTTCAAAAAATTACTTTTTGATTTAAATATGCTTACATAAAATAAATATGCTTTTTACCATTATTAACCTCTAAGAGATTTATCAAAATATCCAGGCTAAGAACTCTCAAGAAAGAGATTGGGAAGAACATAAAGGTAGGATAGGTAGGACTATATAAGGCTGGTATGCCAGGATATTATGGCACCCATGATTTCCACACATCTTTTCCTTCAGAGATTATTTTATCCTTCATAATCAAACACATAAGGGTATGATTTCAGTCGAGGGCAAAAATACTTTTGTCAAAATATATGTTTAGTGGCATTTGCTCTATTTTTGTACTGCATTCTCCAAGCCAATCTTAAAATTTAGTAAAATGAATGCCTCAAAGCGCCTTTTAATTTAGTAATGGAATAGCTGAGTTTAACACAATACCACATGTATCTTGTATATTCAGGTGTACATGGAGTAGCTAACATATTTATTGTAATGATATGGTTTAACAAAAACATTCAATAAGAATTTTAGACTTCTAATCTGACCACATTCTGTAATATTTATTCTGTTTCACTAAGAGTTCCATTATTCTAGTAAAGCAATCCAGGTATGAAAACAGCTACATTCAATTCTGACCTATTAAAATGGCAAGTATTTGGAAATTAGGGGAAAGCAAAGAAACAAAAACATATAAAGCTGTTACACACACAGTTTGAAATTTAGAGATGTCCTGTCTACAAAATAACTGTCATAATTAATTCTCCTAAAGTTATGATAATTCTTTTGAACAGAAGCAAAGGCATCAAGTTATGTTGATAAAACAATCTTTTTATATTTAAAATCAGCTGATGCAGTGAATTAATAGTTCTAGTGAATGTCTGAAAATGTCTGGCCAAGAGTAATGATTTAATTAGGTCTTTTGAAAAGTCTATTTATTCAATATCCAAAATATGCAGTATCAGCAATACCACAAGAAACAACTATCATATTACAGCTGCAGTGCGGTGGAAATAATGCTGGTTAAAAATATTCTACTCTCCTGAGGAACCACAGAGACAAAAGTACGTGGAAGGAATTCTAAAAGTAAATAGCTATAAATTGCAAATGCATTTTATAACCTTAAGTAGTATTTTCAAAAACAAGTATGGCACCATGAAACAAAGCTTGAGTATCCTGGCCCATTACAAGCATAATAATTCTGTTTAGAAAAGGAAACAAGAGACTGACAAAGTCATGTGCTTCTGAAAGATGTATATCTTGATCCAACATATGTTTCAAATGATATTTAAATTAAGTTCAACGTGTACATGTTGCTTCCTAAAACTGATTCCTTTACCCTGGCATTATTCTCCAGGGCCATACTAGAGTTTCTCTAAAATACTAACACTTTTAAATTTGATTTAGTAATTAAGGAAAAGTGTATAAATAATAAAGAATGTAGCAATACATAGTTTGCTAATGATGCACATATTTATTAGTGTTTCAAAAATTCTATTAATTTTTTAAAACCAGTCCGCTGGGTAGTTGTTAGTTGTTGGACAGTTTAATGCTGACTACAAAGTTAAAAAAAAACAAAAACAAAAAACAAAAAAAACCCAACAACAACAACAACAAAAAAACCAAACCTCTTACATTCAATATTGAGTCTTATTCAAACTAGATGAAGAAAGAAAACATTCATGACTTGGTAAGACAGAAAACATTCAAATTCAACTAAAAGCGGCACCTGGGAGGCTCAGTCCATTAAGTATCTGACTCTTGATTTCAGCTCAGGTCATGATCTTAAGGTCGTAAGATCAAGTCCCACATTGGCTCTGGCCTGGGCTTGGAGCCTGCTTGAGGTTCTCCCTCTCCCTCTCCTTTTGCCCCTCCCCCATCTCTCTAAAATTAAAAAAAATCAACTAAAGTAAAAAGCTGAGGATAAAGTAGAAAATAGGATGAAGTTTTATCTAATAGCATTAATATTAATTTATTGCAAACTACTCAAAAAATGAAACAGCCAATGATTCTGAATGCCATAGAGAGCCGAGGTGTCCATGCTGTTTGTCATAGAGCCAAAGAAATGTTGCTTCTTCATGGCATGAATTGAAAAGCTACAAAAATTTCAAGATAAAATATATTTGAGAAGGAAAGCAACCTCAGTAGCTTCATCTTTAAATAAATAATAGTTCAGAAGCAATTTTATGAAATTTTTAAGTTGTAGATAAACTTATTTCCTCTTTCCCATCCCATCCTGCCTACACGCCCCCTCCTTCAATAGATCTGATTACAAAGTATTTGGTGATTTTTACGTTTATACTCTGCCCAAATTGTCAGCATCACTACATCTCTCTGAATTTCATACAACCCTCCCTTCATTTCCCTGACCTTTTTCCTCTGTACTACCTTTCACTTTCCTGCCCCTTTAATTCCACACTTTGTCTCCCCTTAACGCATATCTTGCATGTCCTAGATATCACCATCTTACATTTCACTACAAGACCCAGTGTTCATCACAGCAAGTGTCCGCCTTAATCTCTATCATCTATTTCACCCATTCTACTCACTCCCTTCCCTCTGGTAACCACCAGTTTGTTCTCTATAGTTAAGAGTTGTTTCTTGGTTTTCCTTTCTCTTTCTTTCATCTATGATCATTTGTTTTGTTTCTTAAATTCTACATATGAGTAAAAAAAATCCTGTGGTACTTGTATTTCTCTGAATGACTATTTTGCTTAGTATAATAATACTCTCTAGCTCTAACCATGTCATTGCAAATGGCGAGACTTCATTATTTTTTATGGCTGATATGTTATATCATAATATAAATAATATTATATTATTATAATATATTATATATATTTATATATAATAAATATATATAATATATAATTTATATTATAATATAAATAATTATATTATTATATTATATATTATATTATAGTGTGTATACACACACACACACACACCACATACCACATCTTTTTTATCCATTCATTAGTTGATGGATATTTGGGCTCTTTTCATGATTTGGCTATTTTTGATAATGGTGCTGTAAACATTGTGGTGCATGTATCACTTCAAAATAGTATTTTTGTATTCTTTTAGTAAATAACTAAAAGTACAAATGCTGGATCATAGGTTAACTAATTTTCTAAATGAGAGTTAATCAATGTTTGTGACTTGAGCTATCCAAATATACATTATCAATGATGAGCTTTAAGAAAACAAAGTATTTCCTAAGTAATAACTGATATCTCCTATCAATAATAATAAAAGTAGTCACATAACCTTTAATAACAGCTAGAATTTGGAAAAAAAAAACTAAATTGTTAAAAAAAAAGATAGCAGGCCCAAAACAGAGTCCCTTATGCTAAGCTCCATGTCAACAAACCAAGATAATACATAATCTAATTGCAGTTTGAAATCTGGGAATGTAACTTTTAACCAGTCAACATAGAAATTCTTGGTCAGCACTAGGTAGGTAATCCAGCCAAGAGGCCCTTTCTGTTCTCCTTAGGAAGGTGACCTGGCCTAAAAAAATGCATTTTGTTAATAATTCCATTTTTTCTTACCCTTTCAGCTTTAGAAACCTTTTCTTTTCTACAAATTGACAGTGCTCCTTTCTATTGCTAGATGGAATGCTACCTGATTTATGAATTTTTTTTTAAGATTTTATTTATTTATTCATGATAGTCACACAGAGAGAGAGAGAAAGAGGCAGAGACACAGGCAGAGGGAGAAGCAGGCTCCATGCACCGGGAGCCCGACGTGGGACTCGATCCCGGGTCTCCAGGATCGCGCCCTGGGCCAAAGGCAGGCGCTAAACCGCTGCACCACCCAGGGATCCCCATGAATTGTTGAATAAAGCCAATTTGTAAATGTACTCAGTTGAATTTGTGTTGTCTAACAGATTTGGTGGCAGTGAAAAGACTGAAAAAAACTTCCAATGTTTTCAGGGATAAAAAACACAAGTGCAGGACCCTGGGAACTCCTTTGAGTTCACTGTCTTTCTCACTATTTCTGACAACTGTGGGTAAGTTACCTCGGTTTTGAGCACTGTTCTCTTTGTGTTGAGCTCCCAACCTAACTGGCTTTCCACCCCCAGGCTTAGTGGAGTCAGCTTGAGCTAGGCAGATGCTGCTATCCAAAACCTCAGTCCCTGGCCCTTGGTTTAGTCTACAATCCCCCAGTAGTCTGGAATCCCTTTCTCTACTTACAGTCTGCAGTGCCCACCTACTGGAGTTGGCTGGTTTAGTCCTTCCCCAGGTCCAGTCAACAGTTCCCGTTTTCTGGAGTCTGTTGCTTTAATCTGCACTGGGAAATGCTCATGATGCACACAGCCTTCTCTTGGCCAATCTGCAATAACATCTGGTTGCTGTTGACATGTTAAGAGGTACATGTTTGTCTTGTTTTGTGTAGATAAATACTATTGCTAACAGGGATCTCAGAGGCTAAAAAGCTGCAAAAATTGGTGGGCATTGGCCAAGCACTTAAAAACTATTTGTTTAATGCTTACACCTAAATCAAAGACTCCTGTATTAGAATAAGTTGGTCATGTAATGAGTGATAATGACACTAGGTCACCTGCAAATCTCAAGCAAATTTCCATGTAATGAGGTATCCTGTGAAACACTGCACAATCACCAAGCCAGAGGCACAATCCTTTTAAATATTTTGGCTCTGAGAGACCCAAAGGCTTAGCTTTAAAAAAGTAATTATAATAAAAATGAGATGCTTAAAATCTAAAGAATTTCTGCTACCTTCCTACACACTTGGTTATTTTATGTCTAAGAATTATGGTCCAGAAAGAAATAAATATTTACAAAAATAGCAAAACTTTCCTAAGTTTATTTTGTGTCCTGAGAATTTGGCTTGGTATCTGTCCTATTGGGGTCGCCAAAATATGGCTGGGCAGATAAGTGAGTCACACCCAATTAGCAACTTTATATGCTGTACAGAAAATGTGGGTTAAACCCCATTTGCAGCTAGGGTCCTACAAAACGCTGCCAGCCCTCAGAGTAATTATAACCTAGAATTACAGTGGCCATTATGAGGAACGTTCCAATTAGGTAAGATCATTTAAGAAGTGCATTTAATGGCAGCCCTGGTTGCTTAGTGGTTTAGCGCCGCCGTCAGCCCGGGGTATAATCCTGGAGACCCAGGATCAAGTCCCACATTGGGCTCCCTGCATGGAGCCTGTTTCTCCCTCTGCTTGTGTCTCTGCCTTTCTCTCTCTCTCTCTGTCTCTCTCTCTCTCTCTCTCTCTGTCTCTCATGAATAAATAAATAAAATCTTAAAAAAAAGAAGTGCATTTAAAAGCAAGGACTCCCAAATCAAAGAAACAGAATGGAATACCTATTTTAACTGGCATACAAAAACCTCTGAAAGTCTTCAAAATTTCAAAATTGCTTCATTAAAAGATTTGTTGCAAAAGCTAATGAAAAATTCAAGGTATAAAAGGTACCTAAAAAGAAACAAACAAGAAAACACAAGCCTGATGTAAAAGTCTTACTGCTTCCCTCTATCCTCTATTTGAGTACTCATTCTAGTAATCCTGTGTCTGAAATTCCCTTTATATGACCATAAGCACAAAGTCTGCCAAGTTAATGACCTTACAGATACCACATGTCTACTCTTGTAAGGAGGGCCCTAATGGAGATCTCCCAAAGTTGATGGGACTCTGAGGGATTTTCTGGTAAACTCCTGTTATTCTCTTAAACAGCCAATGGAAAACTAAAATTACAAATAATGAAAAACCTAGCCAAATTCTGGTAAATACCAGAGCTACAGATAGGATCCTGGAAAAGCTGGTGGAAGCCAGCTAAGAATGAGAATTCTTGCCAGAGTCAGCTGTCCCAGATCTCTGTCTGTAGTGCCCAGTAGAATGAGGAAAACAAAATATCTCATGCATCCTCTTGGGGGACACCTCTTCAGTCCAAGGAGTTATTCAGTACTGCCAGAAATATTTACTGTTTGTCCCAGCTAAAAACTACAAAGTAGCTCTGCGGTCAGAAATTGGCCAAATTGCAGAGCCTAAAAGAATTTTTTTTAGGCCTTCTCCCCTAAGCCAAAATAAAACTATGAATCCAGAAGGAAAGAAAAACCTTTTAAAGCCCTTGTAAAAGGATTTATGGGTGAATCAACCTATGATGTCATTTAAGTTGCAACCCAAATCTTTGAGAAATTGAGAGCAACTGTCCTTATCTTACACAAATCTTTGCAAAACTAAAAATCCAGCCCTAGAGGCAGTTGAAAGTTCACCTACTCTTTTTCACCAATCCCAAAGCATCTCCTATTTATCTTAAAAAGCTTATAACTTGCATTCTTCACTGTGCCTTTGAGATGTAAACGTTAATATATGACCTTTGGGCATGTAATTCCTATCAGAAATAAAAGAGGGAGAAGGTAATTTAGAATTTGAACTAATGGGAAATCTTAAGTTTATAGAAGCTATAATCTCTCTCTCTTTTTAAACATTTTATACACTTTATTTATTTATTTATTTATTTACTTTATTTATTTTAGAGAGTGAGCCAAAGGGAATGAAGAGAGAGGGGGAAAGAATCTCAAGCAGATTCCACACTGAGCATGGAGACTGACATAGGGCTCAATCTTATGACCCTGAGGTCATGACCTGAGCCCAAACCAAAAGTTGGCTGCTAAACCAACTGAGGCTCCCAGGAGCCCCAATGTCTTTCTTTCTGTATGTTTATGTGATAAATATATATATATATATATTTATGTGACATATATGTGTATATATATACCTCAGATGATATTATTAAAATTAATATGTGAAAGAGCTATATTTAATTAGCTTAAACAAATATGAGCTTATATAAATTTAATATTCATATAAATTCTCAAAAATATAATGTAAACTAATTCAAATACTTTTTGGATTCATGTAATCTGGGGAAATGTTCAATATTAAAACTAATTCAAGTTTGTTGGTTTAAATAAAATATATGTATCTTTAGATTTTTCAACATTTAATATAATGCAATCATACACCTTTTATTTTACCTGGAATTATATTCAAATAAGTTTACATTATCTTTGTTAAAAAATTTGTCAGCAATAAAAATAATTTGTCATGATGAGTTTTTGTAAGTAAGCTAAATGTAATTGTTAATAACAAGTAAATAAAGTAGATATAAGAGGTTTTACCTAAAACCTTTTGGGTAAACTTGTTAGTTTCCCCAAATCTTTTTGGTAACCTGAAACAAAGTTTTGCTAGATTAAGTTAAGTGATGAGTCAAGTTGTATCTGTTGTACCTGTTGAAAATCCAGATCATTTCCAAATAACATAAAATACTGAAACATTAGTTATTGAACATAAGCTTACCCACTTTTAGCTTTCTTTTACAGAGAAACTAAAGATATTTTGGTCCATTAGTAAACATGCTTTATGCCATGCTGAAAGATTTTCTATGAGAAAGTACATTTCTAGAAATTATAAAAAATATTTAGAAGTCGGCCACAGAATGCTAATATAGAAGACAGTTCATACTTATTTTTTAGTTTTTGTCAGAAATCAAAGGCTTCTAAGAGTTAAAATTCTAATATATGTAACCAAAATTACTAAAAGTAACATGGGAAAGGAATTTTATGTGTGATCAGCCCTGGCTAAGATGAGAATGAATTTAATTATGCAAATGATTTCTAGTATCAAAAGTAAGCTGGTGCAAAATTAGAATTTGGTTTTCTGTCTGTTATGAGGACAAAATTTTCATGGTCTATTGGTCTGTTCTTGTTGGAGATTACAAAAGTATTTCCTTCCTTACCTTTCAAAGTAATATACCTAAAAATCAAGGATTCTATGTTTCTTCAAAATACTTTCCTATGTTGTTGTATCAAATCTTTGATTACTAAAACCTAGAACTCTGAATATTAAAAGAATTAAGTTTTACTAGAACCACGAAGTCTTCTATATTTGCCTATGGAGTCTTTAATTGTCACTTTGGCTAAATAGATAACTGAATATTGTTTCATAATGACCTATGGTCTTGAAGCCTTTTGATATTTTTTGACAACTTCCTAAAAATCAAAATTTAAATGAAGTTTTTTGACCTTGATAAAACTTTGATATTTTCAAGAGGTTCTCTAAAACATTGAAAAAGATTTGGTCTCTCTCCTTATAAAAATATATTAAAGTATTAAAAGTAAAAAGATATTAAAGTATTAAAAGTAATTAAGTTTATTTGATATGTTAAATTATATGGTAAGCATTGTCAAATAAGAAATAATACTAAGGCATTTTGTGTTGTATAAGTTTTAATTGTTCCAGAAATAATGTAAAATTCCTAGAAATCTGGTATGTCTTGGCACAATGTTTTCAGTCATAATTCCAATTATCTTAAAATAATATGCAACATTTTACAAACAATTCCTTGTGAATTGTAGTGAACTCTCATCAAATTTTAATCCTGGCCATTTTTAAGTCTTTTGTCATTTATAGACATTGTTGTTTCATTCTGATACTTTGGCAAGAGTGCTTCATGTTCAAGAAGACTCATGGAAAATACTCCAAAATACAGGTTTCTGGTAACCTTAAAGCAAAACAAAACAAAACAAACCGAATGGGGTAAGAATTTCTAGAGCTAATGAAAAAACTGGATTCAAGTAGAACAAGTATGAATTACATACGACTCAGTAACTAAGGAGGATCATTAGAATTCTTTATGACTTTTGTTTAAAATATTGTTGGTATTTAATGCTTTGTTTTACCAGATGTAAGAAACTCTTTTTCTTTTCTTTTCTACTTTTATTTTCCTTTTTGCTATGACCTATAGCTGATTGATAAAGTTTACCTTTGTAAACAAAGATAAAGCATTTTCTTTTTCTTCCTACCTGATCCCTCCAGAATTCAAAAACTATTTTTATGGCAATATAGTTTCATGGCAATATAGTTATTTATTTGCATAAATTCAATGAGGATCCATTCTCTTCTAATAGGACACAACTGGAAATAAAAAACTTCTTTTTCCTACAGCTTGGCAGAGCTCCTTCGTATTGATAGATAAGTTGCTGCTTGGTTCATGAATCATTGAAATAAAGCCAATTTAATTTTACTTAGTTGAGCTTCTGTTATTTAACACTTTATAAAATTGAGAAGATACTAAACTTAAAAAATCAAATCTTTTTTAATAGAAAACTACAATTATCTACATATCTATGCTTTATTTTACTTTTCCTTAGATTTTGTCAAGATTTTTTTTTTTTAGATTTTGTCAAGATTTAGAAATAAGTCATTACATTTCTGTATTAGCTGTTAAAATTCATCTGTTTTTTATTTATTTACTTTTAAAAGTTAAGGAAATAAATTCATGAAGACCTTACTCATAGATTAAAAGTTTTCAGATACTTCTGAAATTAAACTAAGGCCAAAAAGGGACACATAGGTGGCTCAGTGGTTGAGCATCTATCTGCCTTCGGCTCAGGTCCAAATCCCGGGATCCCGGATCAAGTCCCAAATTGGGCTTCCTGTGGGGAGCCTACTTCTCCCTCTGCCTGTGTCTCTGCCTCTCTTTCTCTTTCTGTGTCTCTCATGAATAAATAAATAAAATCTTTTTAAAATTAAAACAAAATTAAAAAGAAAAAAATTAAATCCTCTGATCTGTTGTTGGGCTTAGCTTAAGGTAAAAGGAGATACTGGTGTCAGAGAAGGTTATCTTTCTTTTCACAGTTCCATAACATTAATTAAGTCCTTTACCTAGCAAGAAGGAGAGAATAGGCAATGGTCATTTTTCACAGGAAAATATAAATTACAAATATATAAATTGTTATGTCATTTAGAGCATGGTGATTATAGAAGATAGTAATATTGGGATGCCTGGGTGGCTTAGCAGTTGAGCTTCTGCCATTGGCTCAGGGCATGATCCTGCAATTCTGGGATCAAGTCCCACATTGGGTTCCCTGCATGGAGCCTGCTTCTCCCTCTGCCTGTGTCTCTGCCTCTCTCTCTTTCTCTGTGTGTGTGTGTCTCTCATGAATAAATAAATAAAGAAGACAGACAGTAATCTAAATTGCACCCCATAATTTTACATTCACCACTAGACAAGAAATTTTTGTTTCTTTTTTTTAAGATTTATGTATTTATTTTAGAGAGAGAATGAGAGAGTGTGCATGCAAGCAGGGGGAGGAGCAGAGGGCAAGGGAGAGAGAATCTCAAGCAGACTTTGCACTGAGGATGGATCCTGATGTGGGGCTTGATCTCACAACACTGAGATCATGATCTTGGCCAAAACCAAGTCAGACACTTAACTGACCGAGCCACTCAGGTGCCCCTAGAAATTTCTGTTTTTTAACAGATTTGATCATTAGCTTTCCTAGATAAGTTCCTTAAAATGTATAAAGGCTATTATTAAATTATTTATTTTGTTTTACAGATATGTGAGAATTAAATGAAAAACTAGAAGATAGACTTAAGATGTTTTAATTTTAAATAATCTGCTTTTTCCAAATACAAATATAAAATCAATCTTTAGCTGCTATGATAGCAAATTAGAATGATAAAGGCATAAAAATTATGGTTATGTTTGTAGATTTTTTTATTTGAGAATTTAAAATAATTTGACTAAGAAATTTAAAATGCAACCAGCAATTCTGAATTGCTGATCAAAGGAATATTACCTCTTGATACTTCTATCTTAGCCTTCTTATATCACATTTCAACAATTAACATTCTTATGAAAAGAGCACACAATGCTTAACCTTAACTATTGGGTACTAAAAGTGGTCAACATATAGTAGAAATTTGATAGATCACTGGAATATCAGGTTTCAAAACAAACGCAGGCTATGAATTACCTCATCAGCATCCATCGCTGTCAGTTGCATAATCTTAGACCCATCGCCAATGTTCTCCTCCACAGTAAGATCCAGCATGTCTGTTGGAAATACTGGTGGATTGTCATTGATATCCTGAAGTGTTATTTCAACCTACAAGGAGAGAAAGAAACAACACATGAATGTCCCACATGCCTGCAAGATTAAAGGTTAAAACGTATACCAAGAGCCCACTAGCTAGCTAGGCCTCTCAAAAATAATCAGAACCTTTATATATAGCATCCAAATAATAGAAAATATCCTAGAGAAAGCTGGTTATTTATATTTTTTATAAAGATTTCTCTTATAAAAATCATTTTACTTGTTGATAGTAACTGATTTTAAAGGGTTGCTTGGAGTTTATACAAGAAAAGGCCCACTGATCAACTGTTGATTTAATCCCCAGATTTGTGCACCACTGAAGAACTGCCCAGACTTACGACCATCTGCCATTCAACCATTAAATGTTGCCCGACACACAAATGAGGTGGTGTAGAATTTCTTCCTGAAATGCTTACATATTAGCAATGTCTGGGAGAAACAAAGAAGTTCACTTCTTGTTTTAAGAAACTCTCTGAATTTTCCCCTTTAAAATCAACTCCCAACCCACGGGGGGAAAATACATGCATCTTCTTCTGTTCCTATTTCCCCTCCTATCAGCACTTCTTAATGCGACTAAAGCTAAACAATCATTCCTTTCAAATGTAGTATTTATATATTCCAAATATTAACAGCTTTGTTTGAGAGATCCTAGTCGGAGTTAAATTTGTTTGTTTCTCTGCCTAATAAAAAATGTTTAGAAGGAAGGATTTGTGAAGTCTAAATAATAACTTCAAACCATGTGTTTTCTCTTTTGAGCTAGGTGCTAAAAGCTGAATATCTGATAAGAAAAGGGAAGACAGCTGCTAATAAAACTGCAAGTTTCCCCAGTTGGGTCACAAAATTAAGTCATGGAGAAAAATCCAGCCAGCCATTTAGCTACGATATAACAAAGACATTTTTCTCATGGGATAAAATGTCATATTTTATAGTTAAACTGCAAAAACTCCATCAGATCTAAGACCAGTGCAGACGAATCTGAGGAAAAAAGAAGAGAGCAAAAGAATTCTGATTTCATCTTTTGCCCGGAGGAGGTAGAGATGGGGTTGGGGGAGAAGCAGGAGATAGAACTGTCATTATTCTCCTACATGGAATGAGTGGGAAATTTAGCAGAGCTACACTAATAGATTAACAAATTATAAAAAGAAAAACCCAGAAAACAATATATAAAATTAAGTACTAAATAATTATTATACCTCTAGTTCCACCTTCTAATAATAGGACAGGCTTCATCACAGCAAATGGCTCAGATTAGTCTAGACAGGCAGTCTCAGCAGTTGGAAATGTGCCACTTCTAGTTTGGGCTCACGTCATTCTCTGTACCACTTCCTTTAAGAAAAGGTCCATAGTATCTACAAATGCAGCCAATATCTAACTTCCTTGCATGGTTGTAAATAGCATGGATTATTTCAAATCAGAAAAACTGAAATTCAGGTCTGACTCCCCAAATTATTAGCCAGGTAATCCTGAGTACTTCATTTATCTTAGCCTTAGTCTCCTCATCCTAAAATTGAGATTAATATTTCGTGTCTTAGAGAATTTTATGAAGACCAGACTTTGATGATGCCAACAAAATGCTTAGCCTAGAGGGAAGTGTTTGATAAAAGATTAATCTTGGTTTTGAAGTTGTGAGCACAGATCTAGGAGTTTCTGAGAGCCATGGATTTTGAGAAAATGATTTAATAAATCAGAATTCCAAGTCCTACAACCCAACATCAAAAATACAATTTATTGTTCATCTCTGGAACATATTGAATATATATGAAGTTTTCTTGTAGAAAGAGCTTTGAATTACATACATACACATATATGTATCTCAAAAGTCTGAAACATATGGATTTAAGAATCAATGACTTGATGGTCTTCCAAAAATATAATAATGTTCTTTGGAAATTAACAATTATATTTACATTTTATGTGTGGATTTTCATATATGTGTGCATAATCCTTAAAATACAGTAGAAAGATAAAGAATAAGAAATAACTGATGGAAATACCTCAACTCACCTCTAACTTTTTAGCTTAATAATTTTTTTTTTTTAATTCTAAATGGTCTTCCATCTATAATTTTATGACTTGGTCTCATTGGAAACCAACACACCAACCTTGTGTATGCTTTTGTGTGTGTGTGTGTGTGTGTGTGTGTGTGTGTGTGACAGAGAGAAACATATTTTGTAAGTGTATTTGTGAGAAAATGTGCATATATGAGTGTGTGTGTCTAAGTGTATATGTGTGTGTGTGTTTAAGGAAGACCACTAAATTGAGAGTAAGGATAATCCATATTGACACCAATTAAATATGACATCAAAGATGGATCAGGAAAGAGTACCACACACTAGAAACATACTGGATATTCCAGAAAGGTACCTCATTATAAATGGTGAGTGCATGAATTGAACAAGCCCCTTTCTATATTTTCATAGTTATAACACAATAATTAATATATATGTCCTAGACATAGTTTTAAGTTATATGTGTGTGCACATACATATATATATATGTATATATATATATATATACACATACACACATTTTTAAAAGTCTTCAAAAGAACACTATGAAGGAAAATACTATTATCTTCCTATTAGAGAAACTAGTTAACAAAGGTAAGCAGATTAAGTAATTGCCCAATGACACAGAGCTAGTAAGTAAGTTTTCTCTAGTGCTATGCAAACCTTTCTCTCTCATGTGTAGGTGTGTATGTTTAATAAACACAATGAATCATATTTGAAGAGTATGTCACAACTATATGTGCATATTATTTCTGTCTGGAACCTGAATCACTTACATATGAACTAACTAGCCAAATAATCGTGAGTCAGCCAATAAATCTCTCTGTATCAGAATTTAAGAAAAAATAAAGACTGTTCTACTGATCCCCAGATACAGCTCTAGAAGTCTTTGATCATGTATGCTCTATGAGGTTTTGGCCAACTCCATCATTTCAGGTAGAAAGAGCTTTTCTATTTTACTATGAGGAATAAATTTAGCTTAATACTAATGAATTCAAAACTAAACATTTTTGAATGTCTCTATAGTCAACTAATTATAAAAACAGATACAGAATATTTTATCATTGTATCTGGTATATGTAAGGGTTATTATTATTATTTTGGATACCACACATCATTCATTTAACAAGTCAGCCTATTATTTTTCCTAAAATCAGTGTCAGCTTACCAATTAAAAAGTTAAGAACCTAATATTCCTTTCTTGGAGGCAGAAATCTGGATTTTTCTCTTAATTGTCCAGTATCTCTTTTCTATTCCACAATCCCTCAGATATCCCTAAAAAGTCTTTAGCATGGCTTTTCTCAGTTCTCCCAATAGCCTGGGCTAATAATTATGCAGAAAATGAGATATGAACTCCTTAGCATGGGTAGGTGTCATCCTGCAATCCCTTCACTTCTCCTGATCCCCTGTGCCATGTTTCTACCTACCAAGAATTTCAGGAATATGGACCTTGTTTGCAATGTCATCACTGATTCTAGTATTTATTTATTCAATATTTTAGAATCTATCACATAACAGGCGTATGTTAGTCACTAAAAATACAGAAGAAAATAAGGTCACATCTCTCGCAATAAAGAAGTGGAGTTTGATAACAGAAATATACACCAATAAAAACATTTACAGTTATCTCTCGGAAAACGCACTGTCGAAATTTTGTTTCAAAAAAATTTATTTCTAACACTACGGATAATTTTTTGAACTGCCTTACATCCTGCCCTTGGCAGTTACCATCCTCCTGATGACTCCAGACCCTAACATGTGCTTGGCTCACTCTTGAATATACCACTAACCTAAAAGCCATTATGAGCCTTCTTCGGAATAAGATTTGATATGATTTGCTTTGAAATGTTATTATATAATCACAGAAATCAAACATTAAAAGTTTAGAGAAGACATTTGAAAATAAGAATTAAGATTTTCTAATTTTAAAGACTTCTTTCTTTCTGTACAAACTAGATCACTTTAATAACCCAGACAAGGCTATTAGCAATTTATTTGAAATTCCAAGATTTTAAAATAGTCTACAATATTGTTCCTAAGGTAAAAAAAAAAATGTATATGTTGAAAAATACATTCCATTCTCTAAAAAGACAAAGCAAAAATTACTGCACAAGTAAGCTTTTAGTGGCAGTTGTGCCAATTCAATGTTTTATGTGTATCTTCACAGTTGTTTATACCTGAAATCAGTAAAATAATTGCATTTAAATATTCATTATGCAAAAATAAAGTAAAATAAAATCACATTTTGAACTCAAAAACTTCCCTTCCCATGTGACTATATTTAAAATAAAAACAAAACAGAAACTGCCAACAGCTTCCATAACTTAAGTCCAAGGGGCATTTTCAAGGTATCTATTCTGAAAGTTTGTGAAAATTTACCCTTAAAGATTAAAGAAACATTACTTGCATATTTTATGCCTGCCTATCAAATGTTGACCTTTGTTTATGCTTAGATAGTTGGCTTTTCAGAAACATATGTAGTTTCACCTGCTACAATTACAAGGGCAGTTGGTAACTTTGTGGTTGACTTATTCATAACAAAACATCAGCTGCAGCTAATGGTCAAGCCATAGGTATTGTCCACTGCCACCACCTCTGTGACCATTGAAAGACCTTCAGAAATAATCACTTTCTTGGCTGAGACACCTGATCCCTAGGCAGTGAAACCCTGGTAAATGAATGATTATATTTAGAAACAAAAACATGACTGAGATTAAGGGATCTAATAACCAATCAATTTAAAAACAGGCTATCTTTTGATAGTTTGATAATGGTAATAGTTAAATTTAAAAAAATGACTTTAAGTATTGTCACCAAACTTCTTTATGCTGAAGGGAAGTGTCCTTGATATTCAACCCACTGAATAAACAGATATCTATTTATTTATTTATTTTTAATTTTTTAAAGATTTTATGTATTTATTCATGAGAGACACAGAGACAGAGAGAGAAAGGCAGAGAGAGAGAAAGACAGGCAGAGGGAGAAGCAGGCTCCATGCAGGGAGCCCGATGTGGGACTCGATTTCGGGTCTCTAGGATCAGGCCCTGGGCCGAAAGCAGCGCTAAACCGCTGAGCCATGTGGGCTGTCCTTAAACAGATATTTAAAAACAGAAAATCTTACTATGTAAATAGTTGTTTTGAAATGAGTACAAAACTTTCCTCTTAATTTTGTTTATTTCCTATAATATGCAGTCTATCATTTTATTCTGTAGTGCATCAAGAATGACATTATATCTTGGTAATTTATTTTTAATTTTAAGTGAATAAATCAACTATATTTTAAGTGAATTTTAAGTGTTTTTAAGTGAATAAATCAGGTATATATTAATAAATAAAACTGCATAATCAGTAAATATTAATTAGCAATATCAATTATCAAATTATTACATACATGTAGCTATAACTATAAAATATGGCATTTCACTGATTTAAACTGATATACAAAGATAATATGTTAAGACTAAGGAATTGACTAAAATATCAAGGTCCATTATAAACTGATTCCCCAGTTAATAAATCAATAATTTCATAGTGGTCACTATATCAACCATAATTAAAAATACATTCTTAGATTCATAACCGCTCTGTAAGCTAAATAAAGTGATTCTTAGTGAATAAGGGTGAACGTATATCTAAAACACATTTTTTAGTTCAAAATCTTCCTACAAACTACATAAAATGGTTCTTAATAAATAAGAATGAAAGACAATCTATTTTTTTTCCTTTTGGGAAATTGTATAGTTTATAGTACCCTAAAAGTTCAGAAATCTATTTATTTGCAAGTCGATATAATAATATTTTAGGAGTATTAAATATCATCAAGTCCCTCTCCTCTATTTTACAGAGAATCAAAAGTAAGACAAGAAATGTCAAGTGATTTATCTAGGAAAAACAATGGTCAGCCTCCTAAATCAAGCCCAGTGATTTTTTTCCAGAGACCTGTGTGTGGAAATAGCCAGAACCAGAGTGAAAGCTGAATATATCTTAGACCAAAACCTCTAATCTGTGCATGAAGACAATGAACTTTCAAACAAAATATGCATTTGATGTCAATAAGAAAATGACTTTGAAGAAATTAATATTTAATTAACTAAAAATATTATTTTATCCACATTTGTTTCATTTTTAAGTTTCTTCATATTTTACATTAAAGGAGAATAATCTGTGAAGGTTTTTTAATCGATGCCCCTGAAGACTGTTAATCATTGAGCAGGAGGGTGGTGGGTATATATTACAAGTAAACTAGCTAAATTCTTTGTAGATATCAGTAAAAGTTACTGCTTTTATAAGGTCTACAAAGATTTTCTTTTTCTTGAAAGATGCAATCATAAATTTACTCATTTTCAGAAATGACTAAAATCTAAATGGTTGGTGAGATAGACATAAAGTACACAAAACTATAAAATAGTAGCAGATGTATCAAGGCTCCTAGTACTTGATTAGTTGCTTTCTTAGTGGCAGAAATGCTTATAGAATTGTGTTTTTATTTTTGTGAAACTAACACCTCAAAATTAAGTTCTTCAAGTAATACTGTTACCTAGACCATATAAACTGTGACACAGCATTATACCAAAAATCACGTTTAGAGTTTACATATATAGCTTCCAAAGATATTATGATAATGTCACAAAGATTGCATTTCAATACCTTTTAACTAAAAAAAATTACTTCAATAATAGTACTTCATTGCTCTAATTTCTCTAATAAATGTGTATATTACAGAAAATCACTGAAAATCTCTTCATGTTACCAAAGATCATTTATATTGTTCAGATTAGTGCCTTTTAAGCCCAGGTGGGTTCAACCATTGAGCATCTTCCTTTGGCTCAGAGCGTGATCCCTCAGTCCAGGGATCGAGTCCCGCATCAGGCTCCCTGCATGGAGCCTGCTTCTCCCTCTGCCTATGTCTCTGCCCCTCTCTCTCTGTGTCTCACCTGAATAAATAAATAAAATCTTTAAAATTAAATAAATAAACTCTGACATTCTTACAGCAAGAGTTTACTTACTCATTTTTCCATTCTTACAACTTATCCAGGCCTACCATATAACTTTTACCCTAGAGATATTTCTGTTTTAAGAGCAAACCCAGATTATTTTTACATTTTTTATTAGAGTCATAAGTTCAGCAAATTTAATACAATAGGTATGTTACTGGTATTTAAGAGAGTATTGATCAAAGTTGTCTTATATCACAATGATATTTAGTATCAATCCAATCCTATTGCTTTCCTAACTCTTGTCTGCCTCTCATGCCATCATGTGTAAATTTTATGATATGAAATCCTATTGGATGATAATTCAATAACTTCATACTCAGAATGATAACTTAAAAGAGCTTCAGACAGGGATGCTTGGATGGCTCAGCGGTTGAGCATTTGCCTTTGGCTCAGGGAATGATCCCGGGGTCCTGGGATCTAGTCCCGCATCAGGGAGCTTACCTCTCCTTCTGCTTACGTCTCTGCCTCTCTCTCTCTCTCTCTCTCTCTGCATCTCAAATAAATAAATAAATAAATAAATAAATAAATAAATAAATAAAAACTTTTTTTTTTTTAAAAAAAAGAGCTTCAGACATATATGTTTTGTTCAGAAAAGCTCCCATTTGGGAGACTGGAATGTAAGATTTAATCAACACCTATTACTACTTCAGAAACAGCTACAACAAACACCACACAGATCATGAGTAAACCTGAAAGAATAACTAAGCTCATTCAACTGTGCATTACCCTTAATAGGTCATTGTGATGTGACTTAAATATCACTTTACTAAATGATGCCCTAGTGTATACTGTGTAGGTGCTACTGAAATTCACTAGGGGAAAAAGTCTAATCTTACACTCAAAACAATTCTTACATTTCATCAGAGTGAAACTAGATGCTGAGACCTACCACTTAATTTTCTGTATGCAGGCTTAAATGAGGACTTGAAGTTGAAAGCAAATTTTAACCAAGCTGAAATCCACACTATGATCAGTACAACCATTTCGGCTGGCTTGTCACTTCCTTTGACCCTGAAAAGGAAAACCCCACCTTTCCTGCCTGAGAGGAGACTGTGTGCTGAGTAGCAGTTTGCCCTCAGGGCAGTGAGAGGCTCAGTGCTGGGGGATGCCTTGCTATCATCGCACCAGGGTGGTGTGTAAAAAGGAACATTCTAGGATTTGATATTAAATTTGACACTTAAGCACAACATTCATAAAAGAAAAACATCAGGACAAAAGTATCAAAACCATGGCTCAAGCAAATAATCAAATTTATATTTTAAATGTTTGGTAATAGGGATGCCTTGGTAGTTCAGTCGTTGAGCATCTGTCTTCAGCTCAGGTCCTGATACTAGGGTCCTGGGATTGAGTCCCACATTGGGCTCCCCATGGGGAGCCTGCTTCTCCCTCTCCCTGTGTCTCTGCCTCTCTCTGTGTGTGTCTCATGAATAAATAAATAAAATCTTTAAAAAAAATAAATGTTTGGCAATAGTTTCACATGTTCACTCTTCAACTGAAGCCAAATACTACAGGATTCATTTAATTCAATGGAGTTGACACACTTTGCCTGCTATACAGGCTTCCAACAACAAGATTTTATTTAGTAAATTTACGTCAAAGCCTATATATACTAAGATTACATAGCAGAAGTTCTAATTAAATTTCAGCAGAAAGTTTGACATTCTATGTTCATTTTCTTATTGAACTAACTACATAATTTCATTTGGTAGAACATATATCTACTCCTTTTTAAAATTTCAAGTTGTGTGCTAAATTCAGTCATTAGGAAAGAGAAAATTCAACATGTATTTGTACTATAATTTATGGGTTTAAACTCTTAAGTACTTTCATTTCTTAACAACAATAAAAAGCTGTATTGCCATGAAAGGATGGTGCCAGGGTTTACATAGTTCCTTTAATTTTGTTCTTCATTTCTTTCCCTATTTTGGGTGACCACTGGGAATTCTGCTGCCATGAGTCTGGGTGAAACATTTCACTACATCCAGAACACTTCATCATGTTGCAGAGCCAAACTCTATTATGGTTTGCAACTGACTCATATTTTAGTTATGAGAAGGCCCTAGCAAAGAACAGTTTACATTTAAAAGTCCTAAATGTCAGGAATGTAATGTTTGGACTATGTAGGTATGCAAAGTCTAATCATATTTTCTGAACAATGATTTTAGGTAGTTACTTAATGTATAACTGACCCAATTCAAAAGAGTATGTGGAGGCTGTAATAATAGTATACTCTCTCATCCTGAGGGTATTTCTGAACTTTTGAAACTGAACTCTTCCAAAAAAAAAAAAAAAAAAAAAGGAGAAATCAGACTTTGGAGAAAAGACCTATGATTCCATGCTATGAAAGACAGGCAGGGAATAGGTGGGACCTATTAAAGAAAACAACAGAGCCACCACCACTGCATGTGTAAGTGAACCAGAAACCCTTGAGGACACAGGTCTGTTGCAGGCTCAAATTCTAATGAAGTTTCAGAGATGATCAGAAAGTTTATCTATGGATTTAGGTATCATTTTTCTTTATAATGACAAAAAAAAAAAAACCCTGGAAAATTATTGCATTTTACTAGAATATAAGCACTAACATGTTATCTAATATATGCTAAATACTATTTTACTATATTGTTTTATAGAAAACACTTTAGTAAATGAAACATGATATAATATTTGAGGAAATGATACTTAATTTGGGAATTATAATACTCCTTGGAATTTTAGGCTTGCAAATATTTTGTCATTTTAAACTTTATATCTCAACTTTAAATTATGTATATATTTAGATACCTGTGCATTTATTTCACACAAATTGGTACCGTTTCTATCCCAAGTGCTCTGGAATATGAGGAAAGAAGGAAGCATGCACATTTCAGATTCTTTTTAGTTTGATTTTAAAAGCAAAGTAAAAATAAACATAATGAGTTTTAAAACAAAACATATTTCTCATATAAGCTACATGTATGTAACTGTGACCAATTATATTTCTCAAACAAAAGCAATTACATTAATCTCTCATCACTAAAACTCTCCTAGCAGTCAGGAGCATATGTTCCTGGGATTTCAATGCATTTCTAACTAGGAAAGAAATCTGTATGAGTAACAGGCAGGCTTGGAGAGTAGCCAGAAATGACAAGAATGGCTTGAAGTGCGGACAAGACATAGTTAACTCCATTCTTGAAACAAAATGCTTTCCATAACTCAGTAAATGTGTGGTGACATAATAGAAAGCTAGTTTTGTTGTGCTTTCAATATTGTTCAAATTAGAACCAAATAAGGATTTCTTTTAAGGCAGAGGCAATCATGTGTAACCACTTCAACTTTTCCTGAAATCAATACTGCATAATTTCAGAATTTTAACAGATTCTTAAGGACGCCCAAAAGTAAATGCAGAATAAAAGATCAAGTTAAAATATGTGTGGTTGCATATGAAACTTACGGAAATTTTTATACTATTCTTCAAAACACCCTGCAAAAGCATCTTGTAGTACACTTTTCAATAGATGTTAAATCTTAATATGGTAGACTTATATCAAAAGGAAAATGTAGTATAAAACAAAAATATTCTACCCTTTTATTTCTTCAATTTTCACTTTTGTTTTTGCCCAATAAATACTGTATTTTATAAAACATAGAAAAAAAACTCTATTCAGACTGCTGAAAAATAGAAAAGTAGTTTGATTTATATTAAAGTTACAAGCTGTGGTAGACTGAATCACTGACTCGGCTTCTTCACCCCTCCCTATAAGCAACTGCACAGTTCCTCCCACTAAAGGTAGGCTTTCTTTCTCTACTTCTTGACTATGGACTCATCCATGATGACCAACTGTTTTGGTCAATGGGATATTTACAAATATGACACAAGTGGGGACTTAAAATGTGCTTGCTCTCTTGTATCTCTGTTGTCAATAGAACAATATTCCTCTGCTAGTCCACTAGCATCAGAAGGAAAACAAGGTATTGAGCTACGGGGGCACATGGATGGTTGAGCATCTGCCTTTGGCTCAGGTTGTGATCCTGGGATCGAGTCCCACATTGGGCTGCCTGTGAGGAGCCTGCTTCTCTCTCTGCCTATGTCTCTGCTTCTCTCTGTTTCTCAGAATAAATAAATAGAATATTTTTTAAAAAAGAGCTTTTGAGTTGAGAAGTCTCAGCTGAGAGGCTTGTAGAGTCTGAGGCAGAGCTTCCCAGTTAAGCCCAGCCTAGATCATCCCAACTATAGCCTACCTGCAGGTGCACGAGAAAGATGTGTATGCTGTAGGCCTTTGAGATTTTTTGGCTCATTAATATGCAACACTATTGTGTCAACAATTAACAAATACACAAGTCAAAACAATAGATTCATTAGTTGAATATTTTACTTAATTTTTTTATTTACAAGACAAAAAAGAGAAAAAGATGATGCATATATACTGTGATATACTTTATACTGTGTGATAAGTTTTATTGTTATAAATCTATTCATAAATTTTCCTAAGCCGTGTAACTTCTCATTCTCATTTCACATGCCATACCCTTATCTCTTAGGAGGGCAACTCAAAACAAAATGTGACCTTCAAGTGTCCCCCCACCCAAACCAAAGATTGGGGGAGGAAGAAAGGAATATTTGACCAAGAGGAGCAAATTATGACTGGGTTGAGTCAATTAGCCCACATTAGACTTGGCTACTTTCTTTTTTAAAATGGAATTACTGCAATGTCAAAATAATCCCTCTACTTTGTTTCACTCTCACATATTAGTCTTCATCGTGGAAGAAATTTCTATAACTTGACGTAGATGACAAAATTTTGACTTACAGCCAATCTATTTTAATTTAGTTGGTTATTATATTATTTAATTTAGTTGCTTATTATTATTTAGTATGTTTGTTATACTTCCTTACAGATCTTAAACAACTATCTCAACCAATAAGGTTAAAACCCCATTTTAGAGTTTTGTGTGGTTATCTTTTCAAAACTATAACAATTTTAATTTATTTGAAACAGCATCAGCTTATCAATAAATAGGAATGAATATAGTTTTTGTTTGATGGGAAATATAATATATATCTTCTGAAAATCTTAAACTCACTTCTAAAACAAATATTTTTTACAGTGCACTGTGCTTTAATTACATTTAGAAATCCTATTCCAATGAACTCAGAAAGATTGTTTCTCTTCTAAGCTTTGATGGAACACTTAGTTTCTACCATAGTGTCTGTCCATACAGAAGTCACTTAATATATGTTTATTCAATGACTTAAACCCAATGCTCATTACCCTGATACCAAAACCAGAGAAAGGTTCCATTGAAAAAGAGAACTACAGGCCAATATCCCTAGAAATATAGATGCAAAAATCCTCAAGTGAATCCAACAATATATTAAAAAAGTCACTCACCACAATCAAGTGGGATTTACTCCTGGCTGCAACGGTGGTTCAATATTTGCAAATCAGTCAACATGGTACATCACATCAATAAGATAAATGATAAGAACCATATGCTCATTTCAATGCACTCAACAAAGTAGGTTTAGAGAGAACACACTTCGACATAATACAGGGTATATACGAAAAACCCAAAGCTAACATTCTTAATGGGGAAAAACTGATAGCTTTTCCCCTAACATCAGAAACAAGACAAGGATCTACACTCTCTTCACTTTTATTCAACATAGTACTTCAGTTCATGAAGTTCAAGCCACACCCACCAGACAACAAAAAGAAATTAAAAGTATCCAAATTAGTAAGGAAGAAGTAAAATTTTTACTCATTGCAGATGATATGATACTATATATAGAAAACCCAAAAGACTCCACAAGAAAACTACTAGAACAGATACATGAATTCATTCATGTCACAGGATACAAAATCAGCATACAGAAATCTGTTGCATTTCTATACACCGATAACCAAGCAGCAGAAAGAGAAATTAAGAAAGCAATCCCATTTACAACAGCACTCAAAATAATAAGATATCTAGGAATAAACATTATCAATGAGATGAGAGACCTGTGCTCTGAAAACTATATAATACTGATGAAAGAAATTGAACACAACACAAAGAAATGGAAAAATATGCTCATGGACTGGAAGAACAAATATTGTTAAAATATCTATACTACCTAAGCAATCTATACATTTAATGCAATCCTTATCAAAATACCAACAGCATTTTTCACAGAACTAGAATAAACAATCCTAAAATTTGTATGGAACCACTAAATACGTCAAACAGCCAAGCAATCTTGAAAAAAGACAAGCAAAGCTGGAGGCATCACAATTCCAAACTTAAAGTTATATTACAACACTGTAGTAATCAAAACAGTATGGTACTGACACAAAAATAGACACATCTATCAATACAACAAAATAGAAAAAAACAAGAAATAAATACACAACTGTATGGTCAATTAATTTTCAACAAAACTGGAAAGAATATTTGACAGGAAAAAGACTGTCTCTTCAACAAATGGCATTGTGAAAACTGGACAACAACATGGCAAAAGAAAGAAACTGGACTTTCTTACATCATACACAAAAATAAACTCAAAATAGATTAAGACCTAAATGCAAGACCTGAAACCATAAAGATCTTAGAAGAGAATGCAGGCAGTAACCTCTTCGAAATTGGCAGGAGCAACTTTTTTTCTAGATAGGTCTCCAGAGGCAAGAGAAACAAAAGCAACAGTAAACTATTGGGACAACATCGAAATAAAAAACTTCTGCATCATGAAGGAAACAATGAACAAAACTAAAAGGCAACCTATTGAATGGGAGAAGATATTTACAAATGACATATCCAATAAAGTGTTAATATCTAAAATATATAAAGAACTTATATGTTCAATACCCCAAAAAACAAATATCCTCAATTAAAAAAAGGACAGAAGACATGAACAGACATTTCTCCAAAGAAGACATGCATTTGGCCAACAAGCACATGAAAAGAATTTCATCATTAATTACCATCAGGGAAATGCAAATCAAAACTACAGTGAGATATCACCTCTCATGTGTCAGAATGGCTGAAATCAGCAACACAAGAAACAACAAAATTTGGTGAGGATGTGGGGAAAAAGGAACCCTCTTGCACTGTTGGTGAGAATGTCAACTAGTGTAGCCACTGCGGAAAACAGTACGGTGGTTCCTCAAAAAGTTAAAGATAGGGCTATCCTATGATCCAGAAATTGCAGTACTGAGTATTTATCCAAAGAATACAAAAACACTAATTCAAAGGGATAGATGCACCTCTGTGTTTATAGCAGCATTATTTACAATAGCCAAGATAGGAAAGCAGCCCAAGTGCTCACTGATTGATGAACAGATAGAGATGTTTATATGATATATATATATATATATATATATATATATACGAAAAACCCAAAGCTAACATTTATATATATATAAATTCAGTGATAAAGAGTGAAATCTTGCCATTTGCAATGACATGGATAGAGCTAGAGAGAATAAAGCTGAGCGAAATAAGTCAGAGAAAGACAAATACCACTCATATGTGGAATTTAAGAAACAAAACAAAAATCACAGGGAAAAAGAGGAGAGAAAGAGAAAATCAAGAAAAATACTTAATATAGAGAACAAACTGGTGGTTACCAGTGGGGAAGGAGTGAGGAGATGGGTTAGATAGAAGATAGGGATTAAGAAGTGCACTTGTCATGTTGAACAGTGGTAATGTAAGTGTTGAATCACGACGTGTACACTTGAAATTAATATAACACTGTATGTTATTAACTGGAATTTAAATAAAAACTTAAAAAATATGAAATGTAAAAAAATAAACCAATATACTCATTGCAGAAGCTTATTTTGTTGTCACATACACATAAATGAAGAGAACCATGTATGCAAAATTAAGAACAGAGATGGACCATCAACTATTACAATATATCAAATAATGAATCTAAGAATGATCTCCTGATTACTATCAAAATAAGAACGAATTAAAAGAAGGAAAATTCATTAAACTTCAAGAATAAAGAAATAAATGACAAATGAAATTAAAAAGATGTTTCAGTACAGAAGGCTGTCTTCTATTTTTCATTGTCAAAGCTAAGTTGCCAATGATTTTTAGCAAAATAACGATATCCAAAGAAACTCAGTAAACTTTAAAAAATAATTCACTTTCAATAAATCTTTAAATTGCTACAGAAATGTATCCTTCCAATAGAAAGATTGTGCAAAATACAAGAAAATGTCTGTATATTTATGCAAGATATAAGACTCAAGAGTTATGAAAAAGACATGCCAATTATAAATATGTACTGACTACAAATAACCATTTCCATGAAATATGGTTTGATTATTTTGTTGCTACACTCTAATTCCTTCTCAATCCATGACAATACAATTATGAATAGGAAGGTATCAATAGATGTTTTGATTTTATTTTTCAAGAATATTCTCTTCACTGGAACCAAAAAGAAAAAAAAAAAGAAAAATATTTTGTGGAGCCTCCTACCAGTAATTAGTTTTCTCTGCACTTAAGAATTTAAGAAACTGGGGATCCCTGGGTGGCGCAGCGGTTTGGTGCCTGCCTTTGGCCCAGGGCGCGATCCTGGAGACCCGGGATCGAATCCCACATCGGGCTTCCGGTGCATGGAGCCTGCTTCTCCCTCTGCCTGTGTCTCTGCCTCTCTCTCTTTCTCTCTGTGTGACTATCATAAATAAATAAAAATTAAAAAAAAAAAAAAGATTTAAAAAAAAAAAAGAATTTAAGAAACTAATCGCTTTATCAAAGATTACTTGACCATATAGTTGTGATCCATTTCTGGGTTTTCTATTTTGTTCCATTGATCTCTGTGTCTTTTTCTTTTCTTTTTTTTTTTTTCTTTTGTACCAGTACCATACCTTCTTGATGACTATAGCTTTGAATTTAAACAAAAACTTGAAACATTTAAAAAGAAAAAGAAAAGAGGAAGGGCCCCTGGGTGGCACAGTAAGTTAGCATCCAACTCTTGGTTTTGGCTCAGGTCATGATTTCAGGGTCTTGAGATCAAGCCATGAGTGAAACCTCGAGCTCAGTAGGAAGCTTGCTTGAGATTCTCTCTCCTTCTCTGTCCCTCCTACTCCAGTCTCTCTCTCTTTCAAATAAACAAATAAATCATAAAAAAAGAAACTAATCACATTTTTTAAACTCTCGGTAAGTATGCAAAAATTAAACTATAGTTAAGTAGAGGATTCATGGACACCTAGTAGTACAGAATTGCAAGCATTTCATCAGATGTCAAAATATGCAGACAAAAGAAATATTGCAGTTCTCTCGTCTAGACTAATAGAATCCTCACAGTCTATGTTAATAAAAGTTACAGGAAATGTATCCCTTTCCTCTAGTGATTGTATTTATATATTAGAGCCTGTGATTATTTGTTAAGTTAATCAGAGAATAGTTTCTAATAAGAGAATAGGTCTCAGTTTTAATAATCATTAATAACTTTTTTACTAATATTAAAGAGTAAGCACTGTCAATGTTTTTATTTACAATTTTTAAAAAATACTCTATGTATATTATATGTAAAAAAGTATTAGGCAAATTTTCACATAAAATTCCCCTTAAACTACCACACGCATTTGTATATTACATTGTATAGGTCTTTCTTTTCAAAAGTATTTTCTGAACAAACCTCAATATAGATTATTGTGACAAAAATTACCTGGCTTTTGCAGATTAATATTGTCTTAACAGTGTTCAAAACCACCAAATTTTCTCTCTTTCAATTCATGTCTTTTTAATAATTATTCTCATCTATTTAATTTCCCCAAGAAAAATTTCATAAAAACAGGAGAAGTACAAGTTAGAAATTTAGTTCTGTAAAATATATGAAATAAGTAAAATTTAAAGGGAAAGATTAAATATATAAAACTTATTTATTAGAAAATATTGACATTTCTTTAGGTGTTGCACAACTTATTACTTTCACTTTTCAAAAGTTAGTTTAGCACGTTAATATTTTTTATTCTCTTTATAAGTTTTTAATCATACAAATAAAATTTGTTCTCAATTTTCAAAAAGTGTATTCTTTGTCTGAACTAAGGCATAAGCATTATTCTTCCAAATAACTGCAATTACTAATTAGTCTACCATTTTTTATACTTCTTTTAATCAAGTTTTTTTGTTGACCACTGTGTAGATACATTTATATTCACAAGAAGATGCTTTTTTTTTTTATTTTTTGTACAGAATGAACTCTCAATATAACCAATGAAGTTTCAAATCAAGCAGTTTTGATAAGCATTTTACAATAGAGGATCTATTAGAATAGAGGATCCTTTATCTTGGGTTCTTATAATTACATTTGCTACAAATGGTTTAGGTTTTAAAAAAATATATTCCTAAATCCATCTCTGTATATATTCAATTCAATACAATGTATGCAACCAGTAGTGATCTATTAGTATGGAATAGAGATGGCATACTATTTATCTGACAACAACTATGCTCATGTCTATAAATTTTTTTAAAATCTTAAGTGTTTAGGGTGCCTGGGTGGCTCAGTCAGTTCAGCACTTTCCTCTTGATTTTGGCTCAGATCATGATCTCAGGGTCCTGGGATTGAGCCCTGCTTCAGGCTCCACACTCGGCGGGGCGTCTGTTTAAGGATTCTCTTTCTTCCTCTCCCTCTGTCCCTCTCCTTGCTCTCACTCTCTGTCTCAAATAAATACATAAATCTTTAAAAGAAAGAAGAAAGAAGAAAGAAAGAAAAGAAAGAAAGAAAGAAAGAAAGAAAGAAAGAAAGAAAGAAAGAAAGAGAAAGAAAGAAAGAAAGAGAAAGAAAGAAAGAAAGAAAGAAAGAAAGAAAGAAAGAAAGAAAGAAAGAAAGAAAGAAAGAAAGAAAGAAAGAAAGAAAGAAAGAAAGAAAGAAAAGAAAGAAAGAAAGAAAAGAAAAAGAAAAGAAAGAAAGGAAGGAAATCGTATTTAATGGAAAAGTTTCATGATCTGAAGATATTAATAAGCTATTCCAAGCCTGTGTATGTCTGCAATGTTCTTTTAGATTTTCTGCTCGAGTAAACTGTTTATTAAAGAACCAACAACGTATAATTTACACTCATTTGCCTACTAAAGAGAATAGTCGTGTAAATGAATGAACAAGGTTTTCTATACTTTTAATAGTTATGTAAATGAAAGAACAAAGTTTTCTCTACTTTTAATAAGTAATTTTAAAACAACTAACTTCTTTTTTTTTATTTGCCAAGGTGATATTAAAATCAACTAAAATGTCCTTTGTTTTGGTTTGTGAGGACTCACCAACATTTTTTACTCTATTTATTCGTGATTAAAGAAAGTTTAATTTTTTCAAGTGCAGGGCTCTGGAAAAGCAAGGTACCTATAAAAATTCAAAATTTACAAGTTTAAGTGGGTTAATAAGTTGTCTTTTAAAATGTGCGTGATTACTCAAAACAAATGTAACAAAAGAATAACCACTCAAGTACATATTCATTACTACTCATAAATAATATGTTTAAGAATTTCTAGAGCTTTCTATTTAAAAAAATCTTAGCAAAACCAAAATTAACTTCTTTTGGGTCTAGTTTCAGAAATAATATTAGTTGTAAGGCAAGAAATCATAAGAGTAGGGAAGAGCAACATAATCTAGAGTGAAAACAATACACACTTAAATATGTAAAAATATAAACGATAAAAATTTCATAAATGAACAGTTCTTATACAAATGAGAAACCAATAAAATTTGCAAATTAAATGCATACCAAACAGAATTCAAATTCATAGCAATAATTGGATATGATAGACATTGTTTTGCTGAAAATAGTTCTCCACGGCAGTGTAAGATTAGGCACAGGTGCCTGTACATTACCTGGGTTCTATCTAGTCTTGATGCCATTTATCCAAACACTTGTCATCTTTTCTAAGCCTCAACTTCTTCATATATATAATGGGGCTCCCAGATACAAAAAGAATAAAGTTTTGCATGATGTCAGGCAAACATAAAGTAATCATATAAATAGGTTTTCTATAATTGTAAGACAGGTGACTATAAATCTAAGTAATTACTTATTAAAATGAAAAGCTTAGGGATGCCTGGGTGGCTCAGAGGTTGAGCATCTGCCTTTGGCTCAGAGCATGATCTTGATCCAGGAAAAAGTCCTGCATTGGGCTCCCTGTGAGAAGCCTACTTCTCCCTCTGTATATGTCTCTGCCTCTCTCTGTGTCCCTCATGAATAAATAAATAAAATCTTTAAAAAAAATAAAGTGAAAAATTTAGACAATTATCACACATTAAAACTTTTTTAATAAAAAGTTTTATCAGTTGAAAGTAGAAATTGACTAGTTCCTCAAAATGCTTTTGTGGATGGTATCAAAAGTCAAGAAAAATCTTTTGAGCCAAGTTACAAAAAACAGCTACTGGATAATGAAAACTACTGAACTTAGAGCAGAGACCTAAAAGAGCTTACTTCCTTTGAGTGCAGTGATTTTTAGCTACACATTTCCCAGCCCAAACATCAGGGAATCTAACTCAGGGCAGCCAAGTAGGTTGCCAAGGCCTAAGCAGGTACATAAAGAATGGTAATTCAGTGAACTGAACATGCAAGTGATGTCCATTGGAACTATAGGTGAAACAGAGAAGTAAATAAAATCTCCAAGTTTTTTGTCTTCTCCATAGTAATGACTACCTCAACCAACTACATACATGAGCAATAATATAGCTGCTTTGCTAAATGTGTTACACCACTAAGTCTTAGGACAAAAGAGGTTGCCAGGGAAAACACTTTTGTTGTACTTTCAATTTAGAATCACCAAGAAGGAACATAAAATAATGATCATACTTTCTTTTCATTGGTTTTATGAGATGCTAAATCCCTAAGGCCCATAGGAAAATCCAAATGCTGCCACTGAATGCCATGATACTACTTTTCTCAAGTGATAATCTATTAGAGCAACAACTCCAAAGTGTTAATTCATTTTGCTCTGAAGATACCAAGATGTATCTGTGAATTTAAGTCCTACATAAAAGTACTCCAGATATATAAGGGACAAATGCCATACTTCACAACCCTCATGCTAACGAGACTACATTGTTTTTCTAGGTGCTAATACCACAAATAAAAATGTTCTTTTAATCATTTACTTGCATGCTTGTGGTAATCTATATCTGAATACATAATCATTCCATCTGTTTCTACAAGTGATTTCATCTAAGTTTAGCTAGGATTATCTGGTTCGTTCTGCTATACCCTTAAAGTCATTAAGCAGTTTATTCATATTGATAGAATGCCAGCACTGCATACTTTCTTGGGATAGATGCTCTGGACAAGTAAAGAGGAAATAAGGATCAATCTGGACAGTTCTGTAAATACACTAAAAACCACTGAATTATGTCCTTTAAAAGGGTGAACTTTGGGGATCCCTGGGTGGCTCAGCGGTTTAGCACCTGCCTTTGGCCCAGGGTGTGATCCTGGAGACCCAGGATCAAGTCCTGCATCGGGCTCCCTGCATGGATCCTGCTTCTCCTTCTGCCTGTGTCTCTGCCTCTCTCTCTCTATGTCTATCATGAATAAATAAAAAAAAAAAAAAATTAAAAAAAGGTGAACTTTATGGTATATGAATAAATCTTGCCAGAACTCTTAAAAATAGGTAGGAAGGGGGATCCCTGGGTGGCACAGTGGTTTGGCACCTGCCTTTGGCCCAGGGCGCGATCCTGGAGACCCGGGATCGAGTCCCACATCGGGCTCCCAGTGCATGGAGCCTGCTTCTCCCTCTGCCTGTGTCTCTGCCTCTCTCTCTCTCTGTGACTATCATAAATAAATAAATTTAAAAAAAAATAAAAAAAATAGGTAGGAAGCCTTTTGAAATCAGTTAATCTATAGAATAAGGAACTGATGCTTATTTCATTTAACTTATTTGTACCAAAGCCAAAATAGCTCCTTATAAATAGCACCTCCTTTTATGAGTTTTTCCAAAGACTATTTTCAGTAATCTGTTATGGGATATTGTCAAGCCACAGATTTACACTGATATTTCATCACTGTAAAAACAGGAGCTTGTCACCAAACTTCTGGAATGCTGCAAGAACTTCAAAGATAACCAAATGTGACTAAAGGTTTACATTTTTCATTACACTCAGTTTCACTTTTACAAGTAAGAATGCAAGAGAAACATGGAGAACACTGAAGCCATCATTACTCTATATGGCTCATGAACCATTAGTGATAACACAGAAGGTGACAAAAGAATTTTAGGATTGGCAAAGAATTTAGAGATCATCTCGTCTGGTTCTTATGAACAAAGAATGTGAGACCAAAGAGTTAAAGTGCTATCCCCAATTTCAGGGTTAGTAGAGGTCTATGACTAGAGCTCAGGTTCTTTCTAGCATTTCACCCTTTAAGAAATATGCCATTTATCCTAATTTATTTAAAGTGGCAATAGTCTAAAATTGAATGGATACAGTTCCATTATTTTCCAATAGATTATCTTTATCTAGAAACTATTTCAAATTAGATATTAAATTAGGGTTATTTCTTGACTTCAATTAATTTCTAAAAGAAAGCATAGGTACGATAGTTCTATTGGTGAGTTTAAATCCTGGCTTTGTCATTTTCACCTGTATGACATTAGAAAATTATTTAACCTGCATATCGCCTTGTTTCTTCATTAGTAACCTTAACATAATAAAAGTACTTTGCTTATATAGTTGTTGTGATGATTAAATGAGATAAAGGGCTTAAAGCACACAGAATACTGGATGGCACACAGTGCTCATTAAAAGAGAGCTGATATTAATAATAGTATTATTGAATTGTGTACTGCTGAAGTGTCTTTTGTAAGCAACAGAACACAAATAAATTAAACGCACACACACAGATTCTAGTTACAGAAATAAAGCTTCATTTATTAGAAGCAACATTTTTTAGGCACACAGTAATGAATGTCAAACATTTTTTTAACTATAATACTTATTCTCATCTCTACACTTCTTTTTGAGGAAAAAAAAAGGCTTTGTTAGAGCAACTAAGAGAAAATCAAGGAAAGTAAAATAAAAAGGAAAGTATAGGGACATATTCTTATGTTGATTTGTTTCATATATGTGAAACTATACCCATGGCAATTCTGATTCACACAATTCATTAAATTGTTATTTCACTAAAATAAATTTACTGTTTAAAAGATTTTATTTATTTACTTGAGAGAGAAAGAAAGCAAGAAACAGAGAGAGCACAAGTGGAGGCAGGGGCAGGGAGAGGAAGAAGCAGACTCTCCACTGAGTAGAGAGCCCAAGGCTTGATCCCAAGACTCGGATCATGACCTGAGCTGAAGGCAAATGCTTAACTGACTCAGCCACCCAGGCACTGCTCACTAAAATAAATTTAAATAATAGATTTAAATCCAACCATCCTCAAGCTTCTACACAAATTGAATACCATATTTCAAATATAATTTTTTTAAGGAAGGAAGAAGTTCAGTTATTCATACCAGATTATTAATGGTGATCATTCTTTTCTTGGCCTTTTGTGTTTTTCCTAAATTTGTTCCAATAAAAAGCTAGCATTTTATAAAAAGGAAAAAAAACAGTATGTATTCTTTTTAAAAAGAAAGATGTTAGGCTTAGAATTTTAAAGAAATATTCTGACTGCATAAAGAAATGTATAGGAACATGGATTCCTAGACTAAAAGCATGGGTTTTCTACTTGCTATAGATGACATTGATCAAGACTACTTTTCTTAACTTCTCTATGTCTATAGATATGAATATGATAATGTTGTCTTTCTCATTGGACCACTGTAAGGATACAGGCATATATCAAAACATTTTGAAGTCAGTCCTCTCTTATTATGTAGATGAATGTGATTTGCATTCTTATAAAAATTCCAAACACTTATAAAGCATCATCATATTATATTTCAATATTACTGTCATTACTATTGATATCACATTTGTTAAACAATCATTCATTTTTTTTAATAATACATTTATCTGTCTTCCCTCTGTCAAATCCTGACCAATCACTCTCTCCGAGCTCCCTTGAGAGGTATAGAAAAGGACCATACGTGGGCAGCCCAGGTGGTTCAGCGGTTTAGCGCCGCCTTCAGCCCAGGGCCCGATCCTGGAGACCCGGGATCGAGTCCCACATCGGGCTCCCTGCATGGAGCCTGCTTCTCCCTCTGCCTGTGTCTCTGCTTCTCTCTCTCTTTATCTCTCATGAATGAATGAATGAATAAATAAATAAATAAATCTTAAAAAAAAGAAAAAGAAAAGGACCATACAAGGCAGATGAGATATGAGAGAAAGAACTATGGGAGTTCCATGGAAAAAGGTCCTTTACAAGACCTATTTACTTCATTCTCTACTCTTCTTCCATTCAACAAATAGTGAAGATCTGTCAAGTATCAGGCTCTGGGCTAGGAACTGCAGATATACTAGCCATCAAGGAAAACATGGTCCTCATCCTGATAGAGTGGACTAGTTGAACAACTTCTCATTTAAGATGCCTCTTTCTGAGAGAGACGTTCCTCAAATGACCTTATGCAAAAGGGTATTTTCCATATACCTCCATCACTCTCCATTACATCACTCTATTGAGTTTTATTCATAAAATATTTCACTTTACAAAATTATCCAATTTATATATTTGTCCTACTATCTTCCATTTCTCCCCACAGTTGATCCTCCCAAAAGAGATACATTGTTCACCTTCCTCACTCCTACCTTCCCAGTCTCCCTTTTTAAGGATTATACAATATAAAACAATGCACACAGTAGTAAAAGATCGAAGCAGCTCAAGTGTCCATTGGACAAATGAAGAGATAAATAAAATGTAGTATATACATATAATGAAGTATTATCCAGCCTTAAAAAGAAAGGAAATTCTCACACATGCTACAATACACATGAACCTTAAAGACATTATTAAGTGAAATAATCCAATAATAAAAATCAAATCACTGAAGACAAATATTGTATGATTCTACTTATATAGCCTTCTAGAATAATCAAATTCATGGAGACAGAGTCATGGTTGTCAAATGATAGGGGATGGGGAAAAATGACTGTGTTTTATAGATACAGATTTTCAGTTTGGGAAGATGAACAAGTTCTGAAAGTGAATGATGGCAAAAGACCCACACACTTCAAAGTGGTTACAAAAGACCCACACACTTCAAAGTGGTTAAAATAGTCGGTTTTATGTTCCATATAATTTACTGGAATTTGAAAAAAAAATCAATGTTATGGGCACATCTGTACCATCTGTATTAAATAAGAATGAATTAATTAATACTCATGATAGTAATCTCCCAAACTGTTGCAGGAAAGTTAGGCATTTTTCTTCTTGGCCATTTCTGATTGTAGACAGTTGTTCCCTGTCCCTTGAAAGCTATGTTGATAAGATTTAAAACTTTAAGTTCAGATGAGAACTCTGCTGATTTTACATTATTTACCTGAAATCAAATCTCAATTCTGCCCTCTGACCATTGAATATATATATCAGGCATCTGATGTCTATTTATTTTAACGATAAGGCAAAAGGCTGATATAGATTTGTCTAACATAAGGAGACATACATATCATACATAAAAAATATGATTCAAACTATAAAACATAACTCTTTCTTGGCATATTTATTCTTAAAGTTTCTAGGATGGTGTAGTGCCAAACACAATATATTTTTTTTGTTACCTCGCCAAAGTGAAACTTGACCACTGAAGTCTAAAGGATGTACAACAACAAGGCACAAATTGATGAGACTTTAACTTCAGTCAAGTAACATTTGGGGCTATGCAAGCATGGAGAACACGATTACCTTAAAATGTACAGTTTCCAGAAATTCTCATAAGAATTCCTCAGCAGGCATTTGGCTAGAATCCAACTTTCTCTTTTTCTCAAAAAAAAAAAAAAAAAGGTTTTGGATATTTTCCTATCTTGACATTTTAGAGAGGTCTAAGGCATTGCCAAATGTCATGTATGCATTGGTATTTTTTTAATCATACTCTTAAAAAACCTTAATTTGCATTCAGTTTTGAGTTTCAGAATCAGGAAAGTCTCAAATTCAATGGAAAGAGTTAACATTTTTTTTATCCAATACCACATATATATATCCTAACCAGAGAAATATCACAGACTTCCTGGCTTCCCTCCAAAGACTCTACCAGTCAGGCTTATTGGCTCAATTCCCATTCTATTCTAAAACGTCTTTTTAGTTTGCTTTTCTTTGTCTTTTTCATATTTTAACTGCATAAATTGTTTACTACTAAATGCTATGGGGGCTTCCCTCCAAGCAACTCATATAAAACACACAGCTATTTAATAATCACTAAGTCATACTGGAAAAAACAGCTTTCTCAATCATACACTTTATTTCCACAAACCCACACTTACTCTCTACAAATCTGGATTTGCACTTGAATCTGTACAAGCTCTTCTGCCACAGTGAAAGGCCATTTCAAGATTCTCTATATTCTTTGCCAAAGTTTCTGTCTATAAATACTTAACACTTCATACTAGCTTCAGAAAAATAATTTCCAAAATGGTAACAAATACTAAATTGACTATTTAGAAAGTCCTATAAAACCTAAAACAGAAGAGAAAAAAACTGGACTGGCAGATTTAGAGAGTTCCACACCATCAGGTAGGAAATTGACTTTTTCCCTTTTGTTCATAATATTTACCTACCTGAAACAGGGTAAGATTTACACACACATACACACACAGAGTCACACACACACACACACACACATACACACATACTTTTCCCTGATTTAAAACTATGGTGGATTTGTTGGCAGGTCACTAAACCCAACTTTTTGTAGATACTACTTTGCAATAATTTCCTTATGTGCTACTTAAGGAAAGGGGAATGTTTGTGGATGTCTGAATAAAATGACAAGGGTCACTCTTGAATTTCTCCTACAGAAAACCTTTTTTATTTCAACCATCTCTCATTGAACGCATCTGTTTGAGCAACTAAATAACTGCTTAACTTTCTATGATATGTGCTTTTAAAACTAATAGAATGTGTTCTTTTATCCCCTAACCTAATAAAGTTATCAGTACGTACTGATTTACCTGGGTATGTATTTTTATTTCAGATATCTTGAGATACAATTAACATATAAAGTTGTAAGATATGTTTAAAGTGTACATAATGGTGATTTGATATATGTATACATAGTAAAAGGAATCTCCTCATCTAGTTAATTAACCCATCCATCACTTCACATATTTATTTTTCTTTCTTTTTGGAGGCGGGGGCAGGGGGGCGGGTGAGAACATTTAAGTTCTACTCTCTTAGAAAATTTCAGTTATACAATACAGGGTTACCAACTACAGTCACCATGTCTTACATTTGGATCCTCAGGCCTTATTCATCCTACAGCTGAGAGTTTGTACTGTTTTATAAACCTCTTCTTATCTCCCCCATTACCAGTGGTTCCCCTGGCAACCACTTTTCTACTCTCTGTTCCTATGAGTTTTTAAATATTATATATATTTAATGGATATTTAATAGATATTTTAAATATCTATGTGCATTTAAATATTAGGTCATGCATTTCTCATAAACCTCATTGTTCTTCACACATTAATAACGGCTTAAAACATATACAATCTTCTATTTTTCCAGAGTTAATTCTCTGGAAATAGAACATCTAGTTGCAAATTGCATGGTCTAAGGATAGATAAACCATAACTTTTGGTTCCTCAATTTCCCTATTTGTTAGATGTGATAATATAAGTGTCTCATATAATTTTTTATAAATATTAAATGGATTAGTATATATGAAGTGTTCAGAAAAGTTATCTGGCAAATACTTATTCCTAACTCAATTAAAATTTACTTCAAATCAATTTTACCTAAAATAATTATTATTGCTATGTAAGGCTTTGTATAGCAGTGTGATAAAATACACTGATATCATTTGATGCATATTCCTTATGTTAAAAATGAGAGGGAGAACAGTTCTAGTACACATCCACGCTGAGGCATTTCTACTGTCCCATAACTACTAGTTTTAATCAAATACTCATTTTCCATTCTCTCTCCACATTCTATATTTCTTAAATCCATCCATTTTCCTGTTTCCCCACAGCTAATGCCCTTGTTCAAATGACAGTCATAACTCTCCTAATGTACTCTTTGTTAACCTCCTGGCAACTCAAATATGTAACAGTTCTGGTAAGAAATAACAAGAGCCTAATTAGACAATTGGAAATAGAAGTGGCAGTATGAATGAGAAAGAAAATGGGGACCCAAACTGATAAGGCTCAACAACTGCCTTACACAAAGGGAGCAAAAAAGAGGAACAATGAGTCAAAGCATAAATTTGAAGTTTTGAGCTTGCAGTGAAGATGTTTAATATCAAAAGAGAGCCTGGTCTCCTTTGGATAACACATCTGCGCTCATGGTTACTTTCATGAATACTCAACTTCAGATCTAAATTTTAACCTAGACCACTCATATGGTGCTCCAGATGCAAATATCTACCTGCCTAATATTTCCACTGGGTTTCAGGGAATAACTTCACATTTAACAAACTATACACATCACCTTCCTATTATGCCCCTCCTCCAGTGCTCCCTTACTCACCAACCACTTAGCTCTTCAAGGTAGAAACCTACCATCTTGCCACTTCCATCATCCTCCACATGTACATCCAGTTTATCACCAAGAATCATTCACTACCATCTCACTGATATATCTCAAATCAATGCCTGTATCTCCCACCTCACTGTCACCTCCTAATCTAGGGCTCCATGTACTGTCTGCTGAACTACTAAGACTATAATGTCCCCAACTTCTAAATAGTCTGGTTCCACTCATCTAGAAGACTTTTTATAAAACACAAATATCATTCAATCAATACTTTGATGAAAACTCTTCAGTGGCTTCTCCTTTAGGCATGAGGAATATCAAGCTTTTAACCTGACTTCAATAGCTCTTCACCCTCCTACCCAGCCTCATTCTTCCTGCTGACCTCTCACTTCTTTCCTTTCAGCACTCAATGTGCCAGCTCAGTAGACTTCTCATTTTTCAGTTTCTCAGTCATACACTTTCCCACCTCAGGGCATTTAGGCATGCTATTCTTTCTGCTTGGAGCACTGCCTTCTGACCACTGAACTTTGCCTAATTAATTTCAAGTGATCCTTCAAGCCACAGTTTAAATATCACTTCTATAGTGACTCCTTTAGTGATCCATAGTCTAGTTTCGGGTCCCTTCCAATACATTCTTAAACTGCTCAGGTTTTTTACTTAAATCAGAGAAGAAGACAAGCCATAAATGATTCTTAACTCTCAGAGACAAGCAGAGGGTTGCTGAAGGGGGGGGGGGGGGTAGGGGCTGAGGTATGGGGTAACTGGGTGATAGGCATTAAGGAGGGCACATGATGTATTGAGCACTGGGTGTTATATACAGTGATGAATCACTAAACTTTACCTCTGAAACTAATAATACACTGTATACTAATTTATTGAATTTAAATAAAACAAGATAAAAATTTTTTAAGTGCCATTTTTCCTATCATATACTCATTGTAACTTACTGAAATATCTTTTTAATATTTGTTTTTCTCAGTGGTCAGGGTAAACTTGATAAGGGTTGGGGGCTAAATTTCCAGGTAGAAATTTCCAGAAAATAGAATATGACGCTCTTGAAGTAAAGAGAAAGAGGTAAAAAAAGTGGTCACCATAGGGATCCCTGGGTGGCGCAGCGGTTTAGCGCCTGCCTTTGGCCCAGGGCGCGATCCTGGAGACCCGGGATCGAATCCCACGTCGGGCTCCCGGTGCATGGAGCCTGCTTCTCCCTCTGCCTATGTCTCTGCCTCTCTCACTCTCTGTGTGTGCCTATCATAAATAAATAAAATTAAAAAAAAAAAAAGTGGTCACCAAAAATGTGACAGTTGACACAATGGAGTTGCTAAGGAGATACTGGAGAAAAAGAAGACAGGAAGTCCAAGGAAAGGTCTTTGAGAAAACCCCCATTTAATCTGTAGCAAGCAGAAGGTTGAGAAAGAAGAGAGGGAGAAGGAGAAATAAAATATAAAAAATATGTTCATAGAAGTAACCAAAGAAGGTTAAGAAAGAAAAGAAAGGGAGGAGAAAGAAAATATAAAAAATACGTTCATAGAAGTAACCAAAGAAGAAGCAAGTTTCACCTTAACTACATAAAGTAATATGATGACCCTGAAACTGAAGTATAATTTTAGGATCCCACTCCTGGCACATTACTCTAAGACAAGGAAAAAAGAAGAAATTGTAGTTGAATATGGATATTACAGAAGTACTTCCATTTTCTTTTCTTGAGCTAGGAAATCATATATATATATATATATTTCATGAATATATTGCTTTACTGAAGCTGAAAACATGACTAATACATGTGACCTCCATTTCTTGGAAGGTATGCATTTATTCTGATTTATCTAAAGGCATATATATATATATATATATACACACACACACACACACACACACACACACATAGTTTGTATTATATAGCACTTCAACTTTTGAGAAATTCTATTTTATAATTGTTTTATGTATTTTTAACTAAAGGGGAAATTTCTTTTTTGCTTAACTGGAGAATTTTTTTCTAATGAGCTCTAAAAGGTTCACAAAAATTTATGTAAATCTTCCATTTGATACCAAGCTAGGAAAAAATTATCTTCCCTTCTGCCTTGATAATAATAGCTAGGGCCTGTCACATAGCCTCTGAATATTATATATTTAATAGAAGTTTTCCTGTTTATATTCTTTTTTCACTGGACAAAGTTCTCTGCTCAAAGAATATACAGTTTGATAAATTATCAATTATCTCCTATTACTAGTAATTCTGAATATTTTGCTAAGAAATTCATATTGTATTCAACCATGTAATAAAAGTCAAACAGTAAATCTATTTATCTCCATAAAAGCTCCTAAACTAAAGATTTCCTTCTTTCCTTTAACAGAGTCTTCATTTCCAAATTTTGAGAAATTTTATCCTTCTTTTCAAAAAAGAGAAATCACACCACCTCTAAAAACAATACTACAAAACTTCACAATATAGCCCTTATTCCTGTCATAATGGTATCTCTGCTTATTCTTTCAACAAATATTTTTCAATGTATACTAGATGCCTGTCTAAATTCTTGGAATACAATGCTGAAAAGAACATAATGCTTGCCCTCAAGGTGGTTGTAGATTCATGGTTTCTTGAATGGAAATATACAGTCTACATTTCCCCAACAAGTTGAGAAAGGAAAAATTGTGTTTATGTGTGTACATATAGACACATGCACAAACATATGTACTATTATTAATCAATATCCCCTGGTAATAGAGGGGATAATGTCATGGGATAAAAGTGGAAATAAAATTATATGGTATTATCTGTAGGTCATGAATCCAGAGTGGTACAATAACCAAGAGCATCCACTGAGACAGAGGAATTAATAGCAACTGGATATCGGAAAACTACAAAGGTCTTTCAGTGGGAAGGTTTTATCCAAAGTTCACCCACTGTTAGTTGGGAATAAAATAGAATATAAAACTCCAGGGGCACCTGGGTGGCTCAGTGGGTTAGTCGACCGACTCTGGATTTCAGCTCAGGTCATGATCTCAGGGTCCTGGAATGGAACCCGGTGTCAGGATGTGTACACAGCATGGAGTCTGCTTGTCCCTCTACCTCTGCTCCTCCCCCCAACACACTCTTTCTCTATATATAAAATAAATAAAAAATACATAAAATCTTTCAAAAAAAAAAAAAGAATACAAAACTCCAATTAAGCAGGGCAACATTTCCCCCCAGGCAGCTGAAGTCTGCTTTTAAACCAATAGCCCTTACTTCCCACAGTGTTTCATGGGCAACTGAAGCCCATAACCATGAATCTGGGACTTGTACAGGAGGATAAATGGAGCTCATGACTGATGTAGGACATAGGAGGGAGCATCAGCAATGATTACAGGGGCAAAGATGATCACTTTTCTTGCTTCCTATAACATCTCCCCTACTCTAGTTTCCTCTTCAATATTGGAAAACTCACGTCAGACGTACTATCCTTTTCAGGTCCTGTTCTAGCAACTGAGCGACTAACCCCTTCCCTATGTGGCTTTTTTGGCTTATAATATCCCAAAGTTTGCAAATAGAACTTTAAAATAAATTGTTTAGCTCCCTATTAGGGCAAATTTGTATCTCTGCTTATCATCTAACGCAGTCCCCGTAGCAAGTTTTATTTTATTTTTTAAAGATTTTATATATTTTATTCACAAGAGACACACAAAGAGAGGCAGAGGGAGAAGCAGGCTCCCCACAGGGAGCCTGGTGTGGGTCTTCATCCCAGGACCTCCGGACCACAACCTGAGCAAAAGGCAGACGCTCAACCACTGAGCTACCCAGGTGTCCTCCAAGGCAGCAAGTTTTAAACAAACATTTGTTAGCTCACTTCTCAGCATTACTGACTACACACCGTCCTGGATTTAAAACAAACAAAATGACTGTATTTCTCAAACCTCTCATGGGCATGTGGGTCCCTACTCTATCATTATCAAAAATGCATCATCTTTTGTTTATTCTGTCAAATGCCATCTCCCTCACGATTCCTTCCAGATTGCTTCAATCAGATGGATTGCATTCCCGTTATTCCCACTGCTCCTTGTTATATTTTTTCCCTTGTAGATGATATACTGAACTGCTTCGTATGTGTAACTGCTTTAAATGCTTAGCTAATAATTGACCAAAATCCCAAAGAACAGACACACTTTTATTATATTTGAATTCCCTCCAACACATATCACAGTTCCTCTCTGAGAGAATTAAGATCTAATACATATTCATTGCAGCTAATTAAACTGAACTTTGCCCCATAGGGAAAAAAAAGCAATATTTATCCATAAAGTAACTAGCAATTTGACACTGAATTTAATGAAAAGTACTTGAGACAATACACATTAGTGTATTCATACCCATAAATATTTATCCCAGAATTAAGCAAAACCATATTTTACATGTTTATAATTTTTACTTTGGTAAATTAAAATTTTAATGAAGTAAAGATGGTTATACCTCCTGTATTATGTCTGTAATCCATCCTCCTCCCCAAAGGTATGCATAGTTTTATAAGAATATTCAGGTGAACAGCTACACTTAAGTGCATGTATATGCAGCTCAATGCAAATCATATTAGGCACATTACAATTATCCTTTATCTGGTCAAGCCTCCCTATCAGACTGTGAACTCCTTGAGGACAATACTTGCTTACTTGGGTCCTTGGACATAACAGGCTTGATTAAGTAGTTCCTTAATTAGTTAATTATGGAAGAAATAATGATCTAACTGTGGGGTTATACTGTGGGAACAACAATAGCTAATATGCAATCTAGCACCAAGCTCTCTGTTAAGAACTTCATATTTATTACATAATTATATCCTCACTACAAGCGTAAGGGGAAAATGTTTTTATCCATGACAAAGAAATGGAAGCTTCATGAAGTTAAACTGACTCTCTAAGGTCACAAAGCTAGTGAATTGTGAATGCAGGATGTGAATCCAGACATTGTGACTCCAGACTCTTACCAGTTTTGGAAAGAGGAAGGAGGGAATAATTCTCAGGGTGACAGGAGTGCTGCTAATGTGTGAGGAAGGAGCACTGGGGAGGAACATGAGTGCTTCAGAATGTCAGAGGGTTAACAGAGAAGAGAAAAAGATGAGCCAAGTTGGAGTGGTGAAACTGAGGGAAAGGCAACGACCAAAGTGAGAAAAGAGAGGAGTTTAGGACACTTGAACTTAGGTTACCATGTCCCATCTAGGGAATGGGGGTGAGTTGTCACCAGTGGAGAGTAAGTAAGTAGTGTTTTTAGAGTAAAGTTAAGCAGTGTAAACTTTGAAATTATTTCTACCCAGAGATCCAAGCTAGGGTCTTCTATAAATAAAAGAATGAGAATCAAGCAAAAATAATTAATTAATAAATTAAAAAATAAAAGCAACACACACACAAAACAGGCAAAACATAAGGACATTCATACCCTAAATGCCAGTATTGCAGTATTGGTTCAATATTAACTTACAGGCAAGTAAGATTTTCCTCCAATTGTTACTCTTCACCATTTCAATTTTCTCTTTGAAGCTTCTATTTTCTTTTGGGTTACTATACTCATAACAACAAGAAGATACATGTTTTGGGTTTAAAAGGAAAATTAGACAATAAAAGAATTAAAAATACTGATCTTATAAATAATTATATTTTCAAGACTGATAAATCTTACACAACTAATCATTAGTCAAATTATTGAGTTTGCAAGCCACCCTGAAATAAATTATTTGCATTTGAATATAAAAGCAATGTATTGTCTAAAAATATCCCATTTAGCATAGATATATGAGCACAACATATTTGAGGGATATTGTCTTGTTCAGCATGTATTGTCAGTTCAGCATTCTAATACAGTTAACTCACTTATTAAGAAAACATAATATTCCTCAAATCAAGGATATTTAACAAATAACCTAATTCACTACAGTAGGAAGATTTTTTTTTTCCATTTGGCCTTACTAACTTTGAGTGAATTATCTCTACATGTAAATGACATTTTTCTCATTGAGAAAATGGAGAGTGTAGCATCAGAGGACTTTGGGGGACACTAAATATGCAACTGTGCATCAACATGCTAGAATAAAACCTGGTAAATGTTACATAGATGCTTGTAGTGCTGCTTCTATTATTTGGTAAACATTTAGCTACTAAGCCTGACCATAAATTTAATACAGGCAAATCAACAATGGTGATTATGACTTATGCACAACTAACTACTTTCTAAATAAACCATGGTGAAATACTCGGTCATGCTTCATCTGGCAAACAAGTTTGTGATTTATAGTACCTAGAATGTGGGTTCTAAAGAAAGTACAATGCTAATGGCTATAGTTTCCTCTTCCAGTTGCATTCTTTCTTCTGACAGACATAATTTTTGGCTTCTAAATCCATTACCACACACTAAATTCTTGCAAAAGACAGAAAATGTAGACATAAATAGTAGTAGAAAATCATTTAACCTCACAACGTAACAGGAAATTTGTTCATAAGTCCCAATCATTTCAAAAATAGAGACTTAAAATTAAACATAATTATTTTGAGAAAAAAAAAGAGGCTGGTATTAGTCAACTGAAATTCCATTTATATTTTCTCTAACTACACACTCATAATAATAGTGTTTCCCCCTCCCTTGCTGGCTTATTGGAAAGAACTCCAGTTGGATTCATGTATTTAAAGATTAAATAACTACAAAAGAAACTAATACCAAAGGGCAAAAGGATATAATCTTCCAGTTCTACGAATTAGTTAGCTATTCCTTTCATAAGTGAAGGGGAAGGGATATATGGCCCAGTTCATTAATCTATAGGATTTGACAAACAATGTTGAGAGGCTCTCAGAGGCTATTCCTCCACAATGAAAAAGAGTGTCTATGGCAAATGACAGCCCCCTAGGAGGAAGGTCTAAGCCCTTTATAAAAGCCCTTGATTCAAATATACCCATAGAGCACATGCCAACAGTGTTCAACAATTTATGCTTTAGTTGTTACACTTTAAATATGAGCCCCAATGAGGAAAGAAAATATTCCGTTTCTCTTTGGTAAAAGGAGTAAAAACCACAAGACTGAGCAGTAAGAATGAAATTTCCTGTGTCTTTGTGTGAAAAGTTAATATTAGTGTATATAGCTGGGATACTAAATATATTTTGTGTAGTTAATACTCATGGGCATATTTACTCATATTATTTCTATTAAAATTGTATTTGATTCATTTCTTTTGTTACTATTACTTAAGTGTCTGAAATTGCCTGGATTAAAATATAAATATATCCTTGATCTTGTTTTATAGGTCTTTTTTGCTCTATAAGAATCTGTATTAATTTGAGCAAGTAACAATTTATTATAGACCAAGAGATTGTATACCAGCCTAAATTCATCATAAAAACTAGAATGAAGACTTTATCTAGACATTTATCCACTAGAAACAAATTAAACATTTTAGTCTGTGATCACTTGTGACATCTGAGAAGTGTTAAATGATGAATGAATAAAATAAAATTTACTGCCATGTACTTTGTATGATAGCAGGCAATGAGAGATGTTGGGAGGGTGAGATTAAAATACAGAAGAAGTTTAAAGACATAGTGACACCCTCAGGGAATTTAGTTTCCATAGTTTTAGGTTCACAAATGTTCAACATAGAGCTATTGGAGGTTTAATTCAATGCCCCATCATCTATCTCTTGATGAATGGCTTTCATTTGTATGTGCATTGTATAAAACATTCCCTAATTAAACTATATCTTACTTATATTATCTGGTCTTTTCATTTGTGTTATATAGTCACTTTTGAAAATAATTCTTTCATAGGACATTTCTAAATATGTAAACATGGCTCATGACTCATAAAATGGCAAAAAGTTAGACCTACAATTTTAGGGTAGAACATTATTACTATAATAATCTCCTGCACATATAGAAGACTTCTTTTCATATTCCCTCAATCAAATAAAAAAAAACCTTCCAGATTGCACATATAAACAGCAATCTGTTACATATTAGTTCAAGTATCTGTATAAAATAAATATTGATTCAGACATGCAATAAATCTATAAACAGCACTTCTCCACATTTACTTTGAAGACAAATTACCCAGGGAGGTAAAGATGTCATTCCCTTTATCACAGATCCAATTTTAAGACATGTCAAGGAATAAAAATGTATGACTCGTAGGCGACTTTGCTCCACTCAAGCTGAGGAATGCAAGCCAGGGTGTACTATTATTGTTAGACTACAAAGATAAGACCACCCTGAGTGGCTCGTGTGAACACTGTCACAGCTGCTTCTTTTCTCTTTGAAATCATTCAAAGTGATGCATGAAGATGAGACTGCTTTTATCGGCCTCCCACTCAGGGTCTGTTTAGCCCACTGAGGAAAATACTTGTGATACACTGCTGACAGAAAACAAAACATGATCCAAACAGCAGGGCTGCTACTCACAGGATATTATTATGTCAATCAAGGGATGCAGCTGTGATAGAGAAAATCTTCTAACACAAATATATTAGGGGGAGGGAGAGGAAGGACTATTTGTGCTTCCATGCATCAGTGTTGGGCACCTTGGCAATGGCACTGTAGCAAGATGACCTGTTAAAAATGAAAAGAGAGAAAAAAAAAAAAAAAAAAAAAAAAAAAAAAAAAAGAAAAGAGAAGAAAAGAGAAGAGAAGAGCAGAAGGGGCAGGGAGGAAAGGAAAGGATCCTGGAAGTCACTTTCATCATCACTACCATTATTATCACATATTTTTCTCTCTCCCACAAATACCACCCATCCCAATTCACCTGAATCCATGGATTAATGGAGAATAAAACAAAAAGATAGAAACATCGTCTCCATATCACCAGAAACAAATGAGATAAAGATGTAAGATATTTTATCTGTAACAATATAAAAGGTATTGTTACATGTGCAATATATAAGTTACAGTCTTTAATATTTACAAACTCTAAATGTAGATGTTTTTCCCATTTCACAGAATAAAAAAAAATGAACTTCACAAAAGTTAAGTAACTTGACTAAAAGCATAAAGCGTAAAAAGAGCTGAGATTCAAACTGCATCTCTATATTTTTTCCATCATATCATTACAACATTAAGGTCATTTTTTTCCTTTCTATTTACCTAAATGCATTTATAATCAGATCTGGAATGGATTATGTAATGAGATGGAGAAAGGAATTTATTTTTGTTATATTTTGTTTTATTAATATATAGAGAGGCTATTGATTTACTAAAAGTTCCCTTTATATATTCTGCTATAGCTAGCTATTTGTAACAGATATCTTAGAAGCTATTTAATTTTACTGTAGAGAAGTAATTTTGTTTGAGGAATAAAGAAAGTTAATATATTTATCATTCATTTGCTTAGAAAAAGTTTTTTAAAAGGTCTTTAACACTCTAATCAGTACCAATATAGCATATGAAAGTCCTCTAAAACTAAATGAGCTAAAAATATAAATAATTGATGATATGCAAGAAATTTTGGAGAAAAGTGAAGTATCAAATTATTAATAAATAGGGACTATACTTTATACTTCTTTATATGTATAGCTGAATAAAAAGCATGTAGGTCATGGGAAAGGCTGCAATGATATAAATGTACAGTCGAAGTTAAGCTATTATGATTTCTCCAATTTTTTTGAATCCAAAAAGTTCAGGAAGTCTCAGAAACAATTCTAATTCTGCTTTGAACAGTTCCTTTCAGGATACCATGTTTGATCCAAGACTCTGATCGAGTTAAAAAACTAAACTTTAGATATATTTTCCCTCTGACCCAATTCAATTGTTCTAATCAGTTCCTTTAGTTAAACTCTTCATGGCTAGTTACTATTCTCCCATTTACCAATCTTTCCTTCATTCTTTGATTTTTATTTTTCCGTTGAAATTGAGACTTGATATTCATTTCCCAACTACAGCCTATGACCCTCTCAACTGTGGTTTAATTTCTCTTCCTGAACTGGCTTTTTGGGACTAAGAACAGTGAACACCATCACTGTTTAAATTGGCCTGAGACTCTCTTTTCTTACTTAACATACACTATTACTATACCATGTATAAAAAGAGGAGAGAGAATTTGTTCATCCATTCCACAAGCAAAGGCATAATCAAAAATTCACTTATAGACAACCATAACAAAGAGTCTTTGTGTAGAATGTTGAAAGTTGACTCCATCTACACATAACCCAAAGTATCTTAATTACTGCTTTCCACATTTGGATCAAAAACTGTATCCAGGCAAATGAAAAATATGTTGAGGGTTACAAATAGACATATTTATTAAATTTAAAAAATCTCATAAATAAAAAAATCCCATTAATTTTAGCAACAATTGATTTGAGAAATTGTTAATTTATTTTTCCATGGGTAATCTATGAAAAAATGGGGCAACAATCTTTCAAAACCATTCAAATTTTCAAAACCACCTTTCGAACCAGTGGTTTTTAGAATTTTTCTAAAATATTATAGAGTGCAATATAATTTCTGATCTTTGTTTTGAAACATAGACATAAACTATTTTTAATGTAGCATATTTCCAGTATTTACTTTTTACCTTATGAATTACACTCACTTTGGAAATATTTGTTTGATAACAGCATAGATATCTATCTTACTCTGATGATTAAAACCTAGTGTGCAGAAAGGATGGTTGATTATATAACATTTCTGAGACCTTTGGGTCAATTCTATAATGCTGACTTTGCAAATTCTTAAATACTACATACAGCATTCAACCAAAGTTATATTCTACTCAGAGTTCATCAGGAATTTTTCATCCATTCAATATTTTACTTTAAAGAGTAAAATGTACCAAATGTTCATTTAAAAGTAAAGTTATCTGTATGTAAGTCATATTATGAAAACAGCATACCTGTTTTATGGCATAGTTTCATCGCTAAGACATTTTGCTTAGAGATATACATGATATGACCCATGATCCTTCCATATCTATGTGACCATAAGCCTTGTTACAACACTAGTTTATTCTAAAGACAAATACTAATTTATGTTTTTAAAGATAATCAATCTTAGACCAACGAATAGATTGATAAAGAATAGCAAATATATTATTAAAAGTGTTTACTTTAAAACATAATTATCTCCCTTTTGGGCCAATTCCAAGGAGGCAAAGTACAATTTTAAAGAAAAAAGAAAGAAAGAAAAAAAGAAAGAAAGAAAGAAAGAAAGAAAGAAAGAAAGAAAGAAAGAAAGAAAAGAAAACAATGAAAATTTTAATTTACATCACATTCTTAAACAATATAAAAATCAACAAGTCAATAGTGGACAGATGTTGAGATGATGCCTAACAGACAATGAATAGTTTCTTTGTTTGTGATGAAGTAATGTTTTGGTGAAACTTGTGTAGACTATCATCACTAAATGCTGGCTGGTTTTCATTTTCAAATTATTGTAAAACTGCTTGAATAAAGAAGTCATTCTAACTGAATGCCAAACTTCCTATGGAGCTGAACATTTCTTGAAAAATAAGATCTGGTTTGAGTCATTTAAAATCTTCACTAGTTGTTAAAAATGCACCTTTTGTATCTTTCTAGAATTTCAGAAGGATTTGGAAATATATCCAAGTTAAAATGGAATCATATTTTAACATTACCATACAGAAGAAGGATAATTATGAATTAGAAACACATTCATCGAGGGCCTGTTATGTGCAAAGTACTCTGCTGGGGACAGAGCAATATGGAAATGCATCATTTTTTCTAATACCACCACTGCATCCAATAGAATTTAGTATAGCCCTGTGGCCTATTCAGTTGGTGCTAGCTTTTTTCCCTTCTAATGCCAAGATTGCCATGTGTTAGAGAAGCGTAAGAAAGCCCTCATTTCATTTCATTGAAGGACTTACATGTTTTGAAATTGCAAAGACTTGGCAGCACTCAAAGAGGAAAGAGTCCCTATCATCAGTTACCCACATGGGGAAGCGATCTGAAGAACCACTCTTTGATATCCGAGACCCTAAGTCCCACTTAAAAAATATCTTTACTTTAATATGTACAGTCTAGTTGGAAATACTGACAAATTGGCTTAAAAAGTAACAATTGAAAAGCAACTCTTTATTTAAGAGGACCAGTCAAGCATGAGATGCATTTTCCCAAATCTGTTGGCAACTTGCATGCCGGGAAATTTTCAAATAACACCCTTAGTAATTACCTATTCTATTTAAATATCTTTTTTAGTCTTGAAAAATTAATTGTTGTATTAAAAGTAAATATTAGGTGGAGGAAACATTTAAAATAGCTAAACTTAGAACTGCTTTGCTTGAAATACTGGTAAAAGTCTCTCCTGGCCCTTAAGCCGCTTCAATTCTAGTTTTAAAATCACTGCATTGGGGATCCCTGGGTGGCGCAGTGGTTTGGCGCCTGCCTTTGGCCCAGGGCACGATCCTGGAGACCCGGGATCGAGTCCCACATCGGGCTCCCAGTGCATGGAGCCTGCTTCTCCCTCTGCCTGTGTCTCTGCCTCTCTCTCTCTCTCTCTCTCTCTCTGTGTGTGACTATCATAAATAAATAAAAATTAAAAAAAATAAAAATAAAATCACTGCATTAAGTGATCAAAAAGCTTCCAGAATATTTTAACTGCCCTGCATATAATTACTAGAATTATACTATGTTTAAGCACAGCTCTCCAATGTATGAATCTTCATAATACCTATTTTATATGTTATATAAATCAGAAAAATTAAAATAACATTGTTTTGCAACAACCAAATTCCTTACATTATAATAAAGCTAAAAGCTTAATGTATCTACTGTCTATTGAAATTCCAGTATAAAATTCTTCAGTAGGGAGTATCTATCTTTCTGAAGTGATTTAAATTGCTGCACCAAGTCCTGTGCCTCCAGCGGGGTATTTCTCAAAAACGAGTTTATCCTGAGTTAGGAAGGGTCAAGAATTCTGTGGGAAGTGGGGGAATTCTGAAGAATTCATCTTTTTTAGAAAGAAGAATATCTCATGGTAAGATCTGTAAATCAAAACCTTAGTCACAGGTCATGATCAGAAGGAGATTCTACAAATATTTCCTTTTTTTCGTAATTGTTCTATTTGCCTAAATATTTGGAATGTTCACCAACAAATTTTGAAAAATGGTAACAAAATGCTGCTCTTTAACTCATTATTCATTTACTTCCTAACTTTGTATGTAGTGCAGTTTTATATATCAGAACAATAAATTTATCACTGAAATAGCCAAAAAGCTGAGGTATAAGCAAAAGAAAAACAAAAGAAAATGTATCATGCTATTCACAGGTTCTCAAAAATGTGAAATTCTCTTTTGTTCATTTATTTATGACTAATACTGCTGTAACTGAAATTGTAAAACTAAATATAAAAAAAAGTGCATTGACCAAAATCAACATGAAAATGAAATTTGTGAAATACTTTAAAGTAGTCACTGTCTAAGCAATGGTTCTGGTGTTTCGTCGTTACATTTTAATTCCACATTGGTAACACCAAACTTACGTTCACAAATATTTTAATCCTAAAATTAGAAATTCATATGATTCATTGCCTTCGAATGTAAGCTCGTTAAATAAAGATGAAGTAAAATGGAACTAAAAATAATAAAATAAAATAAACCAAGCCTTACTCCAATCTGACCAGTCAAGCAACATCGTATGACCATATTCAAGTCCACTAAGTGCTGGCTCTGGTTGGCTGCTGAGTGACGCCAGGCCTGAAGTCAGTAATCTTCTACTGAGAAACCTACTTAGTCACCATCCCTGTGCCTCGAATCTGATAGTCAAAATAATAATTTAATTGTCTTTTCGTGACAAATTGCCAGAACCAGGAATATGATGAACCATAGGCATCATATTCTTAAAGCATTAGGCATTCTTCTTCAAATGTAATGGACTGCTCGACTGGAAAAGATGAATAGATACCTCAGAAATTTTTCTGCCTAGTGTCTGTCCCTAGTAACATTAAATGGCTTACTGCAGTGCAGGATGGGCGAGAACTTTCAAGGAAATCAGCAGGAGCTCTATAAACTTGTTCTGTTTTCCTATGGATGACAGCCAGTACCCATTTCTCCAAACTTGCAAGGATCCAAGCCTTCCTGGAGGCCAGCCCTGGGGACAAAGGTGCTTCTCCAGAGCTGTTATAGATAGGGGCATTTGGGCTGAATGAGAAACACAGTAAACAAAGGCAAAAACTACTTACTCGAAACACTGGCTATACAACACATACTTCCTTCCTAGTCTTTCACTCCTTACAAAGACCAAACTGGATTCTTTCTGTTGCATACAAGAAACTAAGTCATTGAAACTGATTAAAAAAATAATCAGCATTAAGGAACAGGACTCTGGAAGATCATCTAAATAAAGCACGATGAGGTTTGACTTTTGTACTTGGAAAAAATAATGATAAAATTACAGCAAATAAAGGGCAAGTCCCCAAATCTATGGTTTTCTCAACTTCTTTGAATTTACATGGCCCAAGTAGAGAAAAAGTTTCAAATCTCTCTTCTTGTTGGGAAGAAAGAAAATACTGACTGTGACCAAAGATAAACACAACAAAGTTATTTGAACCGGCTCTAAAGTGCATGAATTGCTGGAATCAAAATTTACTGTTCCTTTGTGTTCCTTCAAAAAGCTGTCCTACCCAAGAGAAATCATAATATAAATTATTCACTCACTATGTGAAATGTGCATTTTTATGAAGTACCAATAACCGAGCTTTACTGGATAGAAATTTACTGAATCCAAATTTAATTGCAAGTAATGGATTCACACATGAAAATCTGACCATAGTTACAAAATAAATTTAATATAGTCAAAAGGTGTAAATTCAATAGACATGTCTGAAATTCCTCATTGAGTTTAGGGGCCTATGAAAGTTCTCTGAATTGTATTGATTTTCATCAATTTTGATTGTCCTACACCTTTATTAAATTTAATCATAATTATTTGTTTTTTTTTTTAATTTCAAATGAGGCTTTGTGCATCTTTATATAATTTGAAACGAGTTTGTGACATACAGAAGTCAAGCAAAATGACAATATTATAAATGAATTCATTATTATATTCCCCAAATGCATTACTGGTATATTTAAAAGTTTAAAAACAGGCATTACATTAAATCATGCCATGCTATATATTACATATATAAACCTATATGTGTTATTTGTCTGCTTAAGTCCCTGTAAGTCTATCTAGGTGTGATCTTTAACCTGGAATACAAAGACTTCAGTGCTTTATATCCAATATTCCATCTCAGACTATGGAAGCACAGGGCCATTTGTGCAAGGGTGTGAGAAGCATTCACCAACTAATTTAAACCTCTTTTAAACTTTCAACCCACTTGCTCTCGTGATATTGGTGTAATTCAATCCATAATATATGTGTTAATATAGTATATATAATATGTTGCTAAAGAATATGGAAGGATCTGGGAATTCTATGTAGATAATTCTTGGAAAATTACAGTTGTTTTCTAAAATTCCAACCAAATTCAGAACGAAGATTAAAAACTAAAAGAATTTATCATATAGGAAATAATCTACATGCTGGGAATATTGTGTATAGTTTTGGTTGCTACATTAGGAAATAATCTACATGCTAGGAATATTGTGTATAGTTTTGGTTGCTTCTTTTGAGAATGATACTGAAAAGAGGACATAAATTATACAGAGAGATTTAGAAGAGTATAATGAAAATGGAAAAATTAGGGCTCCCAAGTCTGGGGAAGAAAATTAAAGAGATATTTTTGTTGAAATATATCTTTATATAATAGAATACTGGCTATTATAATACTTCTAAATACATCTCCTTCAAGCTACAAATGTTAGCCATAATATACTAGGAAATTCTGAACAAAAGTCAGTTTCAGCAATACTGAAATTTCTGTTGAAAGACTGAAATTTCAACAAAAATATCTCTTTAATTTTCTTCCCTAGACTTGGGAACCCTAATTTTTCCATTTTCATTATACTCTTCTAAATCTCTCTGTATAATTTATGTCCTCTTTTCAGTATCATTCTCAATTGTAGCAACCAAAACTATACACAATATTCCTAGCATGTAGATTATTTCCTATATGATAAATTCTTTTAGTTTTTAATCTTCGTCCTGAATTTGGTTGGAATTTTAGAAAACAACTGTAATTTTCCAAGAATTATCTACATAGAATTCCCAGATTCTTCCATATTCTTTAGCACCATAAAATGTCTGCAGTTTTTCTCTCAGATGTGATCATTTTAATATAAGCTATCTTCAATTTTATAATAGACTTAGCATACTATCTTATGGGAAAAAATGCCTTGTTTCAATCACAAATAAAATACAGCATTATCAAATCAAATCACTTTTGCTGAGATTATACATAACCAGCACTATGTGGTCCCAAGCTTTAATATTTGCTTGGATTATTTATATATGATCTCCAGGATTGTTACTTTATATATTCACTAAAAAAAAAAAAAAAAAAAAAAAAAAAACCAAACACAGCTCCTCTAATGCGCAATCTAGGTTAGAATATAGTTTCCACGTTAATTAATTTTCTCCCACTCTAGCCCTATGGTGTTTATTCACTTCCTCAATAAATGATTACTGATGATAATTTAGCTGTCAGACATTTGACTCAATGCAGGAGATACAATGATAAGCACGACAACTGATGACAGAAAGGATCCCTCACCTTTCCAAAGTATATACCCAGATATAGAGTTCCATTCCATTACAGGTGTGGGCACTTTGATATTTTGTTGTCATGTACTCTGACCTTTGAAGTTTTATTTTTGTTGTTTTTTTTTATCGGACTATCTTATAATATCAAAGGATACTTCCAATTTATGTGATGAACAATTATTTCCTTAAGATGTTGCTTACAATATAGAAACTACTATATTAGATGTGCTGCTGTATTAACTACTTAGGATGCACAGTAACTAAATAAGGTAGGTATTAACATAATTATTTTAGGATCAAAAAACTAAGGGTCAAAACATTTTAATAACTTTCTCAAGAGCTAGTTCAGGGGCTAAGTAATGTGAAATTTGAAACCTAAGCCCTCTGACTCCAAAATGTATTATCTTTCTAGTTCTTTCAATATTGTTGTATTTAACTCTTCTCAACTCTAAAACTTCCAAGTAGTAGATGCAAAGGTTATTATGCATCACTATGATTATTATGATAAAATTACTAAGTCTTAGCAACTGGTATACTCAATTTAAAATGGCTAAGTGAATTGGTTATATATCTAAATGCAAAAGTCAATTCATTTTCTGCCATGTATCCCTCAGGTCCAATGAGTATAAAGTCATGGGTCTTTTCAAAATTTTAGGATATATGTATTAAAATGACCTGAACATTTTAAGTAAGTTATATTAATTTTTAAAAATAAATTTGATTATTATTTTAATCTAGTGAACCATGGATTCAAATGACAAGGGCAACATAACAAAGTGAGAATTCCTACATATTGTAATTTATTAGTAGTTATTTCTGATCTATTAATGTTGTAGATTTTATACAGAATGTTCAAATTATATATCAAATATATATCCAAACATACACATTAACTTTTCTTTTCCAAAATTAATGTTTTGGTTGAATGTTAGCAGTCATCTCTTTAAAATCAACAAACTGAAGAGTTACTGGTAAAAGAGGTAGTTATAGAAAACTGTTTGTCCACGGGAAGTATAATTGACATTTACTTTTACTTCTAAAAATATCTGTAAGTGTTACTGTACTATATTTGCTTATCTTTCTTCTTTTATTTTTATTTTATAATTTTTACTTAATAAATTAATGGTCTTTATCTCTACATATGTGTCTTTATCTCTATGTATAAATATGTCATATGATAAATATAGAGAGAGATAATATATGTTATATATTATGTTTATTATGCATATGACATAAACTGTATTGCATACATAATTGGCAATATATATGTATGATTGATGTTGGTTAATTATTAATTAAAGCCATAGGAACCAAAATGAAGCATTTTTTATCAGTTATTCTCCCAAGATATCAATTCAAAGAAAGTCTTTGTTCTTTTATTAGTTTTCAGAAGACTCTTTCATTACAAATAAATATTCATTTTCAACATTGCACAATATGCTTTAATACTCATTAAAAATGCAAAAAGACCCTATATTCACTGTTAGCCACTAGTTTCTACATTACCTTATCATAATTTGCTATGTTGTCACTTGTTAAACACAAGCATTTATTAAGTCCCTAGCAAATAAATGGATATCCTTGGTATTAGATTCTGCCCGGAGTAACATTTCTGTTGAGTTTCCATAAAATCAATTCATAGGAAATATCTATGAGTTAATTAATTTGACTTAAGGAAAAAATATCTTGTAAAATTCACTAAGGCACTAATTAAATGCTGAGCTATATTTCCTATATAATTGAATATACAACATAAATAGCCAAAGTTATTAATACCAAGATTTAGAAATTTCAAAAACACATATGCAAGGCTACTAATTCATTTGGTTTGGAAAAATCAGCTTCTTAGTCTAAGTATGTTTGTATATTTTTGGGGGCAGCACTGAGCCTACATCTCAGGCTTATGCTTTCTTATGGCATTTGCAATTAATTGCTCCCACCTTATTTCCTTCAAGAGTCTATGTAAGTTCTTCCACTCTTGAGAGTCACTGAATTATAACTTAAACATTTCTCTTAGCACAGCATAGACCTTCATGAAGCACTACAGAGAAAAGTCAGTCAGCTTCAAGACACAAGGACTACTGTTTCCATTCACAGCTTTGTTTTAAATCTTCCCTTGTTTTTTCTCAACAAACCATGGCACAATGCTACTGCATGTTCCCCTCCCAAACTGCGCCTGTCAATACCAGGTTGTTCAGTGCCTGAATATGCGAGCAGGCTAGAGTCGGTCTTCCCATGAAAATCAAGTCAATGACCTGCCTCCTTGGCTTCTTGTGAACTAAAAGACAACCATAATTTTTCATCCTTTCCATTCTCACGTGTTGTAAATGTTCACTCAACTCCACAATCCAATACAAAATGCATTAATTCCTCCAAAGTGAGTTCACCATGCATGATTTAATTATAGTCAATTGGACATACTTTTCCTCTACTTTTTTGAATAAAAAAATAACTCAAGGATATATCTCTAAGAAAATTTTTATTCAATAGCTTTGCATTGCCCTTACCTAATCATGTGGAAGAAAATGAGGTTTTGTGCTATTGACTTATCAAAAAAAAAAAAAGTATAGCCATAAAAGTTTTAACCACAAATTTTTTCTTCTGAAAGACTCAAGTTTAGCTAAGTGACAACTTTTCTATTTCCCACCACTTACTGTACCCTAACTTAAAAAACAAAAAAGAAGGAACACTGCTACTGCTTTTATTCTAATCCCTAACATTTTGCAGCCAGTGCTGAAGTCAGATACACAAAATTACACACAGTTTTCCAAGATTTGCATTTAAAAGATTGTACACAAGCTTCAATACAGGTTGCTTTTCCGTGACCATAGAAACATCAGAAAAGTTGGAAAATTCAGTCCACTGAACTTCAAATGACTTTATTAAAGTGTCACTAATCAGAGTTAAAAGACACAGAGTTTTAGTGTTTGGGCTAACAAAGTGAATAACTCTCAAAGTCTAATGACCTACTAAGAGCATTACTTAAAATTAAAAAAAAAAAAGTCTAGTTGAAAGCAAATTAATTAAGAAAACTTTCACTGCTTTCTCTAAAAGATTGATCTCATACAGATAAGGCTGCTCAGCTTAACTATAATACTGAATATTGTGCTCTCTGCCTGGACAGCTGGGAAAATCTTCTGTCAATATTTAAAGCACTATATGTGTATGTATATGCATAAACTATAAAATATAAATATAAGGTATATATGTAAGCTACAACCCTTTTGAAACTCTGAGTGTACTCTAATTTAATTATAAGCCAAGAAGAAATTCCAAATGCAAATACAAATCAAAGCTCATTAATAATGCATGTCAGGCAATATTTAGAAAGAAAAATCATTAAGTGCTACTAAAAACTCTACACACTAACTGTAGGATTGAAAGATAAGATTTTTTTAAAGATTTTATCTATTTATTCATAAGAGACAGAGAGAGAGAGAGAGAGGCAGAGATGCAGGGAGCCTAATGTGAGACTCGATCCCAGGACTCCAGGATCATGCCCCAGGCCAAAGGCAGGCACTAAACCACCAAGTCACCCAGGGATCCCCAAAAGATAGGATTTTTAAAATTATACTTTCTCCTACTAATAGGAAAGTGAAGGAAATACAACACATAATTTATGTATCTTTTTTTGTGGTATCAAAGGCAACTTCTAAGATTCGTTATATTTAAATGGTTAAGTAACACAAGAACAAAAATCCCAGAAAAAAAATAAGGAAAACAATTTACTAAAAGGAAAATTAAGATATATTATTATTATTACTCTTTTGCCCCAGTGGTTCTTAAGAAGTCCTTAGACATTTCTTTTTGGCCTTAAGTCACAAGGTTAATAACAGAAGAAACCGAATTGTATTGATATCACTTAGAGCTTAGAATCTCCAAGTCTGAAACACAGAAAAGGCAAAGTTAGCACCCTCACTGCCCAATATTATTCTTTTACAGAGTTTTTTTTTTTTTCACTGCTTTACTCTAATGTAAAAAAATACATGGTGTAATTAAGCAGAACACTGACTGGCTCTATTCACTGTTCTCTCCAGGAGACAACTGGACATTTACCTAGTTCACCAAGTTCACAAACCTTTTGATCACCCACAACGTATACAACAAAGTGTCAGCAACTCTAGGACTTTGATTAGAAGATGATCTTTGTTTCTATTAGCAATTTAAATATGACCAAATTACAAATATACCTCCTAAAGGTAAAAGAGAAAAGAATATGAAAGCAATAACTACAATAGCACCAAAAAAGCTAAATCCAGTTATTCACAAAACTCACTTCAATGAACTCATTTATTCAACTTTTATTAATCATTGCCATGTGTCAGGCACCACTATAGACACTAAAGATGTTTTATTCAAAATGCGCAGTCAATGTCTCCTGCATATGCTCTGGTAATATCTATAGCACTGTTCAACATTCATCCAGAACTTTTTTTTTTCACTGAATTATAATTGACATACAATGTTATATTAGTTTCAACGGTACAACATATTACTTCACAATTCTATACTTCATTCAGTGCTCACCATGATAAGCATAGTCACCATCTGTCACTATACATTATGAAAATATTATTGCTTATATTCCTAATACTGCACTTTTCACCTTTGTGACTATTTTATAGCTGGAAGTTCATACCTCTTACCTAATCCCCTTCACTTATTTTGCCCATATTTTCCACTCTAGCAACCACCAATTTATTCTCTGTATTTAAGAGTCTGTTTTGGTTTGTTTTGCTTTTTTAGATTCCATATATAAAGTAAATTCAAATGAAAAGATATAATCTAGTATTTGAAGAGTGGATACTATTAAAATGTCCATATTACCCAAAGCAATCTAAATATTTAATGCAATCCCGATCAAAATACCAATAGTATTTTTCACAGAACTAGAGTACATAATCCTAAAATTTGTATGGAACTACAAAAGATGTTGAATAGCCAAAGCAATCTCGAAAAAGAACAAAGCTGGAGGCATTACAATCCCTGATTTCAAAATATACTTCAAAGCTATAATAATCAAAGTAGTATGGTACTGGCATAAAAATAGGCACAGATCAATGGAACAAGAATGAAAATCCAGAAATAAAGTAACTCACATATGGTCACTTAATCTGTGAAAGAAGAAGCAAGAATATATAATGGGGAAAAGATAGTCTTCTTAATAAATAGTGTTAGGAAAACTGGAAAGCGACATGCAAAAAATATCACTTTCTTAATCCATACACAAAAACAAATTCAAAAAGAATTAAAGACCCAAACGTGAGATATGAGGAACTTTTTTCATTGCAGTTAATGAGTTGTGAGAGGTCCCTGGCAACTTTAAACATGTAAATTGCTTCACCTATCAAGAAAGTCACTATCCAAATGCACTTCCTCTGCTCACTTCCTGCAACTTACATCAAAACCCAAATCTGGGGGACACCTGGGTGGCTCAGCAGTTGAGTGTCTGTCTTTGGCTCAGGGTGGATCCCAGAGTCCTGGGATCGAGTCACACATCGGGCTCCCTGCATGGAGCCTGCTTCACCCTCTGCCTATGTCTCTGCCTGTCTGTGTGTGTGTGTGTGTGTCTCTCATGAATAAATAAATAAAATCTTAAAAAAAAATCTGTATCAGATCATCTACTACAACACAACATGGTCCTGTGCCCAGCTCAGTAACTGTTCTTGATCTCTATTTTACAAAGTCCTGGGTTGAGTTTACCTTTGGAAAATACCTGGTGCTTTCTCCCTCCTCACTCTTTAGCAGTTCATGTAAGTCCAAGACCAAATTTCTCTTCAGGAAGTCCCTGAATCTCAAGTGAACGTACACTTAATAATGTGGTTAACTACTATCTTTTGTCTCCTCTCACAAAGTTGCTGCTACGTTCTTTTCTATGCTGTGGCTTCTCCAATTTTTTTTACCAGAGAAGGGCCAATATTTATTTTTTATTTAATTTTCTAAGCAGTGAAGTTCTTTACACATTAAGTGGTCGTTATGCAAACTCAGATTTTTAAAAGTATGTTCAAAAGTCTGAGATAAATAAAATCATTAAAAACTGCTATTAATACTATGTTGAGACACAAAATTAAAGTTTCATCATTTTCTAATCAAATGGACTTCTAGATTAGATAAAAGTTCTTGATTTAGAGGATCCATTAGAACAGTCAGTGGATGGTTACACACACTGGTGGGAAAGTGGGAGGAGTCTGGTCCTTAGGCTGTGGATTCCAGCCCTGGCAGCTGAAAAGCAACCGACCCCATGAACTGAAGCTGCTTCATTCATCATTGTTTTCAAACCAGTGTAGATGCAGGGCAACACATCTGGAATAAACTACTGACTTGTTTCTGAAAATGTCTGCACTAACTGAAGGAGAGTAAGCTGTCAGTATGCAGAAGAGTAGATGCCCAAAATATAAGTAGATGCTCTTAAAAAAGAGCCCTTAGTATAAGAACCACCAGTGTTTTCAAAGTACGCACTGGATAGGATTTAAAACTACAAAATGATTGGTTCCTTAAAAGCTTACGTAGCTTCTACATGAAATTATGTGTAAATGCAGCAAAACATTTACGATCTAGTAACTAAAACACTCATACAATTAATGTTGGCCAGTATAGTTCATTATAACCCAATGTACAATTTCAAAATTATATGGCATTGATTTATTTGCTTTAGACATATATTCAAAATAACTGTAGATAGGTGAAACGTTCGCTGTTTAAAAATTCTGATTTAATATAATAACCAAGAAATAAAAAAAGCAGTGAAATCAATGAACAAAGTTTTACACAGTGGCATTTTAGTTTTCATTTTAGTATTTTAGTATTCTTAGCTATGGAGAAATATAACATTTTGTTTCTCTCTTCAACCAGTTGTTTTCATTATAAAGAATAAAATTATATGTGTATAATGACATCTACAACATATTTAGGTGCTAGCCATGATCACATTAAATTTTGACAAATATACTGGTTTAGGAATTTTTAATATTTAAAAGTATATTCATAGTAAATAAGAAAATAAGAAAAACAGTCTTTTAAAAAACATCTTTCTAATTCAGAAGCCTAAATTAAAATAAAATACAACGGCAAACACGATTATTTGGTTTAGAATATGAACTATGTACAAAGAACTCACCAATATTTTTCAGATTAATGGATATGCATATCCATTCATAACATATACAATTATATGTTATGAAACATAAAAATGTAGTTATTAAACTATATATATTATATAGTTATTAAACTATATAATATAGTTATAGTTATTAAACTATATATATTATATAGTTTAATATATATATATATATATATATATATGAAGCAATTATGCAATAGTTTGACTGCAAATCTTGGCCACTGACTCTTACTCCTCTGTAGCACCAACCTAAATAGATTTCTCAAGATAAGAAATTATTTGCAGGTGTAATGAGATGATTTATAATGTGGATTGTATGTATTGCCTAATATAGAAAGTAAAAACCCAAAGAAGCTAAAATGGCTATCATTCAGTAATAATAATCTAATGGACACAGAGCTAGCAGTTTGAAATATAAAAAGAGCCCTAAAAAGTAGGAACACAAAACCTTGAACTTCTTAATATGAAAAACAAAACAAAACAAAAAACTAGGAGAAACCTTTTGTACATTAAATAAAAAGTCATATGCTAACTAAAAATACCTTTAAATGTATGTAATGTATCTCATGCTCTCAATATTTAAAATGCTATTTTTAGTCTGTTTTTTATAATTTAGATATATTTATATTAGAATCCAAAGCACACTATAAACTTAAAATATATCATGTAATAATTTAATAATTGCCTAAATGTTATTTTGATTAGAAGTCTACCCTGAGAATGCATTTACTTTAGGTAAGAACCAGTAGAATATAAAAGTATATTTTAATTATTTTTTTTTAATTATTTATTTTAAAAATAATTTAGTTACTAGTTTTTCTACTAAGTCAATGTGTTCCTCATGCAAAAATATTGTAAAAGAGATAACTCAGCAATTCTCACCTAGCTTTGTTTTAAAATTATAATCAAATAACTATAAAATCTCAAATCACTAGAAATATGATTATTGGTAAACTTAATGAATCCCTTTCATAGGATAAAGTACTTATTAACAATTTTAGACAGGGACACCTGGATGGCTCAGCAGTTGAGCTTCTGCCTTTGGCTCAGGGTATGATTCCGATCCTGGGATCGAGTCTCACTTTGGGCTCCCTGCATGGAGTCTGCTTCTCCCTCTGTCTGCATCTCTGCCCCTCTGTCTGTCTCTCATGAATAAATAATAAAATGCTTAAAAAAAAACAGCTTTAGACATCATAAGACATTTTATGCACACATAATTAGGCATTTCTACTTATATGTGGTTTGGTTATTCAGAATATATGAATGTCAGTCAGTGGAACAGAGTTCTGATCAGTCAATAAAGAGCTAATTGATTAAATTTATTAATGTTCAAGTAAGTTTTCAGAGTTTTGTTGGTGTTCCTAAAATTTATTTTCCCATTTTTGCTGATATAACCCTTACGTCCAATTCTGTATATATGTAATTATATAAAATATTTTCATTAACTTGACTATGAAGATTTGTGTGTGCCCTGGACGAGAAATGACCAAAATCTATCTCTCTGGTAACCACTTCAAATGACTATTTCATATTAGAATAGACCACTGGGGATCCCTGGGTGGCGCAGGGGTTTAGCGCCTGCCTTTGGCCCAGGGCATGATCCTGGAGACCCGGGATCGAATCCCATGTCGGGCTCCCGGTGCATGGAGCCTGCTTCTCCCCCTGCCTATGTCTCTGCCTCTCTCTCTCTCTCTCTCTGTGTGACTATCAGAAATAAATAAAAATTAAAAAAAAAAAGTTTTAGAATAGACCACTGAAGAAGGGACTCAGATTCCTATTATAGAGTTATAGAATCTCAATAAAATTTAAAAATAATATTACAAATTAGAATACCTAGAGCTATTATAACAATTTCAATTTCATATTTGATGACATGAAAGCTATTCTTTTAATACTTGAATTAGAACTTTTTGAGCTTATGAAAGTTTTACTCTCAAAAACATCTTTATATAAACTTCATATTGGTAAGATCTGCTTGATGCTTTAAGTTTATCAACATCAGTCACCATGCCGAAAATTTAGAAGTTTACAGATCACAAGTTAGAATGATCTTATAGTACTCTCTAAGGTGCTTCATATAAATCACTCATATGTAATATTAAGATAATCATCTATTTACTCATTCAATCATATTCAATAATGCCAAGATCATCTTTATTTTAGGAAAATTATATTTTGTATCATGTGATGGATTTTTCAAACAAAATACCTTGAAATATTTCCTGTAGTCTTTGTTCATAGAACCTCGAAGATGTCATTTCACTTAACTGTACATATTCATTTTATAAAATGAAAGAATGAAAGGACATTTAGGAAATCATTAATCTTTTGTAAATGAGGGAAAGCCACACATCGTCTCAATAAATCAATGTCTTTGGAAGACACAAAAGATTTCTGGTTTAATTCAAAATCCTTTCTTTAAAATGCCAAATGTCTCTATATTATGCAGAAGTGTTCCAGATGGCTGGGCACATGTTTCAATTAAGTGAAATTACAATTTTTTTCAAGTGTTCTTTTACTCTGTTACATATAGAATGTTGCACGTGTAACTACTAATTGTGTCTTGATTGCTGTAGGTAACAATGCTCTTATTTTTAAATACAAATGCTTTTTAGATAAGGGACAATATATATAAAACTAAAAACCATTATGCAGTATACAAGTCAGAGCTTAAAAAGGATAATGAGGGCATGATGGATTTAATTGAGGACATGATGGGATCCTAAATTTTTTAACAGTTCTATTAATGATTAACCAATTTTCTCATAAGTGTGCTTTTTGATAGCTCCCATGATTTCACTTTTCAGAAAATTTCAGAAAATTGAAACACTTGGAGACTCCACACAATAGTAATTGCACAATTATTGAAATATAATATGAAAACTAAGAGGTCTTCCACAAATAAGTCAGTAAGTTCATAATATCTCATTTACTATTAAATCTAAATCTCTATAAATTCCTATATAAATCCTATATATCTACTATCTCAGGCCACCTGATGTACTTTTAAATACACCTTATACACTCTGTTCTAAGCAAAAGGTCTTTATTTTAGTTCCTTTTAAATATACTCTCCTAGGAATGGCTCTATGAATACCTGAATACTAATAGTTCTTTCACATTGTTCTTTTCCTTGTGTCTCTCTGAAACAATTGTTTTTCCTAAGAAGTTTTAATAACTTAAAATTGACATGTTTTAACAAGAGTCTATTTTTCTCATATTCTTTCTAAATGTATAACAAATATAAAAATAGATGATAGATAAATAGATAAAAGCTGTCTTGTTAAAGTAATTTCTGAGAAGACAGTGAAGGGATACTGAAAGTCATGTAACTATTTATAACACATTTACATGAGCTTAATTAATCAAAAAATGGGCAGTGTGCATTTTATTTCAATTTACATTTTATTATTTCACTAGTTGTTATAGATACTTGCCATATCTTGACAACTATTGTCAAAATATTTTATTACTTTTCAATAGATATCAAATTAGAAAATGTATCTATCCATTAGTGCTCCATATGTTAATCTTACTACTATACTACCAGTATTACTACTTCAGAGAAGTTTTCTAAATTTGCAAAAGTGTGATTAATTGCTTGTATAAAACCTGACCTAGTATAGAATAATGGTGCCTTACAATGAGGTCTGTGGCCATTTGCATCAGAATCGCTTGTGGGAGGGGAAAAAAAAAAGACAGGTTCCAAGGACCTTTCTAGAGTCTTTTGAGAAACAGTCTGCATTTAAAATAATTATCCACATAAGGAATTCTGATGTGCATTAAGTTTTGAGAACTAATCAAATTAAAAGACATCACCATATGAAAATTAAATATTGTTAAAGTTTACACTTTGCTTCAGTTGACTATTTCCAAATAGAAAGAATAAAAGCTCTTGAAAAACTATATTGAAGGACATAATGTTTTTATATATTCTCATATTTTGTATGAGTCAGTGATACAAGTGATTTTTTTAAAAATATTTTCTAGATTTATTTGCTTAAAATCTTGCATCTATGATTTTTAAATTTATGACTCATTCCAAAAAGACTTAAAGTGATATCTGAAGAAGCATCCATGCTATTATTTGCAAATAATATGCCATGTACGGTGAATATATTAATGACCTTATTTTTTAGTTTCCAAACTGTTATCTTCGTCAGCAACTTCGGTTGAGTTGTGCTACTGGAAAGGATGAGTTTTAGAGTTGATGTCTGGGTTTAAATCTCTGCTCTGTGTTTTTCTAATTGTGTGACCCAAAGTAAGCAAATCTGTCTTTGTTAAGCCTGAGTTTTCTCATCTGTAAAATGATAATAACATCTATTTCACAGAATTATTCTGAGATTTGAATTAAAAAGCATGAATAGCCATCTGCTCTTAATAAATAAGTTGCATTGTTTTAAGGGTAGTTGCTATTATTGTTCAATAATATTATTTAATAACCATGCTGTTATTGTTTAATTACCATTACCAGAAATGGAAATAATGTTGGAGACAGATGATTAAATATAATCCCTGAGCAAATATGTCATCAAATATAAACATGTGTGGAGGCATCTTTGGGCTAAGGTAGCTCTTAAGGTCAGAGAGGGTAGCTGCACAGAATGGACCTGTATCCAAGCTGGGAGGAACTGGACACACATTAGGACTGAGAAGCCATCTTGGACCAGGTACATTACAGTATCTCTGGGGTGAGTCCAATGGTAGGCACACTTCAAATCAAACTCCATTTAGTTACAGGATGATATAGCAAATATTTTTCAAAAATGGGAAAATAATAAAGATAGGTATTGTTTCACCAATGTTTTCTCAGAATATAGAACATGAAAATAACTTCAAATAGCTTAAAGTATGCAGACAACCCCTCGTGAAGTGCAAAAACTGAAGGTTAAATAGGATAAATAATCTCAATTGCATGGAACCAGTTATTACAATTCACTGGTAAAACTTTTTTCATGATAGAGTTTTCTACACTCTCTGATAATGGTTTATGTGATGTTTGTCTTTCTATTACACTATTGCCACTTGAAAGCATGCAACTGGAAAATGCAAATTTAAATCTCTAGTACTGAACATGATGTCTGGCACATCAAACATTGGAATGAAAGAATGGAGGCGATACAAAGGCAAATAAACTGATTAAAAAATAATAAATAAGAACGAAGTCCTAACCAAGAAACAGACTATGAAATACAGAGAATAAGCTGTTACCAGAGGGGAGGTGGGTGGGGAGATGGATGAAATAGTGGATGGGGATTAAGAAGTGTACTTGTCATATCATCAAATGGTTTCACTCATATGCAGAATACAAAAAATAGTGAAAGGGACTATAAGGGAAAGGAGAGAAACTGAGTGGGGAAAATTAGAGAGGAAGACAAAACATGAGACTCCTAACTCTGGGAAACAAACAAAGGGTTGCAGAAGGGGAAGAGGGTGGGGGGGTGGATGGGGTGATTGGGTGATGGGCACTAAAGAGAGCACTTGAATGGATGAGCACTGGGTGTTATATGAGCACTGGGTGTTATACAATATGTTGGAAATTTAAATTTACACAACTTTTTAAATGTGCTTGTCGTGATGAGCACCAGGTGATACAGGGAAGTGTTAAATCACTATATTGGACACCTGAAACTAATATTATACTGTATGTTAACTAATTGAAATTTAAATAAAAACTTAAAAAAATAAGAACAAGGTCCTCATTTAGAAGTCTTTGGTTCATGCCTAGGTTACAATGTGCAGAAATAAGACTTAGCAAGGTGAACATATACATCTGGGCAAATGGCCAGGAAAAAGATAAATATCTCTTCTGTTTCTATGTCCACCTTGCACCTTAGAAGAAAACTGGAAATCCTAAGTAGGTTGAATTTTCTACTGGGAAAAGCTGCAAGAGAGCTCTCAAACTTGTTCTCATTTAAAGGCAGGAATGAAAAGATAGGTGTCATTTATCCAATTCTCAATGTTATACTCTTGATATTTTGGCTGGTCAAAGACAAAATTATCAACTATGTAAATGAAAAAGGTGACTCAATACTTATTTTAGGGGAATACCCTGTGTACATTTATTTAGTTCTCAAATCAGCTCTGTGAAATAGGTATCAAAGCATCAGTGCCCTCCTTTGAGACATCTATTTCACAGACCTGCTTTGAGAAGCTTCAAATATTGAGAAAAGTGCTTTAATATTTGACACTTTCATCAGAACAAAATTAGATAATGCTTATCTGGCTTTGTATTATATTAAAATTTTTAAAGAATCCTGTAATGTATATAAATCATGTGTAAACTTGATATTTTGAGAACTATATCACTTCCCTGTCTTAGTGAATAGACTTCCTTTCCTTACTTATGTCTTTCAGCTCAGTCAGTAATCACTGTCATTTAAAAATTATTTTTTAATCTATTATCATGAGGAAAATTACCACAGAGGTAATTTTTAATGTGCTTCTTTAATAATTTTTCTAAATCTAGAAAATAGAACTTATAAGTTTGGTTCTGTTTCCCTTCTGCATGGTATCATTAGAAATGTCCTCCCAATTCCTGCATAAACAGTAGCTATTTACATACCAGTAGCTGCTTACATTTTTTTTCTTTTAATCATTGCCTTCTGGACCACACAAGAAGCAACTGAATGTAGCATCAGTAAAAGTAAACCAAACAATCTTTTAGGAAATTCTGCATTGCTGTGTGTACTAGACATTTTTGTCACAACACTTAATAAGTGGTTAGAATTCCCTGCCTTTAACACTTGAAGACACTGTGGCTCAGAGAAGTTTAGCCTCTGCTTCAAGGACACACAGCACGAAAGGGTAAAGCCTACAATTAAAGAAAATTATTCTGACTTCCAAATTTACGTTTATTTTAGCATTTAACCATTCTTTGACAACTGCACTCAATTATTAAGAATAACATAAAACTCCTTCAGAAAGTGAAGTTACACACTAAATCCTCTAATCAAGGTTTGAAAATAGAAAAAAACTGAAGTTATGAAAATGAAATTTAAATTGTCCTTTTACTTCTTCAAATGTTTACCTGTGCATTATAACTTATACTATTGACTAATATAATGCATTTACTTAGTCCATTGTTTTCAAATACTTTGAGCCAGAAGGTAGGGACAAGCTAGGAAGTAAAATGTACAATGTGATTTATTTAATTTTAGACATGTGTAATAAACACTTCCCTCCTAGATGATTTCCTAGAAGTACTGCCCCATCCTCCACTATCTAATATCTACCACAACTTTCTATTTATTTATTTTTAACAAAAATGGATTCTCTGAATGTATTTTCTCCAGGTTGCTGAGCAACAAAATATTCTTCATCTCAGTATAAACACACTGACACATAGAAAAGTGCTGAGAAGAAAATACAATAATAGACACCTCTATCAGCTACAGCCATCTGTGTTCAGTTTGACCTAAATTTTTGGCAAGCTTGTGTTGTCCCTCCCATCCCAAACCATCTTGTCCTATAAAGAAAACTTTTACTCAAACTTTTACTCCCACTTCCTTCATATTCTGGCAAGTCAGAGGTCAAGTGGTGTTCTAAATCTGCCAGGCTCTGGACTTCAAATACTAAGGATTCATTACTTACTTGTAACCAATTACAACCTCAATGCATAAACAAATAACTTTCCCTACTTTTTATGCAAAGTAATAAAATACTCAGTTGGCATTGCAATGCGAGCAGTTCTGTCCCACTTAATCATACACATGAATTATTATTTTAATCTTCTCAGTGGAGAATTAAAGTACCATCTTAAGAAATAAAGGATGAATTAACTTTTTGTAGCAATTAAAGGACAGGCAGCTACTGGTGAAAATGCTACATTAAAGCAATACAATCAATTCAAGTAATATTTAGTAACTCTGAATCTGTTTCTAAGAAACAGACACAATCTAAGAAACAGATTGCTAGATTTGTGCCAGGTGTTTTAAATGATTGCCTTAAATTAAACAATTTTGCCTTTAAAAATACCAGTCTCCTCATAAATTAAGCTAAAATTGTACTGAAAACCCCTCTAAGTCAGGTTTTCCCCGTGATGTGCTGCAAATATGTTAATGTGAAAAACCCAACAGGGATGTTCTTTGTAGGACTATAAAATATTAACTCACCACATTAAATAAAGCCAAACATAAGCACTTTACCAATGGGAATCTCTTCTAATCCATAAATAAATAATTTGTCAGAATCATATTTTTATAATCTGTCATAACCCCACAATAAAAGATATCACAATAAAGCGAGGTTGAAAATCTGTCATTGTACTAGTGAAGGTACCATTTTTAAAAAATCATCTCTTTTTCAGTATCTATTAGATAAATTCCTCTTGGGGCTCCAGTTTTAGAAAAATCTGTACATTTTTTGTTAACACTCTTGCACATGCATGTGCATGTTTAGCCATACAACACTATGACTTCTATTCCTGATCTTATTTCTGTTTGATTTGGCCTTTAGAAAGCCAAACATAAACTCAGAAGTCTACTTAAATTATTTTGACTAAAGAACAAAGAACTATATACTATAGAACACTACACCAAGCAAGAAGGATGCACATTGTCTCTGGGTATATGCTTATTTTGAAGTTTTCAGTCAGTAGCAAAACATTTTTTTTCTTTTCAGGGAAATGTTTTAACTATGAATTAGAAAACTCTAACTTAAGAAGTTATCAGAATTTATATGTCTCATAAAACTCAAAGTAGTTTTGAAGAAAAGGTGGTTTAACCTTTGATGAAGACAGTTTGACTTCAGTTAAGAGAACTGCATGAAGCAGTTGATAAAAAATGTTTTCAAAATAAGCCCACAAAGAAACACACAATTTCATGGTAGTTGGTATTTCACTACCATCACTGAAAAATGGAGAGATGAACATTCTTCATCTAAATCAATGTAAGGCTTCATAATGAAGTGGACAATGAACAAACTAATATTTTAACTTGATTGTTTCATAAGCAACTAAGCTTCTCAGCAAAGTTTCCGGATTAACAAATTACTTCACTTTAGGGACTATAACTCTTATTGAATTATGTCAACAACAATAAAATGGTGGATGGGTAAACAGCATTAATTTAATCCCAGACTGGACAATGTGGCTTAATGTGAAGCATGTTGACCAAAGTCAGAAAAACCCAGATGTTGTCTAGATTTGTGAACACACAAAAATCATTAAATTCTCTGTGCCTTGTCCTTAAAATGAAAAGAACACCTGACTTATCTCCTTACAGACTTGTTAGGGAAATCAAGAGAAAGAAAGGCTTGCACTCAAAAACACTTTAGACACAGAAAGTTAATAGTTTAATGTTAATGGTTTTGTGCATATCTGTACTTTGGAGAAAAGAGGAAGAAAGTTACAAACTTCACTGAGTATCTCTTTTTTTCCCCCTTGCAATAAGTTATGAAATGAGTATTGTCATTCAAATTTTACAGATGAAAAAATGAGAGTAGCAGTAACAACATTTGAATTGAGATTCTTCCAAATTGAAAGCATACAGCCTGCCAACTACACCTCAATCAGGATGAATTATTAAGCAACATTTTCCCTGCTGTATTTTATTAATCAAATTTATTAATATTACTGATGTCAAATGTTGATCAAGGATGGCAAATTTGAAAAAAGACTGTACCTAAATTTATTAATAGTGAAAGTACTAATCTTTTTAAAAAGGGTCTGTGTATTCATTTTTTTGCTCGAGAGCAACATGGTTTATGATAAGATTTGCTCTTTACAGCAGAATTAGGTAAGTTCCAAGAAAATGAGAAGACATGGTAATGGTGTAGCTACATTGTGATATATAATCTAAAATGTTCTACTTCACAAAAAATATCTACAAAATAAGCATTAGTGATCCCACTGTACTTCTGACACCAACAATTTCTGAATATTGAGTTGCAGGACTCTTAGCCAGTCAAGTCATACAGCCACTGTCATTGTAGCTAGGAAAATCAGTCCTTGCCAATTAGCTAGCTTCACTAATTTCAGAAGAAGCTCCATAGCTTGGCTTAAGATATGAAAAATGACTCCTTTACTTCATCATGCATTTCTGACTGAGTTCCTAGCCTTTAAGCAGTGTATTTGCAATGTTTTCAACAGTGATTCCTTAGTTTATCAAAGATTTACTGAATGTCTGAATTGAGCCCAGCCCTATTGTAGTTATTGGGAATACAGCAGTAATAAACAGATGCAAGCCTTTCCCCTCATGGAATATATATTTTAGAGAGAAGACATATCATAAACAAAATAAAGAAATAACATATGGTTATGTTGGGTGATGACAGAGTCTAAGGAGACACAAAAGGAAGAAAAGAGAAAAAGGGAATTTGAGGGAAAGAGAACTTTGTAAGGTGACTTTGAGAAAAGATGTGAGCAAAGCAAGAAGCAAGCAGTCCAGGCAGAGGGCACAGCTAGCACACAGACTCAGAGGCAGAGGAAGCACTGGAGGCTGGGGCCTAGAGCCCTCACTGTGGTTGCTGAGCAAGCTCAGCAAGGAGAGCCAGGAGGAAAAAAAGTCAGGAAAGCAAATGACAAGAGCTGGTCACATAGGACATTCTGGTGGGAGAATGATAGGTAAAACATAATTAAAATTATAGATCTGTAAATCATATTACACACACACACACTCTTATACATGTATGATAGATGATAGATAGATAGATAGATAGATAGATAGATAGATAATTGAAAGTAATGAGATTGATTGGGCTCCTCAACAGAATATTGTAGATTAGAAAGGGAAGAATTTCAAGAACCGATTCCAGGGGTATTCCAACATTTAGCATTTGGGAGATAAGAGGCTGGTGCATTAGACTGGTAAATCCTATGGAAGAGGAATATGAAAAACCACAGCAGATAAGTAGAGAGCAGGTAGGATGAGAAGGTGCTACAGTGATGTTAATAAAGGAAGATTCATTCTCAATTATAATGTGAGATATGAGCAAATACTTGAAGGAAGGAAACGATCCAAATGGAAGAAAATTATCCAAATAGATATCTAGAGGAAAGAGTGTTCTATGAAGAAGGAAGGAAGGGCCAGGAGCAAAGGCTCCAAAGCAGGTGTGTATTTAGAAAATTGTAGGAATAGAAAGACACCAGTATGAGTAAAGCAATCAAGCAAGGCAAGAGAATAGAAGGAAAGGATGTTGGAAATCAATAAGAAAACGTCTTCAATAATCTAAGGAAAAGATGACAATGTCTTAGGTCAAGATAGTAATGGTAGAAGTGATAAATGATCCAGCTTCTGAATATATTTTTAAGATATCCAAGATTAGCTAAACAGATTTTACTTAGGGTGGAATCAAAGATGATTCCAGGGATCCCTGAGTGACTCAGCGGTTTGGCGCCTGCCTTTGGCCCAGGTCGCGATCCTGGAGACCCGGGATCGAATCCCATGTCGGGCTCCCGGTGCATGGAGCCTGCTTCTCCCTCTGCCTATGTCTCTGTCTCTCTGTCTGTCTCTCTCTCTCTCTCTCTCTCTCTCTGTGTGACTATCATAAATAAATACAAATTAAAAAAAAAAGATGATTCCAAGTTTTTTGACCTGAACAATTAGAAGATTGGAATTGACATCAATTGAGAAAGAGATGGCTAGAAAGTAGATTTCTACTGGGGAAGATAACAGAAGCTCAGATTTGGAAACATTCATTTAAAACATCTATTAAGAAATAATTAAACAAAAAAAAAAAAAAAGAAAGAAATAATTAAACATAATGAGTATGGAGTTGGTTATATAAATATGGTATTTAGGAGAAATATATATTGTAGAAACAAAACTTTGGAGTCATCAATGTAATATATGTTATTTAAAATCATAAGATTGATTGAAATCCTCAAGAAAATAAGTATACATTGAAAGGAGGATTTCAATAATTGATTCCATTTAGAATTTAAGGAGAGAAGCTGGTAAAGGAGGCTGAGAAGGAATTGGTCAAAGAAATAGGATTAAAAATCCAAGATATGATGACTTAGAAGTATGTATACAATGAGCACTAAGCACTGACCATTGGATGTTGAAATGTGGCTATCATGGTGGCCTTGGTAAGATCAATTTTCATTGGAGGGGCAGAAGTTAAGCCTGATGAGGTGAATTTAAAAGATAATGAGAAGAAAGAAAATGGGGATAGGCAACTTTTTCAAGAAATTTTGCTGAAAGGGAAGAAAATAAATCTGGAAGAATAGAAATATATTCCCACCTCAAGTTTATGAAATCAAAATGAAAAACTTACAAATTATAGGTCCATTTTTTCAAGCCTAACCTAAATAAAGATTAACAGGGAGCTAAAGTAATCTTACTACTAGATCATTACCTAAATTTAAATTTACTCCCTATTTCTTCAGTCAGCGGTATGAAGAAATATTGAAATATGAAAACAACTTTTTACATAGTGAAAACTGTGTGCCTAGGAGTCTACAGGAAGTATTGACCATTCTTATAATACATAGTGCTAATTAGTGCTGAAAGAGGATTAAAAGTACATATGGTGGAATTAGAGTGCTGGGTTCAAATCGTGCTTTCACTGTAAACCAGCTCCATAAACTTACCCTCTACTAGCCTCAGTATTGTCATTTTCGAATAGTGAGATGTCGTCATATATACCTCCAGGAATATTGTGAAGGCAAGACATCGCCCAGTGCTTACCACTTGTCTGACATGATGTAAGCACTTTACATATGTTAGACTCTGTAAATGACAAAATATTTCAGAAAAGAAATATCAAATAATCTGAAACAAATAATCGGTAACAACAGCATGGTTCCCAACTGTCAGTTGTCTAGCAGGGTTTGTCCATGTCCCTCAACATTTCCTGAGTGTTCCCTAAAATTTGGTTTTTACTTCTGATTGTTTCTTAAATATAGGCATATGTCTGGAAGCTGAAAAAGACTGTGTACCTATGGTCGATTCTTGATTACCACATATAAATTATCTGCCAATTAGATTACCTTTCTTCTTCATGACTTTATTGTCTCATTTTGTATCAGGATCTTAACACCAACAGTCTTTGTATAATGGTTGCAAAAATGCTAACATATGATATTATATATGTTAAGATATAATATATATTACATATGTGTATTTTATAAAAAAATACTTCTCTAATAGAACTGCTTTTACTTGTCTCCACTCCTTACACTCTCTCCTCCTTATTTAATTACTAAAATTGGCCTCTGTTGTCACAGACTGCTTAAAGCCTGAAAATATTAGAAGATATTTACCACATTTTATATCTTGGATGCTTTAAAGTACTTTTAAATTCATCTTGGCCTAAATTATTTGCTGGTTGTTCTTTTCCTATTTCCACTCACACAGTCCTAATTCTAAATACTACCTACTTTCATGGATATTATAAACAGCTGAACTTTAGACTTACTAGTTCTTGGAATAGGGGACCCACCTTCAGGCCTGTGGAATCCTTTATAGGCCCTCACAACTAATGAGGTTCCTAGGCAGTTTTTCATTGTAATGATGACAAAGTAAAAGGTGTAAACAATATGATGAAGAATTGATTCTATAAAACGCTAAGTACATATATACCTTTCCAAAATATTCCTAGAGTAGCTTCTTCAAAATCTGTTGAAACAATAAGGAATTAAAATGAGTAGTATAAAGGCCAGGAAAAAAAAAAAAGGACTAAATTAATCAGAAAATAAGTTATGTCTATGGAAATCTATTACCAACCAGAAAGACCAAATCAAGCATCTGAAGCCATATATAAATATGGAGCATGATATTGGCCATTTAATTGGCCATCAGTATTGGTGTTTGTAATACACATGTGTACACGTCTTGAAAAATTAATCACAATATTTTGTTTAATAAATTTAGAAACATATCGATAAGAAAAAATAAAACCAGAAAATAATCACAGGTTGCTTTTTAAAAAGAACACTGGAGATCAAAGCAGAAAGAGCAATAAAACGTTTTTCTCCTTTTAATATAATCTTCACATTTCATCCACTCCAACTCCATCATATTCCTAGAAGAGTAAGATTTATCATCTATCAATCCAAAAATGGATTCTCCACCTCCATAAATTACAGCAACTACTTCTAAATTGCACAGGACTATGGACTAGAAGAAGCATGACCAATACCTATGCTCTTTATTTGTCTCCAATTCCCATCCCTCATATTCTGAGTCTTTCTCCTTGCTCCAGAAACAGTCACATGTCCCAATTTGAGATTGTTACCACCACTAACTGAACCATAAAAATATATAGCATCTGTTGATGCCCATGATTGAGGCAAGTAAAAACCATGTTTCCCTTAGTTCAGACAACATATAATACTAATTTTCAAAGACTTTTTAACAATAAATAAAGGCATGAAAACAAGATTATTCAAAACATACATATACATACTCATATCTATAGAGTAAAGGGACCTTCCTTCTTTTAACAGAAACCACAGATTTCCCTGGCTTTATAGAATAGTAGGTATGATATAAATAATGGACTAATCCATATCTGGATGTGATTTTCCTTTCTATCTATCTGAATTTAAGCAAATCATTTAACCTTTCTGAGACTGTTTCCACAGCTATGAAGTGGGAATGATATTAACAGTGCATTGGTGCAGTATGTTGAGGCTCAAATAATATAATCTCAAAGCACATAGCACTTAATCACTGGACATAGCAGTAGTCAATAAATGTTATTATAATAATTATTATTATTATTTACCTGGTTCTGTTGCTCATATTTTGCCTTGTGAGGGATGATACACAAGACATACAGACATTTAATCTAAGATTCTAACTCTGATTCTTTTTTTTTAAATTTTATTTATTTATTTATTTATTTATGATAGACATAGAGACTGAGAGAGGCAGAGGGAGAAGCAGGCTCGATGCCGGGAGCCCGACATGGGACTCGATCCCGGGACTCCAGGATCACATCCCGGGCCAAAGGCAGGTGCTAAACCGCTGAGCCACCCAGGAATCCCACTAACTCTAATTCTAAATCTTCTAGAAGACAATTGTTTCTAATCTTGGTATTCAGCACTAATCTTGCAAATGTCTCATTGTTTCTCTTAGAAATCCTGATGATGTTCACTGTGAAAACACTTTATTATCCAATTGCTAAAACTCATTTCTAATTATTAATGTCATAGTCCATGCACCTATTCCAAACACACTTTTCATAGACCATTTCTAGTGGCTTTTCTTAAACTGAAATGTAAAAATCTAATTACCTAGACCAATGGTTCTCCTCAGTGAAACATGGGGCTTGAGACACATCAGAGTTCTATTAAAGAGTCCTGGGAAGTCAAAACTGTCTTCATAGGGCAGCCCAGGTGGTTCAGCGGTTTAGTGCAGCCTTCAGCCCAGGGTGTGATCCTGGAGACCTGGGATTGAGTCCCACATCAGGCTCCCTGCATGGAGCCTGCTTCTGCCTCTGCCTGTGTCTCTGCCTCTCTCTGTATCTCTCATGAATAAATAAATAAAATCTTTAAAAAAAAAAAGCTGTCTTCATAATAATGCAAAACGTTTCTTACCTTTTTCTCTGTATTGACATGTACACTAGAGGTGCAAAAACAATGATGGATAAAACTGCTGATGCCTTAGCCCAAATTAAAGTAGTAGCTCTAAAGTATTCTAGCAGTAATTGTATTCTTCAAAGCTAGGCACACACAGTAAAAATAAAATGCCAGTTTCACTTAAAAACTGAAGAAAATCTTTTGAAGAAATAGCAAAATTATTAAATTCATTAAATCTAGGCCCTTAAATCTCAATGTTTTTTTCAATATTTTGTGTGGCAGATAGTAGAATGTACATAAACCACTAATCTGTACCTAAGTACTGTAGTTGTCTCAAATAAAAACATGCATATGACTCAACTGCAAGCTAACCTAGCTGCTTTACTTATGGGATACAGTTTTTACCTGAAAGAACAACTGACAGGGAAACTATAATTTTTTAGACTTGAGTATGTGGCAGATAACTTGTTTGTTAGCAAATGAACAAAGGAGGCCTGACACTTGAAGGTAAACAATAATACATGTTGTTAATAATAAATTTTGAGATTTTTGAGTAAAAATTCAAATTTTGAAAAACTTCTAACCATTGCCATGAAGTTGAGAGTCAGTTCATATTTAAAGAGTTTTTTGAGAAGATTCTTAGCAATTATACCAGTATTTTCCAAATGATCCATTCCTGATATTTCTAAGCCATGAATAGGTAAAAATGATATAATCAAAATGCAAGATAGATCAATGTATTTTTACGTAACAAAGTATAAAAAGTTCACTAATAGGATTTCAAACTGCACATTGCAAGTAAATTTTAAGAAAGTACCACTTGTGGAGTTCTGGTGTAGTATCAAAAGAAAACTGACAGTTATATGAAAAGAATATCAACGTCATAGATCTGAATGAGGATTTATTCTTTTCATATACTTTAACTTTACTGCAGTGGAATGAATGAGAAGATGTGAGAATCCAGCTGTGTTCTCTTGAGCCAGATATTAAAGGGATTTATGAAAATATAAAATAATGTCTCTCTTTTCATTATTTTTTTTAAGTTTGGTAAAATCAAGTTTTTTTTAATGAAGTAAAAATATGTGTTTCATATTTAAATTTTTTTCTCAGTTTTAATGTTCAAAATGATATATTTTGATAGATAAGACACACCTAAACAAAAGCTCTTTGAAGTCCTTGACAATTTCTAAGAACATACTGGGGTACTAAGAAAAACAAATTTGAGAACTGTGACCTGGACACATGTACAGTATGTCCTTCCATTTAAGCCCTAAGTTCCATGTAAGACCACCCACCTAAGTTTCTCTTTCCTCTTTGAGTTTTCTGACAATTCTCAATTCACTCATAGAAGAGATAATTGGCATGTCTTTACATCCTTAGTCCAATTCAGGATTAAGATCAAGTTTATTAATTTCCCCCTTTCCCCAGCTTCTCTCTGTTGAATGATTCCTGAGGCAAAAGAAAACATTCTGGTCTTAACTCCTCTACCATCTCATTTAACTAACATGTACTGAGCACCTACTATATGTCAGGTATATGCTAGACTCTGAGATAATAAAGATCAATGAAACAAAACTTCCGGCTTTGTTAGAGGTACAAGCAAGTCCCTAAGTTGCATGTTTCTATACAACACATATTAAAAAAAGAAATGTCTATTGAAGTATTGCATCCCTATTTTTTCTTGAACCTAGAAAAATAGTACAAACTTTATATGAGCTGTTCTAACATAATCAAGACTCTTCTAAGAATACTAAGACACAAAACTGTAATAAATCTTATGTCTGCAACTCAGAAGCCATCCTCGAACAACTCCTATCCATGCCAAAGTTTTAGATATGATAAGTAGGGTAAGTGAAAGAGTACAGCTGGACAGATCTCTAGATGAGCAATATCAGAGCCACAGTCCCTAGCTCTCTCCACAAATGTCAGAGCTTGAAAAAGAATGCAGATTAAATCATTTCTCTTTTACCCACTGACCCTCTGCTTGCCCATGGAATGTGATCAGCTATGACTCTAGCCAGAAACCTGAGTAAGCAACCCAGACCTCTATCAGTGCACCTAAGTATTTAAAAAAAAAAAAAATGTACTGGAGTGAAGTTTGCACTTGAAAACAACTGAAAAATCACCTCTGACAATCAGGGGTAACATCACTTATTTTTGCACGGTAACAGTATATTAATTGTTTGAGCAGAAGGAAGAAAAGAACTTTACTGTATATACTTGAAAGATACAACCAATAATAATATGAAATTCTAGCTCCCAACTACTGCTTTCAATATTCTTTGGAGAAACACATTTGCTTTTAATTATAGGAGTGGTTGGAGCTTGGAAACTCAAACTTGGTTTACAATTTCAGCACTTTAGTTCACAGAAAATACCCTGACAGTTTTTTTGACTTAAAAAAAAAAATCATCACAGTGAATTATCCCCAGACTTTTAGAAAAACAGGGTGCAGTAAATATGAGCGACTTTTTCTATTGATATTATTTGATATGAAAAATGTAACAGACATACTATCCCCTATCACCAACAATGATTTATAATAATTATTTTTCAATTCTCATGCTTATTGCAGATACAGCACCATTTAATAAATTTAAGCCAAGCCGATCTTTGCATATCTAATGAGTACGTAACAATACAAAATAAATCTAATGATACCAATGGGCATTTATTTCTCACTCTCCATGTTGTTCTAATAAAATGTAATGCACTGAACCAAACAACAACAGCAACCAATAACATAATTTGTTTTACCATTTAACAAGTTCATCTAAAGTCTAGAATGACTTATTTGCCTGTTTTTAATAAATATTTCAGTTTTCTAACTAATTAAATCTCTTTATCTAATAAATAATCCCAGAGAAGGAAGGTAGAAATAGGGGATTGGCTAACGTGAGGGATAACCCGAAATCAATATAAAATTACATTTAATTCATGGTCTAAGTTAAACCAAATAGCTCGACATATAAGACCCATGTTAAGATCTTTAAAAAGCTAATTAGGTAAAAGAGGACATTTGGGTTAGAAGTCCCTTCAGGGCTATGTATATAAGATAAAGCTGAATTTCAGTTAGAATTATATCTCTAAGAATTATATCTCTATTAAGAATTATATCTCTAATTATATCTCTAATATCCTCTAGGCCATGAATATGCTGCTCTATCTGCAGAATAGATACAGCTAGCTATTATGAAAAAAATCACAAGGGGTTCAAAAAGATAATAATAATAAATGAACATTTTAAATGAAGAAAAACCCTCATCCCCTGCCCCCCTCCCCCCCAGGGGGAAAAAAAAAAAAAAGAAAGAAAGCAAGAAAACAAATACGTAAGCCTCAATTTCACTAGTATATTGTGCCTGGATTATTGCCAAGTATCACAAACCACATTTGATATTTTATGTTTTTGGCTGAGTGACACTAGAATGTCTTTGAGGGGAGTGAGGAGGGAAAAAAGAAACTTAGCAAACAGGGAACAAGAGCTTTCCAGAGTGTAGCTATGTGATTTCTAGTTGATCATCAAAACAACATTGGAAGTAGTTTAATGAAAATGCAAATCAACAATACACAGAGGTAGTAGCCTAAAATATACCCCAGAGAAGGCCAAGCTTAGAATTCTTTAGGCATATGCTAGCAACCCTAACTTCTTACCCATCCACAGACAGAACAACATGTGCCTACAGCATGGTACCAAACACAGATTTGTATCAAGAAGCACCCTCTAATCTCTGATAATTCACAGCATATTACATGCTTTTATTCAAGAGGGAAGAGAAAGGATTACCCTAAGTCAGAAGATAGTGCCTCAAACGTGAAAGCAGATGAAATCAGGAATCTCCCCAAACTTGGCTCAGCACGTTAAAATTAGTCACTGTCTATAAAGAAACTGCCAAGACTGCTGAGGATGTGAAAGTTAATACTGTCCTGATGTAAACTGCCAGTCTGTACTGTCTTGCCACTCCTCCCAAAAAGCTTTTCTATAATGCTGATTTCTACCAAATTCTTCATTTTGGAATAGAAATGTAAGTCTGAAATTGCCCATTCTCTAGCAGACTTCCTTACTGAAAGGTGTCTAGTCAGTGCACTGATTTAGCTGAGACAAATGGATTTTTTCTTTTTTTCTTTCTTTCTTTCTTTTTTTTTTTTTTTTTTTTTTTTTTTTTTTTCACTTCTGAATGGCCAGATTTCTCCCTGGCCTTATACATATGATTGCTATGAGAAGTATAAAATATAAACCGTTTGTTGTTTGGTTTTGACCAAGATTAAAGTTAAATATTAGGTGATTCTTGTTACTTTTTATGACAGAACCTTTTATATGCGTTCCTGTCAGTAATATGAACAATACGCAATGAAGGTAAAAAGTCACAGGAAGTAAATACAAGAGAATGATCTTTCCAAAAAGCACATCAACAAATAATTCAGAAATGACTACAAAATCATTACCTCTGCTCTCTGTGTTCTGGGAAAGGCAGTTGACTTTTCTATGGCATAAACATCCACCAGGTAAAGACATGCTCCTTGCTCCCGGTCCAGGATGGCTGCAGTCTGAATTACGCCAGTTTGCCGTCCAATAGTAAAGAGACGCCCAACTGTTTTTTCTTCACAACGAACTGAGACAATGTAATACTCCACGGGGGCTTCAGATCCTCTAGGGCTAGCTGCTTCTATTGATATTACATTGGTACCAATGGGTTCACCTTCCTTCAAAATAGTTATATATTTGGGTTGAGTAAAAACAGGTCCATCGAGGCCCTGAAGAATGATGGTCAACTCAGTGGTAGATTTCCTCCTCTCGGGGCCAAGGTCTGTTGCTGAAACTATGAGGTTATAGATCAGCTGTGAAGGCACCAGCGCTGAGGCCACTCTCAGGTCTCCACTGTAACGATCCACAATGAAGGTGTCTGTGTCCCCATTGATGATCTCATACTCCACTTCTCCATTCGCCCCTTCATCTGGGTCTGCAGCCATTATTGTTGTCAGAACAGAACCAATCACGGCTGCAGGGTCCGCAGCAAGGGCATTTTGTGATATAAACATCGGAACGTTGTCATTGAGGTCCGTGACCAAAATGGTCACGTTTTTCAAAGCGTAGCGTCTAGTTTCTATAGGCACAGCTTGATCGTTGGCTTTGACAGTTAACTCAAAGAGATTAGCAAACTCCCGATCTATTTCAGCATTCGTATATATGGTGCCTTTGACTTCATCTATGCCAAAGTGGTTGCCCCTGGGCATCTGTTGAACGATTGCGTAGGACAGCTGCCCGTTAATGTCTGCATCAGGGTCATGTGCAGTCACTGAAATGACAGACGTTCCAATGGGAATGTTCTCAACAATAGACTTGAAGATATCCCCAGGAGGAAAGCTGGGAGGATTGTCATTAAAGTCCCTCACATGTATGACCACTGACATGGTAGAGGAACGAGGAGGTCTTCCTTGGTCCTTTGCTGTTATGTTTAATTTGTACAGAGACTGGGTTTCAAAGTCCAATTTTTTGGCCAGGAAAATACTCCCAGTGTTTGGGCTAATGCTAAAAGTCCCATGGTTGTTAGTTCCAGTAATACTATAATGTAAATCAGCGTTGTCACCTGAATCTGAATCAGTTGCAGTAACAGAGGACACAAGTTCACCAATTCTCATGTTTTCCAAAACATCAACAAACAGTGTCGATTTGGGGAAAGAAGGGGTATTGTCATTTTCATCTAAAATATCAATATTTAAGGTACAGGTTGAATTGAGGGGGACCGCCCCTGAATCCACCGCTTGTATTACAAGGGAATAGGCAGGTGTTGCTTCATAGTCTAGTTTGCCAATTAGTGTCACCTGACCAGAGGTACTGTCTATAGCGAACTGTCTTTCTTCATTTCCTTTTATCACAGAATAGTGGATAAGCCCATTATTACCTTCATCAACATCTGAGGCAGATACTCTTAAAACCTGTGTCAGGTTGGCTGCCGACTCTGATATTGTAGCTTGGTAAAAGTCTTTTAAAAATTTGGGCGCATTATCATTTATATCCTTCATGTAAACATGTACTGTGGCCTGATCCTTGAGAGGCTGAGGGAGCCCCTGATCCACTGCAATGACCGTAAAGCTAAACACTGCGGTCCCCCTCTGCCTCATAAGAGACTCCCTGTCAAACTGGCGAGTGTTTGTGATTTCCCCACTAATAGCATGCAACTCAAAATCTGGCTGCACCATTTCAAAAGAATACCTCACTTCTCCATTTGGCCCAAAGTCTTTATCTATAGCATTTACTTTGCCCACAAATGACCCAGCTCTCTGCTCCTCTTCAAAATAAAATGTGTAATTGGTACTGTTAAAAAGAGGTCTGTTATCATTTACATCTTCTAAAATTACAGTAACATTCACAGTAGCGCTAAGGGGTTCCACTGCTCTGTCAGAAGCAACAACCAGTAAAACATATCTGTCTTGAAGTTCACGGTCCAGTTCACTTTTTATATACAATTGACCATCTGGGAATATGCCAAAGGCATCCCCAGTATTTCCTTCAGCAATGCTGTATGCAATTTCACCATTTGCTCCCGAATCCTTATCAAAAGCTTGCACTTTAAAGAATCGGGAATTCACAGGTTCTGACTCAGAAAGGGTGACCTCATACGAAAGTTGGTCAAACACTGGTGGGTTGTCATTTACATCATGAACATAAACCGTTAAGACGAAGCTAGAGGAGAGCTGTGGGACACCCATATCGGACGCCAAGATCTCTATTTGGTAGGAACCAGCGTGAACATCCAGGGGCCCTAGCAGACTGATATTACCATTCTTTTCATTGATAGCAAACAGGTTCTTGGGGTTTTGCTTCAGGCTATAGAGTACCATGCCATTGACACCTTCGTCAGGGTCCACAGCTTTGGCCTGGAAAATGCTGTGACCTGCCTGCCAATTCTCCACCACGTTTACACTCTCTACTGCCTGAAGGAAATGGGGAGAGTTGTCATTCAAATCCTTAACTGTTATGTTAACCACAGTGTCTCCAGTCACTGTGCCCCCACTGGCCACTACTTTCAGCTGATAAAAGGATTGTTCTTCTCTGTCAATCACACTTGCCGTGGTAAGGTGCCCCGTGACCTGGTTGATAGCAAACATACCTTTCTGATCCCCAGTAGTAATGAGATAACTGATGTTGGAATTGAGATCCATGGTGGATGCAGACACACTACCCACATGATATCCCAGGGCCACATTCTCAAAGACCACGAAGCTGTAGGCGGCCTGGCTGAACACGGGTGTGTTGTCTTGAGTGTCCAGGACCGTGATGGTCACTATCGCCTGGTTGGGAGACTGTAAATTGCCACCATCGGTAGCCACTATCTGCAACTGGTAAGCTGTCTTCTCTTCTCTGTCTAGGGCCATTCTGGTAGAAATAACCCCGCTCTGAGCATTGACTTGAAACCGAGACCTGTCCCCAGCCGAGATACTGTATCTGACAGTCCCATTGAGACCCAGATCTGGGTCAGTGGCAGATACCGTAGTGATGTAACTTCCCCCAGGCTCATTCTCCTGAATGTGAGCAAAGTACTGGACTGGGTAGAACACAGGACTGTTGTCATTCACGTCCAGGAGACTCACGTTTATGCGAGCCATCGATGACTGGGGAGGGGAGCCCAGATCTGTGGCCAGGACCAGCAGGGAGTAAAAAGCTTGCTCCTCTCTGTCCAAGGAGGCGACAGTACTCAACCTCCCAGACACAGGATCCAGCCGGAAGGATCTCTGGTCAGTCTCCGCCTCCTGCAGGGAGAAGCGCACCGTCCCATTGTCACCCAGGTCTCTGTCAGTGGCCCCGAGCACCAGTAGTTCTGTCCCTGTTGGGGCGTTCTCAACCACAGACACGGCGTAGCCCTCCGGCTGGCTAAAAGCTGGCTTCTCATCATTCACATCCAGGAGCGTTACCACGAGCTGGGCATAGGAAAACTTGGGGTGCACCCCCTGGTCCCGAGCGCTGATATTGAGTACAATCTGGGAAGCGAGCTCACGGTCCAAGCCCCCCGCAGCCCCGGTGGTCACGAGGCCGCTGTGTTCGCTGATGTGGAACCAACCCAGGCCGTTGCCGGAGACGATGCTGTAGCGCAGGTTCGCGTTGAGGCCAGAGTCGCCGTCGGTGGCGGACACGCCGCTCACGTAGCTTCCCGGGGGCGCCTCCTCGCTCAGGTTCACTCGGTACACCTGCTGCGCGAACACCGGAGGGTGGTCGTTGATGTCATTCACAAAAATCACCAGGCTGGCCACCGAGGAGCGCGCCCGGGCCGCCGCGCCAGGGGGCGCCCCGAAGTTATCGGAGACGGAGACCGTGAGGTTGTAGGAAGGGATGCGCTCGCGGTCCAGGGCGCTGGCCACCTTGATGAGGCTCAGGTTTGGCACTTTGCTGCTCTGCACCTCGAAGTGGCGCTGCTCGTTGCCCCCCAGAATCTGCACCGAGATGTTCCCGTTGGCCGCCGGCGAGTCTGCGTCGGTCACGGTGAGCAGGGCCACCACGGTGCCCACCTGGGCGTTCTCGTCCACAGAGGCGTAGCGCGAGGTGGCGGGGAAGTAGCGGAACTTCACCACCGGGTCGTTGTCGTTGACGTCCAGCAGCTGAATGAGCGCCTCGGCACGGCCGGTGAGGGAAGGCACGCCCCGGTCCAGAGCCTGCACCGTAAGCGAGTACTGGCGCCTGGCCTCGAAGTCCAGGGGCTCCCGCACCGTGATGAGCCCGGTCTCGGGGTCCATCTGGAAGGGCGTGCCCTCGTCCTGCAGCCGGTAGCGGATGTCGGCGTTGGTGCCCTCGTCCGCGTCCGCCGCCGCCACCTGGAGGACGCTGGAGCCCACCGCCGCGTCCTCCGGCACCCCCGCCTGGTAGTGCGAGCTGCCGAACACCGGGGGGTTGTCATTGATGTCCTGCACGGTCACGTTCACCTGCAGGTAGCCCCGCCGCTTCGGCTCCCCCTTGTCCTCCACCTCCACCAGCAGCTGGTACTGCGGCGTGACCTCGCGGTCCAGCCCGCCCTTGGACACCAGGTGCAGAAACGCACCCTCGCCGCTCGGGTTCAGGGTGATGTCCAGGCGGAAGCGCCCCGCCTCGTTGCCCTGGACGATGCGGTAAGAGCGGTGGTCCACACCGTTGGAGCCGATGTCCGAGTCGGTGGCCGTATCCAAGATGACCTGGCGTCCGCTGCTGCTGTCCTCCTTGAAAGTGACCACGATGGAGGGATCGGGGAAGACCGGCGCGTTGTCGTTGAGGTCCCGCACCAGCACCCGCACTTCGGTGGGGTAGGTGGGGGAGCTGGAAAGCACCACCAGGTTGATCACGTCGCTGGGCAGGCTCTCGCGGTCGATGGTGGCGGTGGTGTAGACGGCCCCGGTGCTACTGTTTATGGCAAACAGGGCGTGGCTTTCGCTGAGCCGGTAGGTGAAGCCGGGGCGCGTCTGGATGGTGCCCACCAGCGTGCCGGGCGGCTGCTCCTCCAGCACCTGGAACACCTGGCGCTGCTCGGCCCCGCGGACCCGGGCCGGCCCGGGCAGCTGTGAGAGCAGCCACAGGACTCGGAGGAGCTGGAAGACCGGCCGAGTGGGCAGCTGGAGCCCAGGGCGCCCGGGCGCCCCGTCCGCCGCCAGGCGCATGGTCCCGGCTCCCTGGAACGGTGTGATGAGGAGAAGGAGAGTGATGCAGAAAGAGTAGCAGCAGCGGTTGGGAAGCCCCGCACAGGGCGCGGCGATGCCTCGAGGGCTCCGCTATTTCAAAGAACCTCCGGCCCCGCGGAGGCAGCTCGCTTCAGAGAAAGGCTCCAGGTAGCCGCCTGGGCGTGCAGGACGAGACTGATGCCCCGACGGAAAGCGCCAAGGCATTCCGCGGGACACTCCTTCCTCTGCGTTGACGAATCCCCCAGAAAAGTTTCGCGAACCTCCTACATTGTCCCCCTCCGCTTTTGTGGGGGTTTTGGGTTTTCTTTCTTTTTTTCCTTTTTTTTTCCTTTTTTTTTTTTTTTTTTTTTTTTTTGGAATGCAGAGAGTCTGAGCGTTTTCGCCCGGGCAGAGGTTGCCTGTATTCAAGGTATATGAGGAATCATTGCAAACAATGGTTCTTCAGAAACTTTAGAACTTACCCAGGGCGAAGGGACTGGAGAGGGAAGCACAAGCGCCGGCGGAGCTGCGTGGCAAGAACGGCTGCGCCCGGTGGGGAGGGAGCGGCGGGGAACCCGGGAGATGGTCGAATCCCTCTCCCCAAAGCTGGAGGCGAGGGACTGCCTCGAGGGCCCCCGTCACTCCTCGGGATCAGGGCTGCGGAAGGGGCCGCCGAGGCCCGGGCGCCCGCGTCTGCGCGCTGGCAGCTGGCGACCGCGTTCCAAGCGCTGGCGCCGGCGCTCGGGCTCGGGCTCGGGTACCCGGGGGCGCTCAGCTGCGCCCCTGCTCCTGCCGCCGCCGCCGCCGCCCCTGCTGCGGCTTCGAGCCGGGGGCCGCGCGCCCGCAGCATCCAGGGCTCCTCAGCATCTCCCCCCTTCTTTCCTTTTCTCTTGTCTTCTCTTTTCTTTCTTTTCTTTTCTTTTCTCTCTCTTTTTCACCTCTGCCGACTCATTATTTGTACATCCAAGCGGAGTGCAGGTCCGTCCCCCTTTCTCCTCGGCCTGGCGGGGGTCGGGCAGGAGCAGCGCGCGGTCCCCGAGCGCCCCCCCGTCACCATGCCCGGGGGGTGGCGGCGCGGCGGCCGCGGTCGGCAGCGCCCTCCCGTGCGCCTCGCCCCTGCCCCCGTTATCCCGGCTCTTATTGTCCCGTGTCAGTTTCACTTTGTAATCCACAAGGCTCTCTGCTCGGGGCGGGGAGCGGGGAGCGGGGTGCGGGGGGCGCGCGGCCGGTCCCTCCGTGTCCTTCACCCGCGGCGGCGGCGGCGGCTGCGGCGGGGAGGTCGGCGCTGGGTCGCGGCGGCGCCCGCGGCAGCTCGGGGCGGGCGCCCGGGCCGGGATGGAGCAGCCGGAGCTCGGCGCGCAGCTCTGCGCCTCCCGGGCTGGTCCCCGGCGCTCCCCGCCTCTTCCCCGCTGCGCGCACGCACACGCGCACGCACACACACACTCACACACACACGCGCGCACACGCAGCGACCGTCGCTGCAACACCCCCGGGGGCGGGGGGGGCGAGCTGGAGCAGGGCTCCGAAACTTTGCCCGCCGCGCGGCGATCCCGCGCCCGACTCGGCGCGCACGCCCCGGGGCTCCGGGGCTGTCACCTCCCGCCCCTCCCTCGCCCCCGCCCCCGCCCCCTTGGGCCGCCGCCCGGGGCCGCCCCGCCCGGCGCTCCCACCGCGAGCGCTCCCCGGCGTGGGGGGGCCCCGCCCGGCTTCCCCGGGTGCGAGCCTCTCCCGCCTCTGCGAGGACCCCGGGCGGTCGGGGGTGGGAGCCCCGCGAGTCGGGGCGCTGGGAAGGGGGATGCTTTTTTTTTTTTTTTTTTTTCCTTTTTGTTTTGTTTTTCCTTCTCCCCCCCCCCCCCGCACCCACCCCCTTTCTTTTTGGTCAAATCTTGGCCGGCGTCAGAGAAATAACAGCAAAAAAGCTGCCGCAGGATAGATGGGGGTGGGGTCGGGCTTGCAGATAAATAACTTGAGTGGCGGGGTCTCAGGCAGGCCCGTTAGGTTGTCCTGCTCGTAATAACTCCGGGGGAAGGGGGTCGAGAGAAATAAAAGAGAGGCGGGGGGCGAGGGTCTGCCGGAGCGCGGAGGAAGGATTAAGCAAAGCCTGTCTGGGAATGCGCGGCGCACAGTTGCTTTAACCATTTCCTGCCTCCTCTCCTGCGAGGCGAGGGGAGGGAGCTGCTGCACGAGGAGGCCACCCCACAGACCCCAAGCCCAGTCGTCCCGGTTCCTCTGTCTGCAGAACCGGTTCCCCGAAGCCCGGGGCGAGCCGGCCTCTCAAGCTGCACCCGCTCCCCCCCCCCCCTACTTTCCAGGTGACCAGGGGACACTGAGGCCTCCATACCAATGGCCCTCTGGACTTCCTATAGGAAAAGCCAGGGGAACTCAGTGTTTGTTTTGTTTCCCTTCCCAAATGGATCCCAGGTGCCAGTAGCTAAGCCTTACAGTCTCAACAATCACAGGGATGGCCCTTTGGAAACACGGAGATCTTTTTCCTGTTGCAGAGTTTGGAATTTTGATCCCTGTTGGAGTATTTCCCCCTTGACATTTTGTAGCCAAAGGAATCCTGATGAAGTTCTGTTTCCTTTTGTTGTGATTGTTATTATTATTATTATTATTATTATTATTAATTATTATTATTTTGCTCTGGGGAAAGGATAGATATGAGAAAAATAGAAATAAATAAAATGAAACTAGATTTTTTTTAAAAATGCCCACGTGCCACGTTACTGAACCCAGGTTAATTCCTCTGCTATTGACCGTTGCTAAGTTTTGTGGTTGGCATGCGTTGGTTCACTAAAGAAAAAAAAAAAAGTGACGGGAATCAGGTGGGTATTCTTTCCCCTTTAAGGGAAATCATTTAGAAAATACGAATTTAAGCCAAGGAATGCAAATTTAGGGCATATGTCATACATTTCTGCCACGGTGACCCCACCAAATTTAAAACTTTTTCTGAGCCTTGGTATGATCCAGCCATGAGTAAATACTGCCCTCTGCCGCTCTCTGTCAGCCGTGCATCTTTAGTCTCCTGCTTTCTTGTTTAAAATTAAATGCAGAAACTAGAAAGATCTGGTTACAAGGCTAATTCCTCCTTCTTGCCTAGGGACAGTGGCAAAGAAAAAAAAAAGATCTTTAGGAATCTCCTAGTGCCTTTCCTTATTCGAGCTAAAAAAAAAAAAAAAAAAAAAAAGGCTAAGAGCAATAGAGCAGATTCAAGAGCAAATTCAAGTTCTCTGATGTAGACAGCCTGTAACCCAAGACTGATATATGGAAATCTGAACACTATAAATGCTTTCACCAGTTCCTTTGTTTAGGTTAGAACACTCACTTTTGCATATTCCACTACTGTATATAATGACATATATGGCATATATAATGAGTGAATTGGAAACAGACAAGAAAGTTAAATTCCAACGTTTCTGACAAGAAACTTAAATTTCAACGTTTCTGTATTTTTAGGACTTGAAAACCCTTTAAAACATTGGAAGCTTTTCTTTTAAAAGAGAGGCATTTTTAAGCCTTTTCTCAAACCCGTATCTCTGCCAACAAGTTACAATCTTAATACCATTATTCTGGTGCAATTTAGCCAACAAAGAATTGTGGATCAACTGAAGCGGAACTAAAAGGTTTTTTCTTTATTCCTTCTTTAAAATTTAAATATAATTAACATACAGTGTTATATTCTTTTCAGATATACAATATAATGGCCCAACAAATCTGTACATTACCCTGTGCTCATCGTGGTATAAGTGTACTCTTCATCCTCTTCACCTTTTTCACTCCTCCACCCAGCATTCATCTGGTGACCCATCAGTTTGTTCTCCACATTTAAGAGTCTATTTTATTGTTTGTCTCTCTTTTTTTTTCATTTGTGGGACCAGAAGTTTTTACAAACTATGGCTATGATGCATGGTCTTTAAAAAATATTAGGGTTTTTGTTTGTTTGTTGTTGTTGCTAATGCACCATAACTCAATCACTCAGGTAGGAAAGAATAGAGAAAACATTTAGATACTTGTAAGAGGCCAGGTGCTTATGTACCTTCACAGGTACCTGTGGAGCAATCTTCATACTTATTCTCCATAGTATTAAACTTAGGTCCTATGTAAGTGGGTTCAATTGGGGAGAACAGGTGAAATCATTCATTTTGTGGAATGAGAGGGGGTGCTCATTTTGTGTAATATAATGTATTTAATTTTAAGAAATCAGATATAGCAAAATGAAGTAATGCTTCTGTAAACTGTGTATCTATTCAGTACATAAAATAACTTGTGAACAATTCTGAATCAAAAATGATTTAGGGGATGCTTGAGTGGCTCAGTTGGTTAAGTGTCCAACTCTAGATCTCAGCTCAGATGTTGATCTCAGGGTTGTGAGTTCAAGCCCCATGTTGGATTTCATGCTGGGTGTGGAGCCTACTTAAAAAAAAAATAAAAAGAATTTCTGGGCAGCCCATGTGGCATAGGGGTTTAGTGCCACCTGCAGCCTGGGGTATGATCCTGGAGACCTGGGATTGAGTCCCACATCAGGCTCCCTGCGTGGAGCATGCTTCTCCCTCTGCCTGTGTCTCTGCCTCTGTCTCTCTCTCTCTCTCTCTCTGAATAAATAAATAAATAAATAAATAAATAAATAAATAAATAAATAAATCTTAAAAAAAAAAGATTTAGACTATGGTATGGTTATTTCAATGGGTGGAAGCTTTCCATGATAATTACTTTAAAGTAACACATTCATTTATAGATAATGCTTATGCATGAAATTGCAATCTATCTATACATAGGTACATAATTTAAGATACGATATAGAAAAAGGTTTTATTCTTTCACCCCAAAAGACAAAGGATGAAGCCTTGATTATATTTTATTTTTTCCTCTTGGGTTTCAAAAATGTGATAATACAGTGCATGTTGAAAAGTAAGGATGTCGCCAAAAAAGCTAAATAAAATAAAGATGTATAGAGGTTGTATGCATGAAAAAACAAATTTTAGCTTACCTTTGCTTTTCCACCAAATATTTAATTATTTTAAGAAAAGGATTGCTGGGCAGTCTCAGTGTCGCAGCAGTTTAGCCCTGCCTTCAGCCCAGGGTGTGATCCTGGAGGCCAGGGATCCAGTCCCACGTTGGGGATCCTGCTTCTCTCTCTGCCTGTGTCTCTGCCTCTCTCTCTCTCTCTCTCTCTCTCTCTGTCTCTCATGAATAAATAAATAAATAATATTTTTTAAAAAAGAAAAAGAGTGCCTAGTGAAAGCGTTCAAGAGGAGCACCTGGGTGGCTCAGGTCTTGCTCTTATGCCTTCAGCTCAGGTCCTGATCCCAGAGTCCTGGGATGGAGTCTCTCACTGGGTTTCCCACAGGGAGTCTGCTTCTCTCTCTGCCTATGTCTCTGCCTCTCTCTCTCTCTCTCTCTCTGTGTGTCTCTGTGAATAAATAATAAAATCTTAAAAAAAAAAAAGCCTTCAAGAAACATGAAAATAAATGCTTCTAGGAGAGAAGATATTCATCAATTTTAATAGATTGTATGGGAAATTATATCTTTATGTCCAGGCATGGAAAAAACTAGAAATATGGCTCATTTGAGCTTTAGAACATATATTAAAACAAATAGTTTTGTAGTAATTTGTTACTCTGATCTGTACACATTTGTCATCATTACTTCATTAATTGAATTTTTGTTTCCCAGGTTAAAAAAAAAAAGGCTTAATTTATAACACATTAACAACACTGGAGCAGGAGTCTCCTTTCTACTTCCTCCTCTTCTTCCCTCTTCTTCCCTTCTCATACATTCTCTTTCCTTGCTCTTCTCTCCTTGTTTTCCTTTTCCCCTTTTCCCCTCTCTTGCTTCTGCTCCTGTTCTGTCCTCTCTTTTCTCTTTCCCTCTGATTCTCTCCCCACCTCCCCCTACCTTTCTCTCTTCTAGGTTTTCTATCCTCCTCTCCCCTCCCTTCCTCTCCATTTCGCTTCCCTCCCTTTACTCTTCGCTATACTTGGCTTATTTTATTTTATTTTATTTTATTATTTTATTTTATTTTATTTTACCTTACTCTCCCCTCCTTCTTGTTCTTCACCCCCATTCCAGGACTCCCAGAGGCAGACATTCTAAAGAGGGGAATGTGCATCTTTTTGTTTCCATATTTTTGCAAAATAGGTAGTATATAGTTGTCCTCCACTTTTGACTGAGATAGATGATTTGGATTAAACTGTGTATGTGTCTCATCCTGTTTTTTATCTTTTTTTTTTTTAACCAAGCACTGTGTTTTAAAGATGTATATGTGTTGCCATTGTATGTGTACATCTAAACTATTGTTTCTGACTTTTGCCTTTTACTATTAGGAATGTATCCATTTATTTATTTATTTATTTATTTATTTATTTATTTATTTATTTATGTATTTATTTATTTTTGTATCCCTTTCTTAACATGTATCTACTTCCATAGTTGTAGACATCTAGTTTGCTTCCAACTCCCTGACATCCCAAATTAGTCTGCAATGAATACCCTTGTAATTGTCCGCATATGGAAATTAGTATCTTTGGGATACATAACATCAAAGGAAGAAGCCTCTACTTCATATCCGAAATAAATAGCTGATTGCTTGCTAAACAAGACAGAGCTGTGTTTGTAGGACACAACATTTCTGAGCAAAGAAGAGAACCGATCTGAGGTTTGGAGAAGCATGACCATCAGAGATGGCAAACTTTGAGAAATGGGAAGAGTTAGAGATTGGTTAACTTTTAGCTGTGGAATTAAACTTACTATAGTTTTCACAGATAGGCTGAATTTCAGATGTATGATTACTGTTGTGAATTTAACACTGGTTTAGGAGGGGTTATTTATTTATTTATTTTTATTTTTTTGGGGGGGAGGATGGGTTTAACAGTGGTTATATACCAGTTCTTGATAACATTGATACGGGTGGACAGGATTTTTGTCCTTACCTATGTTAGTTCTCATTCTTATTTCTTTGGTTCTGTTGCTTTTCGACTTTTTGTCCTAAATGTTTAATTCAGTATTATGGATTTTTAAATTCCTGATAAATATATTTAAAGCTATAAAGTTCCCTCAAAGTACTAGATTAGCCCTATTACACCAAAAAGTTTAATTATAAAATATTATGTGTAGTGATTTCATTATCATTCACCTTTAAATATTTAGTAATTTATGTTATGGTTTCCTCTGTAGCACAAGATTATTTGTTAGTGTATAATTACATTTTGAAATATGTGAAAACTAATGAAGAGCCCTCTCTTTCAGCAAACATCTGTTGCTTTTAGCATACATCTCCTGGTACATAGAATCTATATCCCTTTGTTACTATTTATTCAATTTGCTATATTCAAAATCGATGCTCTGTGATAGAAAGAAATCTTTAAATTCTCTCCTGTCATCTTTTCTTAACCTACTCCAAAGCAATTTACCAAATTTTTTCTTATCAGGGTGGCAGTTGATGGGCACTTCTTTCTCCTTGATTAACTGTACTCATTTGCCTTCCAAGATACCTACCTGACTCACGGACCACTGATTCTCTGTCTCAGAGATTTTGCTATTTAGCACCCCAGAATTAAACGGACAGATTGTTCCCTTCTCTTTTCTAAGATCTCAGTGCCTTGGTGATCTCATCCTGTCTCAAGATTTAAATAAGCTGATAACACTCCAAAAAGAATGTGAAGTCTCTAGTTCTTAGGTGCAGGGTTCTATCCACAACCATTAAGTTGTTTATTAATTATGCTATTCAAATCTTATATATCTTTACTGATTTTCTGCTGAAAGAGGCATGTTAAATCTGCATTTTTAATTGAAAATTTAAATCTCGTTATGGCTAGGTACCTATTCTTGTTCTGTATTTTAAGATAATATATATATTATTATTATATATGTATGAATATTTTACTGTTCTATAAAATATATTTTAATCTATATATAAAATAATTTTATATAATGATACATATAAATATATATTATATATTTATTATATATGATATTTTCATATATTTTTCATGAGTTAAATATTTTCTAATTAAGATGTGACTCTTTAGTCCAAATAACATGTCTTTCTCTTTCTTTTTTCTTTTTTTCTTCTTTCTTTCTTTCTTTCTTTCTTCCTTGCTTCCTTCCTTCCTTCCTTTCTTCCTTCCTTCCTTCTTTCTTCTTTCTGATTTTATTTATTCATGAGAGACACAGAGAGGCAGAGACATAGGCAGAGGAAGAAGCAGGGTCCCCGTGGGGATCCCAATATGGGACTTGGTCCCAGGACCCCGAGATCATGACCTGAGCCAAAGGCAGATGCTCAAAAGAAACAAAAATTTAAATTTAAAAAAAAGGCAGATGCTCAGCCACTGAGCCCCTGTACTTTCCTTTAAAGTCTACTTTTGTCTAATACGTGTACAGGTAAACAGTTTTATTTAGTATTATCAAGGCACATTTTTTCCTATCCTTTCACCAACTATTCTCTGTACCTAATGTTTTAAATGTGTCTTTTGATGCAGCATTATTTTTGAAAATATATTCTTTTTAAAAATCAACTTTCTAATTATCATTGTCTCTTAACTGGAGCTTTTTATCCATTTACATTTAATACAATTGCTGTTGTGTTTCTATCTCCTATGTAACTTTGTGTTTTGCTATTTTTTCTCTAGTTTTATATTTTTGCTTACTACTGTGTTTCTTACCTGCTTGAATTAATTAGATATTTCTTTCACTTTCTTCCACTGCATCAGATGATATATGCTATGTTTTGACCATTTTAGCTTTACCTTTGGAAATAACAAAATATATTTTTCTCAAAGTTTATAACAATTCAATACCTTAAGAAAAAAAAAAGAGTCTTCTTGAATAATGCATTTGTGTATATCCATTTACTTTCCAACTTACACCTTAATTTAGTGCTAACTTTTAATTCTTCATTTTATTTTAACCTTGCACAGCATTTTTGATTTTTAAAAGGCAATAATGTATTTTTCCCACTTCTTTTTTTTCTTTTCAATCTGTCTTCTAACACAAGCATTCTATCCTGGACCATTTGCATTCTGCTTGAACTATGTTTTTGAATTTCCTTTAAAATAGCAGCTGCTAGTAGAAATACTTTATAGTGCCCTGTTCCTAAGAGATTTTTTTCTTTAAAAATAAAATTCAAACTTCAAAATTATTTTGAAGTCATTTGGACATAGTTTTTTTGTCATATGCCATTCTAGTGAAAATATCAAAAAGAAAGTTTTTCTAATACTATACAATCATAGTTCAATTCATATGACTCTTTCTCAAAGTCGCCATTATTCTTATTTATCAGCACAGTTCAATTATAAAATTTTTGACTTTGATCTGCTGTCAATCTTGTTCTAATTTCTTTTTTTCCTCTTGCTCAAGAGATGCTTTTCACTAACTATTTTTAAATGCCTCTTTATTTTTGGTATTTTGAAGTTTTATTTTGGTATGTGTGTAGATATAAAGTGATTTTGTAATTCTGCTTGGAAATTAAAGTCTTCATGATACAAACCATTCTTTCATTTTTTTCTGGAAAATGCTCAGCCATCATATTTGCAGATATCATCTGGGTTTCCTTCCTCTTGTTTTTCCTTCTATAATTCTACTTAGACATATATTAGTACTTCTCGTGATATCTTTTTGTCTTATAGTATTTTAATATTTTTCTCTTTCTCTATGCTTAATTCTGAATAATTTTCTGACTTGTATTCCAATCACTAATTCTCTTTTTAATTGTGTCTAACCTACTTCTAAACTCATCCATTCATTTTTTTTTTCAGTTTAATTACTGAATTCTTATACCTTAATATCCTGTGGTGTTTTGTGGTTAACTTACCTCATAGATATTTTCAAGCTTGTTTTCTATTTCTTTGAATATGTTAAACATAATTTTGATATTGATTTAAATATCTCTGATAATTCTAATATCAGAAATATGTAATCATCTGTTTCTGCTTTCCATTGCTATTGCTAGTTTTTGCTCATGGTAAATTGTTTCTTTGTTTAACTAGTTAAGGTCAAATCTTAACTGTTCATTTTAGTTGGCAAATTATTTGTGTTGTTCCTTGAAGCTTAGGATAGGTGTACATCTGTAAAGAAGATCCAGTTATGCTTCTGTTAGGTACATGTGGGTTGCTATTAGTCTGCAACCACGACTCTTTTCATTGAAGCTAAAGTAAAAAGAAGAAAACAATAAAAGCAATAAAAAGCAATAGTAATTTGGGATCCCTGGGTGGCGCAGCGGTTTGGCGCCTGCCTTTGGCCCAGGGCGCGATCCCGGAGACCCGGGATCGAATCCCACGTCAGGCTCCCGGTGCATGGAGCCTGCTTCTCCCTCTGCCTGTGTCTCTGCCTCTCTCTCTGTCTCTGTGTGTGACTATCATAAATAAATAAAAATTTAAAAAAAAAAAGCAATAGTAATTTAAAAATCACTAGTAATGCTGCCAACTAAACCACAAAAAAATGCTTTCACATAACTGGATTTTTATTTTAAGACTTCTTTTAAACTAATTTAGATTATTGTTATGTGTCATTCTTTTACATGTATACAAAGGAAGCTATAAGCAAGATAAATTGAACAAAGTACTATTAGATCTTTTTCACATTGAAAATCAGCTCTAAGTGGTATAGTATTTATTGAAAAGTGTTCCATTATTTTGTCTTTGTTTTTTTTTCCCCAACATACTGACACTGCATATTTGATGTTAATGTACAGTTAATGATAATTAAGTCACAATTGCTTCTGGGTGGGACTTTAACAAATATAATATACATCCTGACTGCTAAATGTTAAAATGGGACACCTCGCCCCCACCCCTCAAAAATGAATCTTGGAACAGGACATACAGTTAATTCACAACTTGAGTTTTATTGGGATTTGTGTGTGTGTGTGTTTGCTTGGTTGTTTTTTTCCCCCCTATACTATCATGTGGTTTTGAGAGCTGCCTTGTGGCTTCAACTCTTAGGGATGTTTCTTTCTCCATTACCTGCTTGAATCAGTTCCAAGGCAACTTTATTTTCAGATTTTTGGAGAAGGCAGGGTGATTACATATACATATCTAGTTATCTCAACTGAGGACCTGTGATTTGGGGCCTTCAGCTTTAATAGGAGGTTATCTATTAGACTCCACACTCTCAGGAAGTCTGGGCTTTTTCTTGGTTTTAATATCCCACCACATCTTAAAAGTCAAGGCTTTATTTATAAATTTTGGCAAGTGTACTCAGGCAAGAGCTACTTTAAGGTTGAAGATAGCTCTGTAGGTTCTCATTCTTCCCTAAACTTTATATGGTAATTCCTAACTATCATATAATGTCAGCTTTTGATCTTTTAAGAAGATATTTTAAAATTTGTCAATTTTTAAATAATTTTTTAGTGGTAAATAATAGCTAAAATATTACCAGAATAAAAACAAAACAAAGCAAAACAAAACTCCTTTTTTTTTTTTTTTTAGTAGGCACCATACCCAACATGAGCCCACTCTGGGGTTAAGGTCACAGCCCTGAGATAAGACCTGAACTGAGATCAAGAGTGAGATGCTTAGCTGACTGAGCCTCCCAGGTTCACAAAACTCCTTTATATCTTGGAATATTTTTCTCTTTCCATTTTTTCCACCTTTGGAAAATCTTATTTCTTGGTGCATATTCATAGCCAGTACTTGGCTTTTCTTGCTGCCTCCTGGGAAAATTCTTCAATCTGATGTTCCAACTCACTCTTTCACTGTTTAAATATAGCCAACTAATCTACCACTGATTAACCTTTTGTTCTCTTTATATCAACTCATTTTTTTCATACCTAATACTGCCTACTTCATTTTATTTATTTATTTATTTTTAGTTTTTTAATTTTTTTTTTAATAAGTAGGCTCCACGACCAGTGTGGAGACCAATGCAGTGAGGCTTGAACTCACAACCCTGAGATCAAGACTTGAGCTGAGATCAAGAATTGGTCGCTCGACCAACTGAGACACCCAAGCACCCCTGTCTATTTCATCTTAAATGAATTTTTATTCTTGTTTTGTATTGACAATATCCATCAATTATCTTTCTATCTTTAACATACTAATTTTAGATTTCTGTTCCATCTATCAAAATTCTCTCCTTATTATGGCCTGTGTTGTCCAGTTTGACTTTCTCTGAGGTTCTGCTTTTCTTATGTGTTTAGTTATTTTGGTTTGTGAGTTCTTGTTCTGATAGGTGTTGGCTGTGCTGGTAATGTGTAATGTGTGCTGGAAAGGAATCAAAAGCTAGGCCTCAGTCTGTGGACTTAGAGCAGGAATTAACTAAAGTTTTCTATAAAAGGCAAGACAATAAGTATTTTAGGTTTTGAGGGCCAGTTTATGTCACACTGCTTATTAACATTGCCCTTGAAATGGGACAGCAACTACAGATAATATAGAAATTATTGGTTGTGGCTATCTTTCAATAAAACTTTATTTACAAAAACAAGAAGCAGACCCAATTTGGCCTGCAGGCTGTCATTTGCTGGCCACTGTTTTAGAGTATGGAAGATAAGATTTGTACCGAAAACTTTACCACATGACCATTGTTGATTGTTCATTATCCATTTACAATCTTTTTTAAAATATATGTGTGTGTATATATATAAAGTCAATATTTTGAATATCATTCAAAATTTCTATGTTTGTTTTATACCACCTGCACTTTTTTTATTTTCTGACCCCTTGCAGTCTTGAATTTTAAACTCTGAAGTGTAGTATGATCACAAAATCACAATCTCTCTAAATTGTAATCCATAACACTAGAGATTTTTGGATAGGAGGGTGGGATAATCAGTGCCTAAAGGCAACTGGTCAGTCTGCACTTATTTCATGAGGACACTGATGTCTAGGCTGTTCCTGCCATTTTCTGTAGAGAAGCAGGCAGTAATTTCCTCAAGGCAAGACAGGGTAGAGACAACAGTTTTATTTTCTAAATCTTTATCCTGTCTAGTCTCAGAAAATTTTTTAGCCTGTATTATTTGGTACTTGGCTTTCTTTTTCCATTATCTATATCTCTTTGGTTTACACACACATGCACACACACACAATTATATAATATATATGTTTGTTCATTTTTTTAAATTCTGGCCAGTGTTCAATTTCCAAAGATTATGTGGAACCACCAGTGTATGTAAATAAATCTGAAACTACATGATGGAAACTAAAATCATATTTTTTAACATCACACTTATGGGAGAAACAAAATGAAGGGTTAGCTTTAAAATCCTTCATAATATAGTACATGTGAGTATGTGAGCAAACCCGCTGGAATGGAAATTGCTTATACTAAATGTGAGACTAGGTTTCTCAATATTGTGGCATTTGCCACAAACTAGTAATTACATACCATAATTTGGAGAAACTGTTCAGTCCAACAACTTCTTGTGACAATCTATTCTTTTGTTGAAATATATAATATGTTAAGTGTTGGTCATATTTTATCTTTATAGTTATAACTACCAATTTATCTCAAACTAAAAATATATTAATATGGAAAATAGTCAAAAACTGCCTTAATACTAAAATAAATCTGACATTGAATTTCATGCTAGAATATAATGAGAATAAAGACATTAGATGTTTTTAACTTATGTGTAATTTATAGATTTGTCATGTCAAAGAAATGTTAAGTAGAAAATATGATAATCAGTCTAGACCTTTAATGGATGAAAAAATTTGAAAATACTAACAATTTGAACTGTAACTTCCATCATCAGTGAGTGGAGAATTAGGAGAGTCCCTCCAGAATAGCTGATTCTAAGAATACAAGTAACCTTGACTCACAACTAACACATTATTATATTTTCTCTTTTAAATTTATTTGAAATAATGAAGTATAGTCTACTATAAGACTACTTTATTTTGTATTATTGCCTAATAAGTGTTCTCTTGCCATTATAATAATTTTAAATGCATATTATATTATTGGCTGAATAACATTTTGTCATGTGAATAGGCCAAAAATTAATTGTTCCTTTAATATTGACATTCAGGATTTTTTAGGTTATTTTGCTAATAAAATTTATGCTTTGATAAATCAACATTTGTTCATCCAGCAAAATTTATTGAAAAATAACTACATGTCAGGTATTTTAAAAGCTGCACAGGATACAGAGATGGGTAAAATGGATACAACTTCTCCCACATTTAGTCAAATTATAAAAATTTTAAAAGAATCTAAACTTTTTTAATAAAAGATCTATTTATATATTTTAGAGTGTGAGAGCATGCAGAGGGAAAGGGCAGGGGAAGAGGGAGAGAGAGAGAGACTTTCAAGCAGACTCCCTGCTGAAGGTGGAACCCAGCTAGGCACTGGATCTCAAGATCCTGAGATCACAACTGGAGGTGAAACTGAGAGTCTGGTGCTTAACCCACAAGCCACCCAGGCACCCCCAAAATCTAAACATTATGACACTTATTACTGGTTGCCAAGTTGCTTTCCAAAAATGATACACCAATTTATAATCAAAACCGAAGTGTATCAGAATTCTCTTCCCAGCAAAACCAAGAAAGAAATATATTTGAATATAACACATCTTGAATCCTGACCAATTTACGGGGTACAAAGGTGTGTTTTCCTTTAAGATTCTATTTTTATATATTAGCTATTGTTTTCCTTTTTGAGTGAAATGATTCATGTTTGTTGCCATAATCAATGGGGGTCTCAGATTTTTTTTTTTGGTTTTTGCTGCTATTGTTGTTAAGTATCTTTGTTTTCCTTTATAGAAACCTACCTTTTAAAATGTGTAATTCCTTCCTTTATGCAGAGACTAAATAGGTGCTCATAAATCTTTAATTTTAACTTTCTTTTTTTCTCTTCCTTCTACTTCTTTGTCTTAATCAAGTTGTGCCGAGTGGCATACTACCAAAGCGGAGGGAAAATAAATAATTTTGTTTTCTCTGAATCTAAGATGATGCCTGGAATTCAGGTAGTTTCCAACAAACAGCTATAAGATATCAGCCTACAAAGGATGCCTAAAATTTAAAATAAAATATTTTAAAAAGCAATAATAAATGTTTTCATGTCACGGTCTAAAACATTGTTTTCTAAAATGTGGTTAAGGGTGGTCTTCACAGATAAATCCAAGGAGCTCAGAAGAGGATATTGAACAGTATGACAAATGAGAAAAAACAAAAAATTAAAACACTAGAGTGGGTCTCATAGCTTGACGTTCACCTTCCATTCAAACTGTCCAGCCTATCTTTAGTATGCATTTCTAGTGGCCTTTTTTCAGACACTCTCATCCGTGGTTATTCACACAATGCTCCTGAATTTAAATCCATGCACATGGAATTTGTTAGCAAACATATACAGATGCCATCTTCATTTTGCTTTAGCTCTCTCTACCAGCTAGCACAGCCGTGGATGCATGTTCACACTGGTGTGCCGGTGTCTAATTTGTGTGTATTGAGAAGCAACAATTATATCATTTGTAGCTGCAGCTAATTCCTAACCTCTGGATCCCGTTTACTTTGATGCTTTGTTGAAGTTAATTATTCCACTTGGCCAGCTATTTTTCCACCTTGCTGATTCACGTGGCAGAAATCACAGTGCCTATGGTGGGACATTTCTGTTTCCATCACCATCACGATAATTCTGAAAGCACTTCATTCCCTAAATATCTTTATTGAAACAGCTAGATTGCCTAACAATTCCTGCAACTGACTCTTGACTGAGACAATCACAGGTGATAAAACCTATTCCACTTCCATTTCTCTTTCAAGTAAAAGAGAAATTCTATGGTATTGGATTGTGTACCTTCTATTTAACATTACATATCTTTCTTTTGAATAGAGTGGTCTGCGTGAATAGTCCTACAGGACAAGCATCACAAACTAATCAAGATTTGGCTAACAAGATCTTGTTTGAACACAATATAGATTCTCTCTTTAATAAAGAAGATTCAAATCACGTGAAATCAGAAGTAGTGAACACAATACACCTTGGAATAAAGAAAAACTCAGAACTTGACATCCACTAGAAGACAAAGGAAAAATAAGTCATAAATACCTGAGCATTTTGATATTTTATGGTACTCGAAGTTCTTATTAAAAGAAAGAGTGCATTATCTGTACTATTTAGTTGGAATATTCCAGATGTCTCTAGTCTTTATAAACATATCACATCTTAATTCTTTGTTTATTTGAATTGCTCCTTAGTCATGTCTCTTTTTCATTCCATTCCTAATCACTGAGTCTGTGATTAAAAATGGCAAACATGTGTTTTGAGAAGAAACTAAGCTATGATTTTGGTTGTGGGTAGTAATTTTGGAGTGGCAAAACATATTAACCCCTTCCTTTCCACTCCACTCCTGAACTCATAACAAGACACAAGGAAACAGTAAACAAAATAAACAAATAAGGCATGGAAAATAAATTACTTCTTAGTTCTAATAGTTATGTATGGTTGTACTAAAGAAGTGTTTCTGGAGAAACAAACAAATTATAAAAAAAAGGACAGTTTAATATTTATAAACAATTTTAAGCCAAAATAATATAGACAGCCACAAATAAGATGCTATTGTAATCAAGACTCTTAGCTTTTGTGTTTAAGTGAATATGAATTTAAGAATCTCACAATCATTGAATCTAATCCTGACCCTACTTCCTACTCCTACAGGGTCAAGAATAAGTCATTTCAACATTCCACAACTGACTTCTTCATTTGTAAAATGAGAGAAATCAGCTCATGTGGTCACTGTAAGTTGATTATCATCTGCCAGAGTAGGAAATATACCTCAAATTAGTTAGAAAAAGTTCTAGGTGAAAGTTAAATACTATTAATCATATCTATATTAGGGAAAAGTTGAAAATGTAATTCCACTTTTTATGGAAAGGAAATAATTTTTTCATTTAAAAAACAGCACCACATATTTACATACATAGAATTTCAAAATTTATAGTAAATTTCTATAAAACTTAGAGCAAAATGAGAAAAATAATATAAAATAAATACATTGAAATATTTGCAGGTAAATAAATTCAAATATCATAGTATAGTTGTGTGAAAGGAAATATCAATAATGTATTTATTTTAAAATGAATTTGAATAAACGTCAAGGGAGTAGATTCAGACAGGACAACATATTAATAAAATGTAGTTCAAAGAAAACAATAACCATATAAAATTGAACAAAGGCCTATATATATGTAGTCATAGTAAAACATAGACAAATATTTCAGAAAAAAACTAAATTTTTATTGTCTCCAAATACATTTAAATAAATTCTAATATGTTAATACTCAGTAAAAGCAAATATGTCATTGAATATTACTATATTGCAAATACCCAAAATATACTCCATGGTTTCATAATCAAGTTCTTTTTATAATCTATGTATTGCATTTGAACAATACTTTATAAAACTGTGTTGTTACTTTAAAGTAAGGAGATTGGTAGTAATAAGTTTTTATCAAATATGTTAGGGGATGGCCCAAACTCTAATCCCCAGTAGGTGTATGATATGTTATCTTTTCTTTTTTAAAGTATTTTCTTAAAAGAATACTATGATTTAAAATAAGTATCTTTGCTTCAATAACTTATGTTTCATCTTTTCCTCTTGGTTGGTGCATTATTGCCTTATTGTAGACTAAGACTTGCAAATGTCTTTGTTTGCAAATGGTAAATCTCTTTGTTTTTCATCCCTTTTTGATGATTACACTTATCTTATAACTTCATAACTCAAGGCATTAAAGTGAATCTATTAAGAAGGATAAATGAGATGATATAAGTATCATGCTGATTCAATTACTTATTTCTTTAATAATTTTGGCAGAGTTTATGATATTTTTGCTTGTTCTCAATAATTCTGTATCATTAGTCACACAGTTTTGTGCTCCGTGAATTCTAATCCTTACAATTCACCCAGTATCTCTTAGAATTAATTTTTTTTTCCTCTCTGTATTGGAGGTACATTGTGGTTTTCAAATTGATTGTTGATTTAATGAATGATGATGGAAAGGCAGATCTTCCATGCTGGAAAATAGAACTAATGAGATAATGCCCATAAAGTGGATAGTGCATGCCTGGTACCTAGGAAGAATTCAATAAATGTTAGCTATTATTCCCATTCATATGGCAAAATTGGACAAGAGTATTAATTTAGAGCAAATTAATAAAATCATCCACAGGAATTATATTCAGTCTTTAAATTAAAAAGAACATTATAAAACTCAGTGTATTATTTATCTACTGCTGTTTAATGATAGTACTAAAAACTTAGTGGCTTCAAACAGCACACATTTATTGCCTCACAGATTCTTTGAGTCAGGAATCTGGGTACAACTTACCTTAGGGTGTCACAAAGCTGCAATTAAGGTGTCAGCCAAGTGGTGATCTCATTTGAGACTTGACTGTGAGAGGCCCAACTTCCTAACTTACATTATTATTGGTCAAATTCAGTTCCTCCTGGTTTGCCAGACTGTGGTCCAGAGGCCATCCTCAACTTCTTGTCACATGTCCTTCACATGGAAGCTCACAATATGGCAGCTTGCTTTAAATCCAGCAAGAGAGAGAATCTTCTGGTAAAATGGGTTACAATATTTTGTAATATATACACATAATCTAGCAAGTCCATTGTGCCACTGTTGCCATAATCTATTAATTAGAAGCAATTCAAAAGTCCTACCCACACTAGAAGGAAAAGTATTAGACAAAGCAAGAACACCAGGGGGCGTGGATAATAAGGGCCACCCTAGAGTCTGTCAACAACATCCCATAAGAACAAAAATCACAAAGCAGTAGCTATATTTCATTGCTTAAATTCTTCAATATCTTTCTTGTTGTCCTTTTGTAATGAGAAATATGTTTTCTAATTAAAACATTTGAGGAAAAAAAGCTCTATTGTAAATTTTAAAAATATCAATGCATTAGAAAGAGTTAATATCTGGTTTGCATGGCACTTTAGAATCCATAATATATTACTATTTATGATTATTATTATTTCAGACTAGAAAATGGAGGGTAGAAGTAATATCAATTTCAATATTGTGACACAGATTTTAGGTTTAAGTAAAGACTTAATTACAGCATCCTGCTATATACTTGATGAATTCAATATGTTTTCACCCTAACTATTGCCATTCTTTTAAATAATTTTGTTAATTAAAAGTAATTAATATCAAATTGAATGGTGCTTAGGGAGTGGACAGAAACCTGGCTTGCACCATGGCCAGATAAGTTTTAGGGCCAGGACAGTCAAGTTCCAAGGGCACTGTATTGAGGCATCGAGATGAAGTGTATCAGAGGTCAACTGGAAAAATGGATAAGGTTGAATGAAATTGGTGACACAGATCATTTAATTTCTTCATTTGAAATATGTGTTATGAACTATTTTCTGGAGCTTGTCTAAAAGTTCTGTATGCAAATTATCTGGCAGTCAAGAGAATACTGTAATAGGACATGAAAACCAGAACTCCACACACAGCTCCAAAAATACAGCTGCCTTCTATTCTCAAAACTGCTCACCTCACAACTAAAACTGTATATTCTGCTCCAGCAGTAAACAAATGCCACACATACTTCTTACAGACACAGGGATCTGGAATATTCTCTTCTTGCAGAGAAGTTACCTGGTATCTACGTGTAACTATTCTGTAGCCCTTCATTAATGTGGTTTGGAGTAACAGTCATAGGGACTTTATCAAGATGGCATATTTCAGTTTACACTGTTTATCTGATAACTACTCAGATGGTGACTGTGATGGGTTTGATATTTCTGTCTTTCACTGACAACCAGGTGATCCCAACGCAGGTCAACTAAATATGCAGAGAATGTTTGCAAAATGCAGGTGGAACCGTAAACATAGTTAAGTATTTATTTATCCATGGAAAGTTGAAACAGCACAGCTCCTAAAGCCAGAAGCTATAGTATTATATGAAAAGATATTTAGCTTTCTGAAAGTAAAATGTTTGATAATACCAGGATATGCACTGCTTGTTTGTTTGATAAACCTAAATTAGAAGACCCTAATGCATTTTAGTTTTTCTCCATGGAAATCTTCTATATGTGATGAACTCAGAGTGGATTGAAGATGCTATCTCATAAAAAGAAGCCTGATGAGTACTATAATAAATGTGTTCGTGGCACAGAATTTCAGTCTAAAATCCAATGTATAACGAGCTTATAAGCTTTCAGTCCTTTAACTACAACTAGAAAAGGGAGAACAAACTGAAAATCAATTATTTTTCTTGGATGCATCAGAGACTGAGATTACCAGGAGTGTATGTTGTTGCCCTGAAATCTGGAGAGACAGGCAAATCCAAAGAGTTTCATCTGAGATCAACTTTCCTAGAGCAGAAGCTGCTGAAGCCCCAAACTGAGGACAGTTAGACGGTAATTTTGAAGAATTGCTGGAGGTTGAGTGAGGATCTTGTGAGAGTGGGAAGCTCATGGGCTCTGCAGTCATAATGACTCCCATACTTTCACAGGTTTTATTTCCAGGAGCTTCACCAGATTCTCACAGTGAACATATAAGATCTCTGACCTTGTGACTTTGGACGGAGTAGGGAAATCATTGTGATATCTGCCCAGAGTATTCTTCATAACAAAGACCTAATTTTCAAGAGGGAAAGGCTTTACCCAGACTCTTCTCCCAGATCAGGGAAGGGAAATTTTCCCACTCCAACAAACTTTTGCCTTCCTGTCGAACCTAAGGTGGTAGGCGGGGGGGGGGGGGGGGGGGGGGGGGGGGGGGGCAACTATAGAAACACCATCAAGGACTTAGCTCAGAGTTACAGGCTCACTAAAAGATCAAAATTACAGGATTGTTCCCCTGTCCCACATCTTATCACCACACACACTGGATTCCAGTTAATGACAATAGAACAGAGCCAAAAAAGCTGCAAGATACAGACATACCCTGAGGAGGGAGTACCTAGGGAAGCCCAAAGTGAAGGAAAGAAACAAAAATAATAACACAATAAAAAATGATTTGAAGCCACAGGCACCTACAACCACAGCAAACATTAATCACTGCCCAACTTCCACGCAAATTAGCATACACGCTCACACTAAAGATCTGTTTTCCTCAGTTCGGATTCCCCAATGCACCATGACTCACGTTAAACAAAAAATTACAAGCAGGCCGAAAGGCAAAAAGAAAAAATTTTGAAGAGATAAAGCAAACATTGGTACCAGACTCAGATGTAACACAAATTTTGGAATTATTAATAAGACAATTTAAGATAACTATGAATTGCATACTAAGTCCTCCAATTGAAAACATAAGTCCATATTCAAGAAGAGATGACTAATGTAAGCAGACAGGTGGAAACTCTGAGAAAGTTCAAAAGGAAATGCTAGAAATCAAAAACACTGTAACACAAATGAAAAATACCTTTAAAGCTCTCATCAGAATGGAAACACTGAGGAAAGATTCAGTGAGCTTAAAAATAGGCCAATAGGATCTTCGCAAACTGAAATTCAAAGAGTAAAAAGAAAAAAAAGGCAGAAAAGGAATAGAAACTCCAAGAACTTGGGACATTTCACAAATTAACATATATGTATTAAAAATACCAGAAGATAAAGAAAGACAATATAGAGCAGAAAAAAAAAATTGAAGTAATAATGGACAAAACATCTTTAAAATTAATAGCTGACGCCAGACTACAGATTTAGGAATCTCAGAGAATAACACAGGATAAATACAAAACAAATAAATAAATTAAAAGTATACCTAGGCATATATTCACATTATAGAAAACCAAAGAAAAAGAAGCAAATCTTCAAAGAAGCCAGAAGGGAGAGAGGGGAAATACCTTACCTGCAAGCAAAAAAAGAAAAAAAAAATTACTATGGAATTCACATCAGAAATCACACAAACAAGAAAAGGCAAGTGAAATATTCAAATTATTGAATGAAAGAAAGAAAGAAAAGAAACATCTAGAATTCTATACCTAGTGAGGTTATCCTTCAGAAGGATGTCCTTCCAAAGAACATAAAGACTTCCTGTGTCTTTGTCTCTCACATACTCCACACATATATATATACCCACAACTAAGGAAATTCACCCCTAGCACACCTGCCCTGAAGGGAATACTAAAAGAAGTCCTTTAGAAAGAAGGACATTAATTTAAGTCTGAAATTCAGATCTACATAAAGAATGAGGGGCACCTGGGTGACTCAGCTGGTTAAGCATCTGCCTTCAGCTCAAGCCATGATCCTGGGGTCCTGGGATCAAGCCCATGTTTGACTCCCTGGTAAGTGGGGACCCTGCTTCTCCTTCTCCCTATGCTTCTCCCCCTACTTGTACTCTCTCTTTCTCTCTCTCCTTGTCTCTCTCTCTCTCTCAAATAAATAAAATATTTTTTTAAAAAAGAAAGAAAAAGATTGGAGAAGGAATAAATGAAAATAAAACACTCTATTTTTCTTATTTAATAGATCTAAAATATAACTATAGCAATAATAGTAACAATATATTTCATGATTGTAGCATATAGGTAAGTTAAATGAATGACAGAAATGCCATAAGGGAAGGAGGGAGGAATTGTAAATAGTCTTCATAGGAAAACCATCTTACACAGGAAGTGGTATTAGTATTCCTTGGAAATGACTTTGATTAAATATATATTTCAAACTCTAAGGAAATTTAAAAGAATTTTTAAAGTAGCATAATTGATATGCTAAGAAAGGAGAGAAAACTCAAATCATATAACATGCTTAATGAAATCCAGAGGGGGAAAAAAAGAAGGAAAAAAGTGAACAAAGAACAAATAAAGAATATTAAAAATTTACATACGTGGTAGATATTACTCCAACTCTATCACTAATCACTGTAAGTGATAGTGGTCTAAATACATCAATTAAGAGACATAAGATTGTCAGAATGAATAAAACTGTGTGTTGTCTATAGGAAACCCATTCTAAATATAAAAACGCTGCAAGGTTAAAATTACAAGTTGGAGAAAAGTATATACAATGTTAACATTGATTAAAAGAAAACCAGAATACCTATATTACTTTCAGAAAGAGCATACCTCAGGACAAGGAAAATTATCATGGATGATGAGGGGCACTACTGATAAAAGGATTAATTCTCCAAGAATATAACACATTCTTAAACATGTGTGCACTTACCAGTAAAGCACCAGATTGCGTGTAGCAACAAGTGATATAACTGAAAGGAAAAACAGACAAACAAGTAGTGTAGTTGGAGTCTTCAAGACACCTCTTCCAGTGATTGATAGATCTCAGAAGCATAAAAACATTAATGATAACAGCTTACCTGAATAGCACTAACAGTCAACTTGATCAAATTGACATGGTCAAAATCCTCTATCTAATGATAGTTGAAAACCTTCTCAAGTTCACAGGGCATTTGCTAAAATACATTTTATTTTTTTAAAGATTTTATTTATTTATTTATGAGAGACACAGAGAGAGAGATAGAGAGTGGCAGAGACACAGGCAGAAGGAGAAGCAGGCCCCATGCAGGGAGCCCAACATGGGACTCGATCTCGGGGCTCCAGGATCATGCCCTGGACTGAAGGCAGCACTAAGCCACTGAGCCATCCGGGCTGCCCCTAAAATATACCTTATTCTTTTTTTTTTATAATAAATTTATTTTTTATTGGTGTTCAATTTACCAACATACAGAATAACACCCAGTGCTCATCCCCTCACATGCCCCCCTCAGTGCCCGTCACCCATTCACCCCCACCTCCTGCCCTCCTCCCCTTCCACCACCCTTAGTTCGTTTCCCAGAGTTAGGAGTTTTTATGTTCTGTCTCCCTTTCTGATATTTCCCACACATTTCTTCTCCCTTCCCTTATATTCCCTTTCACTGTTATTTATATTCCCCAAATGAATGAGAACATATAATGTTTGTCCTTCTCCGATTGACTTACTTCACTCAGCATAATACCCTCCAGTGCCATCCACGTTGAAGCAAATGTCCTTGATGATGAAATACATCTTAACACGTTTAAAATAATAGAAATAATACAAAATATTTCTCAGGCCATAATGAAATTAAACAAGAAATCAAAAATAGAAAGATAGCTAGGAAATCATCAAATATTTGGAATTAAACAATGTACTTTGAAAAAAACATGGGTCAAAAGTGTGTCTCAAGAGAAATTTAAAATATTTTGATATGAAGGTAACTGAAAATATAATCTCAAAGTGTGTGAGATGCGGTAAAATCAGTGCTTTTAGAGGAAAATGTATGTAGTGTTATATTAAATTCATGTACTGGAAAAGAAAATAGAAGATCAATAAATTTCCACCTTAACAAATTAGGGAAAGAATAACAACTGAAGACTGAAGGGGGCAGAAGAAAATAATAAAATTTGACACAGAAATCAGTGAAACTGAAAAGAGAAAGATTGAGAATATTAGCATAACCAAAAGCTGGTTCTCTGAAAAAGTAATGAAATTGATAAACATTCACCCAGGCTAAGGGAGGAAAAAAAGAAGAGGACACAACTTACCAATATCAGAAGTGAAATAGGAATTAGCACTACTGGTTTCATGAGTGCCAAAAAGATAATGAAAGAATACCAAATAACTTTATTCCATGATCTAATTAACTAGATAAAATGGAGCAACTCATTGAAAGATACCAATTACCAGAATTCATACAGAGAAATAATTAATCTAAATTGGCCCATATCTGTTAAAGAAATAGAATCAATAATTAATAACCTTCCAGAAAAGAGCACTCCAGATCCATATGTTTTCACTGGTGGATTCTGTCAAACATTGAAGGAAGAAAGGACACTAATTCTACAGAATATCTTCCAAAAATAAAAGCAGACAGCACACTTTTTAGCACATTTCATGGGGACAGCATTACCCTGATTGCTATGCAGCAAAGAGTTAACTAGCAGACCAAGAATCACTCACACCCTGCACATTCCAAATCGAGGCTAGTCTTCAGGAGGGCTGGTTATTGCCTGGCTCCCTGGAGATAACCTCCGAGAGCTTATACTATCCTACCTGATAATAGTGATCTTGTAAGCTTGAAGTCTTGGACCACACTATTATCAGTTTGATCAGTTTATGATAATAATATGATTTATGGTGAGTTCCTGTTTTTGTATACCTGAAGTTATGGATCATGCTGTATCAGGTCGACCTCTGGAGGACTGGAGGCTGAGTAGCTAAGGTAGTTATACAGTGTTTCATACCTGATTGACTTACTTCCCAATAAAATCCTTGGATGTTGAGGATCAGGTGAACTTTCCCCGGTTGACAGTATTTCACATGTGTTGTCACACATCATTCCTGGGAGACTTAAGTATTCCCAGTACTTCATTGGGAGGAGACACCCGGAAGCTTGTATCTCCTGGACTTCATTTATGCACATTTTTACTTTGCTGATTTTAATCTTTATCCTTTTTATTCTGGAGACTTATAAGTCCAAGTTAAAGATTCTGGCCTATTCAGTTCCTAAAGATAGCTGCCTTCTATGTCCACACATAGCTTATCTTTGGTGCATATGTACACACACACACACACACACACACACACACAGTGCAAGAGCAAGAGAGAGTGCTCTTACTCTTAAGGCATCAATTCTGTTAGGGAAGACCCCACCCTTATGACACCATTTAACCTTAATCGCCTTCTAAAATCCCTATTTCCAGGTAAAATCACACTGGTGTTACAGCTTCAACATGAATTTTTGTTTTGTTTTGTTTTGTTTTTGGTGTATGTGTGTGGGGGGCGGGGGGCACAATTCAGTTCATAACATTCTGCCCCTAGCCTTCTAAAATTCATGTCTTCATCACATGTAAAGTGTATTCATTCCATTTCAACAGCCCTGAAATGGGGCTCATTCCAGCAACAACAATAGAACCGAAACTCCAAAGTCTCATATCATCTAGTCTAAATATCATCTAAATCAGGAATGGCAGAGACTTGAGGTATAATTTATCCTGAGGCAAAATTCCTCTCCAGCTGTGAACCTGTGGAAGTGAACAAGTTATGTGTTTTCAAAATATAATAGTGGACAGGCATAGGAGAGACATTCCCATTTAAGAGAGAAATAGGGCAGCCCGGGGGGCTCAGGGGTTTAGCGCCACCTTTGGCCCAGGGCCTGATCCTGCAGCCACGGGATGGAGTCCACGTCCAGCTCCCTGCATGCAGACTGCTCCTCCCTCTGCCTGTGTCTCTGCCTCTCTCTCTCTTTCTCTGTGTCTCTCATGAATAAATAAATAGAGTCTTTAAAAAAATAAAGGAGAGAAATATGAATTAAAGTGGTGACTGGTACCAAGCAACTCTAAAACCTAACAAGACAAATTTCATTAGATCTTAAGAATTGAAAATAATCCTCTTTGGTTTGATGCTCTGCACTCTAGGTCTGCTGGGATGGCAGTATTGCCCTCATCGCTCTCTCTAAGAGAGAGTTCCGCCCCTGCAGCTATGCCAGGCCATCTTGCTCCCAAGGCTCTGCTGTGTGGTTCTTTCTCTCAAACTCTAGGTGGTTCCATCCCCATGTTTCCTCCAAGGTGATCCTACCTCCAAGTCTCTGTAAAATGTTCCCACGCCCAAGGTTTTAGGTGGAGGGCATCTGGCCTTTTGAAACCAACATGGTTTTCCTGATGATCTTTCCTCTTGATCATGGCACCTTTAGGGTCATTTTTCTTCTTCTTCTTGAAGAATAGAGAGCACTTTCTCAACCTAATAATTCTAGCATTCCATCATGTTAAATCCAAGAGGTTTATTAGGTTTCTTTAATTTTGTCCTGTCTCCATCTCCTTCAGTTCAAACTGGCAGTACTTCTGCTGTATAATCCCATAAACTTTACAGAGTTATAGTCCAGCCATACTCTTGGTGTTCTCTTCAGAACATTCTTTCTCAGGGATCCCTGGGTGGCTCAGCAGTTTGGCGCCTGCCTTCAGCCCAGGGCGTGATCCTGGAGTCCTGGGATCCAGTCCCACGTCGGGCTCCCTGCATGGAGCCTGCTTTTCCCTCTGCCTGTGTCTCTGCTTCTCTCTCTCTCTCTCTCTCTCTCTCTCTCTCTCTCGTATCTCATGAATAAATAAATAAAATCTTTTTTTAAAAAAGAACATTCTTTCTCACTTTTTGCAATATAGACTGCAAAGTTTCCAAATCTTCAAGTTCTGCTTCCTTTTTGCCTGCTATTTTTTTCTTTAATTTCCCTCTCTCTTCTTCCATTTGATTATAAGTAGCCACAAGGAAGCAACTCATCCTGCAACACTTAGACTTGCCTTCAGCTAAATATCCAATTTCATTGCTCACAAGTTCTACCTTTTACAAAATGTTAGGACAAGAACACAAATCAGCTGAGTTCTTTGCCATTTTAGAACAAGAGTCACCTCTCCTTTCCTTCTGTCTCCATAACACGTTCTTCATTTCTGTCTGAGACCTCACCATAATGGCCCTTTATATCCATATTTTCACCAATATTCTATTATGGTTATTTATGGATTCTGTAAGAAGATGGAAGCTTTCTCTCCAGCTCTCTTCTTTTCTTTCCAGGTCCTCACTGGAATCTGTCCTATTGTCCATATTTGTAGCATATACCTCAAAACTCTTCCAGCCTTCATACAATACCCTATTCCCAAGCCACCCTTTTGTTACAGTGGCACTCCATTTCTTGGTACTAAAACCTGTATTAATCTACTCAGGCTTCCAAAACAAAATATCATAGACTGGGTGGCTTAAACAATGGAAATTTATTTCTCTTAATTGTGGACACTGGGAAGTCTAAGTTCAGGATGCAGGCTGATCTGGTTCCTGGTGAGAGTTCTTCTTCTATCTTGCAGATGGCTTTCTTTCTTGCTATGTCTTCACATGTCTGTTCTTCAGTGTATGAATATGGAGATCTCTCTCTTTCTTCCTCTACTTATAAGACCAGTAAGCCTATGGAATTAGAACCCATCTCAGTCTGTTAAGACTGGTATAACAAAAACACCATAGACTAGATGGCTCAAGAATAGAGATTTTTTTTTCTCACAGTCTGAAGGTTGGGAAGTTCAAGATCAAAATGCTGGCAGATTCCATGTCTGATGAGGGCCTTCATCTTGATTTGTAGACAATCACCTGTGTTCTTTCATGGCAGAAAGAAGAAGTGAGCTCCCTGGTGCCTCTTTTACAAGGGAATTAATTCCATTGATGAGGACCCCATCTTCATGCTTTAATCATCTCCCAGAAGCCCCATCTTTGGATCCTCCAAATGGGGATTAGGTTTCAACATATGAATTTTGAGGGCTTACAAGTATTCAGTTTACAGTAGGACCTAACCTTATGACCTCATTTTGTCTAATTACCTTTTAAAAGCCTTATCTCCAAATATAATCACAAGGGGATTAGGGTTTCAGCATAGGGATTTTAGAAGAACCCCATTAAGTCCATTATAGATAACCAGAAAGGGCTCCAGTTGAGTTATGTCCCTTGCCTGGTCAGTTAGGTTCTGAAAAAATTGCAGTGGTTAAGCTTTGGTAAAATAGTTTATCTTGAGGGCAAGCCTTGTTAAGAAGAACAGAATGCTCTGGTATATTTCAAGACTGGTTCTGTTCCACTGCCCAGGCCAAAACAATAAAGAGATGTTTCTCTAGTATTCACCATGAGAACCAGGTCAAGCCCTAGAGGTAAAATTCATGAGTGGGGATCTCCCTATGACTGGGAACGCCCGGAGTTTATAACTCTCAGATTTGTCCATACTGAGCCTTCAGCAATTCCTCAATTAGAGTTTGGGTTTTTAATCCTGGCCCTGGTTCCCAGGGAAGTTTCTGTTCAGATAAGTTATGATTCTCTGTATCTGCAAGCCTTTCTGTCTCTCCAATTTTGAGGGCAGCAATTTGCCCTGTGACCTCACTTCTGATGGGTCTAAGAGGAGTTGCAGACTTTTTAGTTTGTTCAGCTTTTTGCTTGTTAAGATAAAGTGGCGACTTCGAAGCTCCTTACATGCCTGGACTAGAAACCAGAGGTCTCAAGTCATTGACTATTAAAGAGACTAGATCACTTCCTTTGGGATTTTTCTAATTTGTTTGTTGTCATGTTGTTGTTATTTATTTCTCTATTTATTTTAACTTCACTGGAAAATAGGTTAAAGGCTTCACTATTTCCAGACCGTTTCATTATATTGCATCACAATAGGGGCCTCATCGTATCAGATATTTTTCAATATTAATGATGATAAATGTGGTAACTTAGTTAAGGTGTTGAGCACAAGATTCCTCCATTATAAAGGTTAATTATTTTTAAACAGGTCAATTATCCTTTTGAATTAGCATGTAATCTTTGAGGTAATATTTTGGAACTATTTCAGCATCCATAGATAATTTTTGCCTGAATTGAGTATTTCATTGGATATTGCTAAAAGTAATTTTTCGAAATCTATTGCTCTTTTCACATTTATTATTGAAAATACTTCTAGAAGAAAAGCTTTCCTTCACCAACTTGAGATGTACTACATTTTCCCCAAAAGGCAGACAGAGTAAGTGCTAGTCCTTAAACATTGATTAAGAATTTTTATATTGAGGTATTGTAATAGTCCATTTAGGTGGTGGAAAAACAGATTTCTCTTCCCTACCCCTCCCCTCCCTTCCTCTCCTCTCTTCATTTCTTCCACTTTCCCCTCTGTCTACAAGTATCATCATGAACATATGCATTCACTTAGTAGAATGCTTTACAGTCAGATACACTTACTATTCTGTTCTATGCTTAAAATGTCCCAAATTTGGGCAGTGGGAGCCCATTAAACTGGTTTCTTTGTTCTTCTGACATTCTTCCTTTAGTGTTTTCTTAGTTTCTGGTACATGGAGATGTCAGGGCTCAACTTACACTTTCCCTGCTGATAGCCTAATCAGCCATTTCCCCATGGACCTCTGGCTCAACTTTAAGGTGAAATGTACTTAGAAATCAAGGTCTCTGTGGACATGTGCTCATTGCTTCCAGTGTTACTGTCTCCAGGCTCTTTTCATGGACAGATTCAGGATCTGTATTTTAAAAAATAAAATGAATTAAATTTGTTCTCAAAGACAAAGAACTTTGTAAGCAAAAATTGGAAACTATATACATATACATGTCATCAAATTTTATTTATTTTTTATTTTTTTAAAGATTTTATTTACTTATTTGACAGAGAGCACAAGGAAGGGGAGTGGGAGAGGGGAGAGCAGATTCCCTGCTGAACAGAGAGAGCCCAATGAAGGACTCGATCCCAGGATCCTGACATCATGATCTGAACCAAAGGCAGATGCTTAACCAACTGAGCCACCCAGGTGCCCCTATATTATCAAATTTTAAGTAATTTTTAAATAAATTTTAAATAACATTTTTAGCAAATAAATGTAAATATTAAATAGTTCATTTTTGGATGTTATCTTCGATCTTACAGAGATTTCAATTCTGCTATTACTCTCCATAAGAGTAAATAAGTATTAGAATTCTTGTGGACAATTTAAGCTTGCAGAAATTGCTTTTCTTAATTTTTAAAGGAAATTTTAAAAAGGTATACAAAAATATAGATAATATTACCTGTCACTCAGGTGAAAAAAATCATCAACATTTAATCTTATCTATCTCTTCAAAAAAATTTTCTTAAGTTTTGTCAGGCAGAAATGTCAAATATGTCATTCCATTCATAAGATTCAACACACTCACACGCACACACACACACACATCTCTAAATCCCTAAATCTTAATGGTTAGTGAGTTTTACATACCCAGGATACTATTACCACACTCAACAAATAGTATCTGAAGATATTAAAGACTATTTTTAATATCTTCAGATACCCAATACCCAATGACCCAGTACTATTTCTGTACTCACTTTATGCTAGACAGTATACTGGTCATTTTGCTTAGATCATGCTATTTAATCCTTACATAAGATCATGAGAAATTGATATGCATTTTATTGATGAGAATACCAAGAGAATAATCAGAGAATTTAAGTAGCTTTTATACGCCTCCCATGGCTCATAGTTTGTCAGCTTCTAAAATGCGTATTCTTATCAATTCTGCTGTATTCTTGGGGCTACTTATCTCCAGACTATGAAGTTCTTGGGGGCAAGAGCCACCTAGCAATATTTATTAAGTAGATATTCGATAAATATTATTTTGTCGGATATTCACTGCTATAGGCAGGGACAAAGTGATTACTCATGTTATTGCCAATGGTTTCTGAAAATAAATATCAGAGATAAAAGGGATATTAAAGTTTATATTATCCAATTCTGGGCTTTCCACAATTCTGGCTTTCCACAACACTATATATGGACCATATTTATCAGAATTACTTGGAATTCTGTGTTAAAATACATATTTCTGTACCTAATGAAAACAGGAACTCAGAAGTAATTCTGAGTAGAATTACTCAGAAGAATTACTTTCAGAAGTAGAAATCCAAATTTTCATCTTTAACAAGTACACATAAAAGATTTAGAACCGCAGAAGTCTACAATCAAGGAGGAACCACAAAAGAGTAGCACTGGCAAGTCAGAATTTTATTAGAAAAACAATCCTGGACCAACCACCTGAGTACCAGAATTTACTGAATCAAAACTGCAATTTTACATAATGCTATGTACATTAAAATGTGAGAAAAACTTTGAGAAGTACTTTGAAATATACTGGTCTACATAATTTCTTTAAAGATTTTATTTATTTGTTGAGACGGAGAGAGAGAGCTAGCAAGAGAAAGCACAAGTGGGAAGGAGGAGCAGCACTGGCAGGGAGCCCAATATTGGGCTCAATCCCAGGACCCTGGGATCATAACCTGAGCTGAGGGCAGATGCTTAACCAATTGAGCTACCCAGAGACCCCAGGTCTACATAATTTTTAACAATAGTTTAATCTTTCAATGTTGAATTTCTTAACACAATTGGCCAAGTGATTAATAAAGTAAACAAAAAGCAAGCAAACAAAAATACATATTAAGCTAATGTGTGTTCTCATTTCTTTGATCCAATTACCCTGTCCCCCAACAACCCCCATCCTTCCTCTAGACCCCACCCCCCCTTTTTAAAAGATCTTATTTATTTATTCATGAGAGACACAGAGAGAGAGAGAGAGAGAGAGAGAGGCAGAGACACAGGCAAAGGGAGAAGCAGGCTCCTTGTGGGGAACCTGATGCAGGACTCAGTCGCAGGACCCTGGGATCACCATCGCCAAAGACAGATGCTCAACCATTGAGCTACTCAGGCTACTCAGGCATCCCAAGGACCTTTTAACTTTCTAATTCTTTCTGGCTCAATGCTCTCCTCTTGGATGCTTGTATAACTCACACTTTCTTATCATTTAATCCTCTAGCAAGTCAAAAAACCCGTATATAATTTCCATACTAATGTTGCCTTTCAACAGGGGCTCACTATTAGAGTGTTTGCTTAATATTCTTTAATGCACTTGTCACTACCCGAAGATAAGCTGTTTTTTACTTGTTGACCATTTGTCTGCTCCACTGCTTCATGTGGGTGAGAACCTTGACATACTGAAGCTCTCTTCCTAGAACTTAGAACTATCAGTACATAAGAAAGTAAATATTTAGCAAAAGTATGTCAAATGAATAAATACAAAGTATATTATTACTGTTCTATCCTCCACACCTGGATTGTGAAAAGCTTCCTTTACCTACAACCTAAGCACCTTTCAAGATCGCATGCCTATGATGGTTGTAGACAGTTATGGAAGATTGTGATATAAACTGAATATAAGCAGAGGTGCAACAAAAATGGATATTCTTAACACGCACAAAAAATAGGAGTAGCTGATGCCTCTGATGTCAAACCAATTTAAATCCTGAGAATAGCAAACACTACCAGCATAGTACATTAAGTTTTTGAGCATCGGCTAAAATATGTGGAAGATCAAATCAGAACAGTATGTCTCAGATATGGTGATTTTTGTTGTTGTTGTTGTTGTGACTTATGAAAACAAAGCATTCAAATTTCCCAGAGAGAAAAGAAAGAGAAGAAAAAATGGAAAAGCATTTGGAAAAGTATATTACCTTTTCCTTGACTGATCCTTTACCTAAGTTGTGCAACAGTTGAGATAATTTTACAATGAAAAGTAAAGCATATATAATTAGATCTTAGAGAAATAGAATCTTTCAAAGATGTAATTCTATAAAATGTGAGGAACCATTGTGGTTCATGCCATAGATAATTCTGAGGATAAGAAACAGCCAACCTCACCTTGTAAAATTTGTTTTGGGGTCCAAAACATAAATCTTAACAATTAGTAATAATCCTTAATTAAGGTAGATTGCTGCAGATTGCTCTTACATAAAATTATTGATACCATTTTACATAGTGAAAATTATTTCTTATATTAGAAGGAAGATCATGAAACACAGTATATGTATTTATCAATACCACATTCATATGGTTTATGGGTGTTATTTTATTTTGGTTCTGTTGTGGTTTGACATATTGTGAAAAAAACCCTTTGAAGTCCTTAGATATCAATTCTTAATAAGATGATAATATTTGTCTTTCCACTACTAATATTATACTATACTAAAACTAGTACTACTATTAGTTTTATGTCAACCTAGGAAAATGAAGCTTAGATATTTTGGTTATTTGACAAATACAATGAATATACTAAAATAAGCCTAGAAACCTAAAGGTATTGGGGGAAAAAAGGTTAGACCCCGATATACCTAGTTCCAATGTGAGACAGAAGTGTGTTAAAATCCAGTTTTCCATGTAGTAGTCATGTGATGCTACACAGATCACAGTTCTTTGACATTAGAGACCAAGTTGGGCTGTGTAAGTACTCAATGAGGGATGAAGGAAATAGTACTTTCAAACCATAGACAAGTTATATATATCTATCTTGAAAGCAGGTAGCAAGGAATAAATAATACTGTACATAGTAATAAACTTACCACAAACAGGCTCTCTACTTGGATTAAGTTAACAATGATGGAAACTCATAGTATAATATTGCACACTCTACTGTCTTGTCTTCCCCTCCAGAGCTAAATGCTTAAGAAAAAAAACTTCTAAAAATGTTGTTTTCAAAGGAGCCACATGGTGGCAGACTTTAACCAAAAAGGGACAAAGTTTCTAAAAAGCCATTTGCAGCATCTTTTTCTTTAGGTCATTTGTAAAAGCCAAAAGTTCATGAAATTAAACCTAGAACAGGCACTATATCTTTACTTATCTCTATACTTTAAAAACACAAAAAGAGGATTTCATAAATTAAGACCATTTCTGTTTGGTATCAAATGGGATGTGGGCTCTTTCTCATGTTCCAGAAGTTGCTCTGGAAGAATGGAAGATGTGCATGTCCTTTCACTAGGTAGTTTTTCTCCTCCAAACTTCTACCTCTTTTTTTTTTTTTTTCTTTACAAAGTAGAGACAGGTTCTGCCTAATGGGAAAAAAAATCCATTGTGTTGTAAGAGTTTAAGAACATGAATAATGGCATCAAAGTCACAAAACTTAGTGGGTTCTTATTATGGCTTACAATACTCCTTACATTCTTGAGTGACCGCAGGCAAGTTTGTTAATGTTCCTTGTCTCAGTTTTATTACCTATGAAATAAGAATAATAAATAATAAATAATAAAAATAAAAACAATTACCTCAAAGGTTTGTTGTGAGAATTGAATGTACATACAGAGCACTTAGATGGGGACTTGCACGCATCATTATCATTAATATTAGTTATCATTAACAAAAGGAAGGAAAGGAATGAAGGGGCTATTAAGCTTATCATTTGTATTGGAAAATTAGGAAAATGTAATAGAGAAAATTTGGTTTGCCGAATTTTAGAACAGCTCAGTGTCTGGAAAGCTTCCACCAGCACATATTCCCTTTTCCTTCCCAAGTGTCCTGCTGCTCTTCTGTTCCTCATTCATAGCCACCCCACCCAGCAGTGACTTCCCTCATGGACACAGAGATACGCATACACACATAAAACAGATTTTAAAAAAGAGTAATATAAGGCATTGCATCTGGAAACATCAAAGAATGAGAATGTTATGATGAGAATTTAAAAACAAGACAGTTGTTGCATAGAGATATTGAATCATGTGTCTAAGATATAAATAAAAGATTGAAAAATGCCACCATCGCTAACTTTCTCTTTTCTCAACTTCTACTCAGTGCTCTTGGCATGAGGAAGAGATATAGCGGAATATGTAAATGTGGAACTAAGAATTTTCTATTTTTCTCAGAATTCACTATAACTGGTAGAATAAGATAGTTGTTGAGCCTAGAAGTTATGGGAAGAAAAGCTACAAAAAGAATGGCCATTAAGGAACAGAGATTGCCGGTTGGAATTCCACATTTTTTTCCATTTTTCTTATCCTACTTGAGAAGGACATGAATAAAACTCTAAGAATTTAAATTAGAATGACTTTCAGCTTATCATAGGGTTAAATGTAAACACATTGTTCATTTCTTCCTTCTTTCATTCACTTACTCATCTGCTTATTCATACAAAAAAACTTTCAGGAGACCCTGTTGTCCTGTTGGGAGCTCTGAGTGCACATCTGTGTATAGTTTGAGTAAACATGAACGTTATAGTTTAGTGATGCAGAAGCCACTGGAAAAGATGGGAGAACTGAAAACTGGGATAGGGTGGAAATTAATTGAGCACATTGGGTATATGAATTACAGAACAATAAAAATACAGAATTTCTATAATCAAAACAATTATATATAAAAATAAAAAACATTTTCTATAGTCAAAAATTACAAACAATTACAAAAATTACAAAAATTACAAAAAATTTTCTAGAGTATATATTTACCTTCTTTCCCTTAACACATTTTACTGAAAACTCACTTATCTATCTTTGAAGAAATATCTTCTTTTTATTAATTTCTTCTTCAAATGCTCAATTCACATAGGACTGTGTATCACAATATAGTATAGTAGTCTACCACTAGTCTAGAATTTACCATTTATTGCATCAAAGTAATTTTCCCAACCAACTGTTAATTCTTCCTTTCATATGTATAGGACAGCTCTCTCTCTCTCCCTATCCCGTTACACACCACTGTCCCCACCAAAATATACAATGTGCTCATTGTCTTACATGGGAATTAGTACAATATATTATGTGTGTCAATATATATTCATTATCTTACATAGGAATTTTTTCAACAGAGAAAGTTTCAAAGTGGAATTATAATCTTAGGATTTCTTTTAATTTTTATCTTATCTGTAATCTTGATGCAGATGTATATTATTTGCATCTTATATGTCAGCATGGTTTTGAAAGTCCTAGAAAAGCACCTATAATACAAGTGAATTAGCATATCAGCTGTCACTGAAAGTTCTGGACTCTGAGGAAAGCTGGAAGAAAAACTTTTTTTTTTTTTTCTGCATCTCCTCCTTCCTTGGACCCTATCTGCAGTCTACTGTCTCTCCAGTCATTTGGATGAAATCTTGAAGAGTTCCAGTAATTTGAGTATTTTCAAAACCAGTCCATTCTAGTATAAAATCTTCAGACTACCTACCAATTTAAAGCATTTCTTTTTTCCCTACCATGGGTCTGCCTCAAATATGTACACTATCAGTGTTGCAAGAGGGTAGTGGCTGAAAATTTCTCTTTTTCTTCATGCTACTCTATTTGTGCTACTCCATTTTCAGGTTTGGAGAATAGAGTGGAATAACAGTGAAGGGCAGGAAAAGTCTTTTTCTTCTTGGGGCATCTGGGTGGCTCAGTCAGTTAAGTGTCCCACTTGTGATTTCGGCTCAGGTCATCATCTCATGGCTTGTGGGATGGAGCCCAGCATCAGGCTCCCCACTTAGTGGGGAGCTTACTTGAGAGTCTTCCTCCACCCCACTCCCACATGTGACTTCTCTTTCTCACAAATAAATAAATATATTTTTAAAAGACGTCTTCTTCTTCTTCTTCTTCTTCTTCTTCTTCTTCTTCTTCTTCTTCTTCTTCTTCTTCTTTTGAAAAAGTCTACTTGAGTGGCAGAATTGTAATCAGAGGGGACAGATGTCCATAGCTACCCTCTTTCTCAGGGCTCCTTAGAGACTCTGTGCTATGGACCTCCAGCTGAAGTTCTCTGTGGGTGCTGCCTTTTCCAGCTGCTTACTTACAACCTCCCACTCCATTATCACACTTGATGTCCATGCCCTCTCTGCTGAGGTCACCTCCCTCTGTCAAGCAAAATTTTATGAATGCATCCTACTCAAGCATGCTTCCTTTCATCCAGATGTCCACAAATGACTTATGACAGTCACACCTCTGGCTGTCTGTCAGTGAAAGTACAGTTCAATCCCAGAGGGACCTCTCCTGAGATGCTCACTCTAGAAATAACCTTTTAATTTCAGACTAACTAGATCTGTCTCTTTCTTACTCCTTCCAGAGCACACACATCAAGGCCTCCCCCTGGCTTAGAAGAAGGTGAAAAGGCATACTGCCCTACTCTCCACTGTAGAGGGAGTTGGGTACCAGGAAAGGGATGACAAATGAGCTTTTCAAAATTCAGCTTCAGATCTACTCTTGGTCTTCTTTTCTGGATGTGGGTGATGTGCTGATGCCGACAGAAATAAATTTATGGTGTTCTGAGTAGATGGCCTATTATCTTCCCTTAGAATATGAAGGTTTTAAGGATTTATTATATTGACCTCAACAATTGGGACTTTTTAAAATCTGTAATACAATCGAAAGGTCATTTGAATCTTATGCTATATCCATTTGAATTTTATTAAACTGAAAATGATGTGCAATAAAAAATTTTTAGACAGTTGTTTAATAGTTAAAATATAAACTTGATAGTTGGTCTAGGTTTGAATGCCGGATGGGATTATTATTAGCTGCGCGAACCTGGGCAAGCTACTTTACATCAGATCCTTATTTTCCTCATCTTTAAGAGGAAATAATAAAAATTATTACGGTATAGAATTAAATGAGATAACACATAAAAATGCTTAACATTTTCTATACTGTTAAGTTCATATAATAAATGGTAGTTTTTAAGACATCTCCATTTCATTGTTCTTCTGCTTTCAGGGCCCCCATTATAGAAGCTAGAAATGTGAGAAGTTGGCTTCTCATGGAGTAAAGCTTAACTTATGTGAAATAGAAGATAAATTCCAACCCCTTTCTCTCTCCTGTGGACCCCACTGAGAGTAATTCCCCCTCACAGTCATTTTACTGATGTCATATGTGCTGTGTAAACACAGCTGCCAGTGACCTTCTATATTTCAGAGATTGTCTTCAAGAAAGAGCCACTACTGTCATGTCTCTTATCACACATACAGCATTTCATCTTTCTGTGCCTTGTTTACTCTTCTTTTCTTATTTTTTCCATCATCCTAGTTTATATCTCCCAAGTAAAGGGTCAATACTTAATTTAAAACACAGGGTCTACTTTCTAAAGGACCTATGCCAAGACAACTGTGAAAAATTATTTTCCTAATGCCTAAAATTACATATCTACAATATTAATTCAGCACTTAATCATTTTCCCTTTTGTAATTTCATATGTATTGCTATTTTTCAGTGTTGCCATCAACCAAACAGATTTTTATGGTAAGAGTTTATATTGATTATATTGTTTTATTTTCCTTTAACACATTGTCAAGTAACATTATGCCCAAAAAGGAAGTTTGCTATATATTTTTAATAAGCAATATATTAATAGTGGATGTTGTTTGTAGCCATTTAGTTATAACAGTTACACCAGTATTTTTACTAGAAATAGAAATTTGTGTAGAAAATTCCCTGCACTGACAAAGATTTATTTCTATTTGTTTATAAACCTACAGTATTTACAGAGTTTTAAGGTTTAAATATTTTTAAAGATGGCATACCATCTTTATGTAAACCACTTTGTAGTTCTCCAGTTCTTACTTAACTTAGGACACCCAAACAATCTAGCAAACATTTTAAAAATCAACATTTAGCAGATAATGATAATAAACCAGGAACAGAGGGCAGAGGATTTGTCTGTAATAAAATGGAATAGTGGGGCTCTTCACAAGACAAAGACAAACAAGGCAAGGAAGAAAATTACTCAATTATAACACGCTTTTAAAGTTTCTCTGGAGCTATCTATACATTGCTGCAGGCAAATTTGTCAATTCCAGACTGTTACAGAAGACAAAAAAAATATATATATACTTTTGTAAGAAGTTTGGGTGTTTAAACCTAGTGAATACACATTATTATGTTGGGTTGATGGTATTTTGACATAGTTTGAAGACTAGTATCTAGAACTGTCAATTCTCTTAAAATGGAATAGTTGAGCATTAGCATTGGGAGGAACTTTGGAAATAACCTATTCCAATCCAACACATGAGGGGCCTCAGACTGAAGTAAGTAAAATTATGCACCCATATCATACAGCTAGTAAGTGGAGGAACTGGTTTTAGAATTCATGCATCCTGAAGCTTGGTATGGTGTCCTGTGAAGTAAATCATTACTTGTCCGTCATTTAATTAAGACAAAATTAATCTGGGATGTCTAGGTGACTCAGGTAAGTGTCTGACTCTTCATTTCGGCTCAGGTCATGATCTTGCAGTGCTGGGATCAAGCTCCACACTGGGCTTCTTGCTCAGCACGGCATTTGCTTCAGATTCTCTCTCTCCCTGTCCCTCACCCTCTCTCTCACATAAATAAATAAATCTTTAAAAAAAAATTAAAAAAACGAACCTGAAGTGTTCTGACAATATATATCATTATAGAATTAGGGCTATCTTGAAAAATGTAATTCAACCTTGGAGTTGATGATGCAAAATTTTAGAAATGAGACCTAGAAAATTTAAACCAAGGCTTCCTTTGAGATTGTTTTAAAGAAATAAGAGGGCAGCCCCGGTGGCTCAGCAGCTTAGCGCCACCTTCAGCCCAGGGTGTGATCCTGGAGACCCAGGATCTAGGCACACGTTGGGCTCCCTGCATGAAGCCTGCTTCTTCCTCTGCCTGTGTCTCTGCCTCTGTCTCTGTGTGTTTCATGAATAAATAAATAAAATCTTTAAAAAAAAAGAAATAAGATCTTTGGAAAGCAGTATTGTACTGATGGAGTTTTATTTTAAAATATACTTTGTAAGGCAAGACCATCACAATATAGAAAACATGTGGATATTAACTTGTAATTCAGTATCAAGCAATGGAATTAGTGAATACATCATTGTATATCAATGTCTTAGAAAATCAATCAATAGTTATTTAGTAAATATTGTCTTGTTTAAATTACTAGTCTATATACAACACAGATGAATTTGTGAAAAAAATAGGAAAAAGTATGGGAAGAATTGACTGATTCTACATATAACACTGCTATCAATATTCTAAAAGGCTATATCAGAGAATTCTTTCTTGGAAAGAATTCTGATTTGTTGGAATGGAAATGAGGAAACGAGAATAAAAGAACAAATAGAAAACAATTTTTAGAGCACAGTCACTATTTGAAGCTAAAATAATAATACTCTGTTGGCTTCTCAGTAGTCTGTCTCCTTTCTCTCTCTCTCTCTCTGTCTCTCTGTCTCTCTGTCTCTCTCTCTCTCTCTTTTAATGAATAAACTTTATTTCGTATAGTAGCTTTAGGTTGACCGCAAAATTGAGAGAATAGTGCAGAGAGATCTCAATACCTTACACCTTCATACAAGCACAATCTTCCTCATTATCAACATTCCATACCACAGTGGTACATTTGTTACAACTGATAAACCAAAATTGATAAATCATAACCACTCAAATTCCATAGTTTACATTAAGGTTCACACTCTATGGGTTGGGCAAATGTATATTGACATGTATCCATCACTGAAGTATCATACACAATAGTTTGGTCATCTGTGCTCCACCTATTCATCTCTCACTCCCTCAAAACTAGCCCTTGGCAGCCATAGATCTTTTTTACCATCTCCATAGTTTTGTCTTTTCCAGAATGCCCTGTAGATAGAATCATACAATATGCATATAAACTTTCTAGATTGGCTTCTTTCACTTAGTAATATATTTTTTAATTTTTTTTCAAGATTTTATTTTTTTATTCATGAGACACACACACACAGAGAGAGAGAGAGAGAAAGAGAGAGAGAGGCAGAGACACAGGCAGAGGGAGAAGCAGGCTCCATGCAGGGAGCCCGACGTGGGACTCGATCCCGGAACTCCAGGATCACACCCTGGGCGGAAAGCAGGCACTAAACCACTTAGCCACCCAGGGATCCCCCTAGTAATATGTTTTTAAGATTCCTCATGTCTTTTCACGTCTTGATTGCTCATTTCTTTTAATGCTGAATGATATTCCACAGTTTGTCTACTCACCTACTGAAAAACATCTTGGTTGCTTCTGAGTTTTAGCAGTTATTAATAAAACTACCATAAATAGCTAGGAGGAGAATTTTGGGTGGACATTAGTTTTCAACTTGTTTAGATAAATATAAAGAAATGCAATTTCTAGATCACATAGTAAGAATATGTTAGGCTTTGTAAGAAACTTCCAAAACTGTCTTCCAAAATGGATGTATCATTTTGCATTCCCAACAGCAATGATTGAGAGTTCCTTTTGCTCTCTAACTCCATCAGCTTTCAGTGTTATCAGTATTCTGGATTTTAGCCATTCTAATTGGTATGTAGAGGTACCTTATTATTATTTTAATTTACAGTTTCCTAATGACATAAGATGATGAACATCTTTCCATAAGCCTATTTACCATTTGTATATCTTCTTTGAAGTGTCTGTTCAGGTCTTTGGCCGACTTTTTTATTTGGTTATTTGTTTTCTTACTACGATTTAAGATTTCTTTGTACATTTAATAATTGTCATTTAATGCATGTGTCTTTTACAAATACTTTCTCCCAGTCTGTGGCTTATCTTCTCTTTCTTTTGACATTGTCTTTCACAGAGCAGAAGTTTTT